>NW_024041150.1:30351191-30951191 GCF_014851395.1 Micropterus salmoides
ATTGTCTTGAGGTCTAAAATGCTGACAAACGAGGTACCTGAGGCTAGCCTGTTGAGACCATCTTGATCTCGCGAACTCATTCACTTTCGGTCTGCATCAGTCTGGTTTTCTACACATGTTGCTGACAAATACCCGCCGTCCAATCACAGCTATTTATTTGTTTTTTTGGTAGGCTATGTGATTTCGAAACGTCTATTGCGAAATGCGAATGTTTGAATGAAGTAGATGAAATTTTCTTTAAAAGCAGAACAAATGCTCTCAGGCCCTTAATTGAAAAGGATGTGTTTGTCATTCACTTTCAACAGGTTTTGGTTTTAATTTACTGGCCATTGCGTGAAGATGCATTTCAGTGGCGGCGCACGTTGATATGGCCTCTCATAGTAGAAAATCAACCACTTTGCCTCAGGCAAACCTAACCTGAGGCACCTTGGCTAAAAATGGCTAAAAGAAATTATGGTGAGAGTAAGATCTAACAAGTTTGGATTAAATCTATTAGGGTTTGATGTGGGGAAAAAGCACAGCAAAAAGCACACCTTGATAATGCTGTCTGCAATACATACTGTAAGTCTATTTAAACAGAAACTATCTTTGCTTTAACAGGTGCTTCCTGGGCATCAATCCTGAAAGAGGCTCAAAGACCAAGAAGCGGACAACAATGAACCTTCATGTGAGCACCCTTTTGAGGAAACTTATTGACTTTGAGTGGGCATAATTTTTTTTTTTGCAGCGGTAGTTGTCAGGCTCAGATTTGAGTAGCCTTGTTCTTTTTGTAATTTTTCAAGACAACTTTGCACTACAAGATTTTTACACAATGCTGTTGTGTGTCGACTCATTATAATGTTTGAGACTGAGAGGAGCACCTGACCCCTTTAAGACATTCCTTCATCGCTCTCTCCCTCTCCCTCTCCTCTCTTATCTTGCCGTGAAGGCCTCATTCCCATCCTGTCCATTACTGTTACTGTGACACAGCTAGTTGAATAGTTGAATTGTGAAACAGGTAGTTTAATTGCAAGTTGGCACAATTTTCTGCATTTTAAGATGGCTTTTAGGACTAGAAAGTTGAATTTCTTGAACTCTTGAAGTTCTTGGCATCTGCTGTACATTGAAAAATATTTATTTGTTAATATAGCCATTGGGCTAACATTGAATTTACCTCAGAGTTGTTTGTTGGGGGGAGGGGGTTAATTGTACAATGATTGTAAATTCACAGTAAATGGAAGCTTCATCTGTATTACTTTTACAGTACGTTACTGTTTTAGCATGACTTCCACAGTATACATTGCAAATTCACAGTAAGTTATTGTCAACTTGTACATTACTTTCACAGTACACACTGTAGTAGTAAGTACAGGGCCTTGTTGTAATGATGTACAGCAAAAGATTGTAATTCCCCAGTAATGTACTGTAATATCACAGTAATTCCTTTGTCATTGAAGCTGTGAAGTTACAGTATACAGTTGTGCTTTTACAACAATGCATTGTAACATCACAGATATAAAATTACAGTAAATTGCTGTGAGTATATTTCACAGTATATCGCTGTAATCCTTACTGTGAAAATCAAACAAAATTTATCCAATTAATTATTTTAAATTCACAACGAAAAAATTTGCAGTGTGGCATATTTTGAGCTGTCATGTTAATATGCACTGTCCTTGCACATAAATAAAATAAATATATTTTAAAAAGTACTTTTTACGCAGGAATGACCAGTTTCAGAAAAGTGTTTATATCATTGGTGTAGGAGCCATACTGCCCGTTTTCCTCCAAGCCACAGGGGGCATGATATTGTTTTGTGTGCTGAGGCAAATGCTGGCCTCAGCCTATTTGAGTTCCTGTAATATTTTCTGGCAAAGAATGCCTCTTTTTAAGACAGACGGACTTCACCCAAAGAAACGGGGCTCAGAAATGTTAGCTGCTCACATACAGCATGTGGTGCGGTCCACACATGACTTACGTGAATGACTAATCATTCATGCAGCACACCTGGACACACCACCGCTCACTGAACAGATCTCTGCCTCACTGCCAACTGTCTCCACCTGCTGGCATGTAAAGCTGTCTGCTCCCAGCGTTGGACTTCTATTCCTGTCATCATCACGCATAGACCAGTAGCCCGAAATGTGCACGTCCCACACAGAAATATTAGTAATCTCTTAAGGATTAGGACAACTGCACCAACTCCAGCACCCAGAACAAACTCATTTAAAATGGCTCTCTTCAATGTGAGATCACTTTCAAGTAAGACTTTTATCTTAAATGATTTTATCTTGTCTGCAAATCTAGATTTTATGTTTTTAACTGAATCATGGTTGCAAATGAATGACTATAGCCAGCTAGCTGAACTGTGTCAATATGATTCTTTTAGTCAACCGAGGGTCAGTGGACGTGGTGCGCTAGTGAGCGTGTATAGGAAAAGTTTTAAATGTCATCAAGTACGCTGTGATGAATTTAATCAGAACTTCCTGAATTTTTATCTACTCTGGTTTTAAATTATGACAGAATTGTTCTTTGTGGCAATTTTAATATTCATGTTGATGACCCCAACAATGTTAATGCAACTGACATTTTAAATATGGCCACTTCTTTTAACTTCAAACAACATGTCAAAGGACAAACACATAACCGTGGTCATACACTAGACTTGGTTTTTACCCTGGGTGTCAGCATTTCCTCTGTGGAATTAGTGGACATGACCATATCTGACCACAGATGTATTGTTTTTAGCTGTGATTCGCCTGTTACTCATGTCGCCTCACCAAGCTCCGTGTGTTCTCGCATCTTTAATGAACAAAGTGTTCACATTCTTTCAGAGCCAAAGCCAACATCTGTCTGATTCCAACACCAACAATCTAGTCGATCACTTCAATCATATCTGCTTGTCGTCACTAAATATTACTGCTCCTCTAAAGGTTAGGCCTACGTCTAAAGCTAGTAAGCAACCCTGGATAAATGACAGCATTCGCAGCCTAAAAAGGGAATGCAGGAAAGCAGAGCGCAGATGGAAAAAATCCAGTCTCCAAGTCCATTACCTCAGTCTGAAGGATTTATTAATTAAATACAATAACTTGGTTAAGGATGCGAGAACACACTATTTTTCTGAACTCGTTACTACACAAACACAATCCCAGCTTTCTGTTTAAGACTGTAGTTCAGCTGGTAAACCCAACCCCTCCTTGTGCCTCAGCTGGAAGTAATGATGACTGTGAATTGTTTTTATCTTATTTTACCAATAAGGTGGTGTCAATCAGAGCCTCTATTACCCCCGCGGCCTCTTACTCAGAGGTTCCTCACCAGCAACAAGAGCGTTTTAACCAGTTTTATCCCATCGCCTTGTCTGAGCTTTTAAAAACAGTATCACAAATGAGAGTGTCCTCCAGCCCACTTGATGTAATATCTACAAAGTTTTTACTGAAAATAATGGATTCTGTTGGGCCCCATTTGGTCTCTGTTTTCAACAGCTCCCTATCTACTGGTTGTGTCCCTGATTATTTTAAAACGGCTTGCGTGAACCCACTTTTAAAGAAACCTGGTTTAGATCCCTCCCTCCCACATAATTTTAGACCAATTTCAAAACTGCCTTTTATTGCAAAGATTCTAGAAAGAATTGTGTCCAAACAGCTGCTCACTGTACTGGAAAATAACAAATTATTTGAAAAGTTTCAGTCTGGTTTTAGGAAGTACCACAGCACTGAGACTGCCCTGCTTAAAGTCACCAATGACCTTTTAATGTCTGCTGATGAAGGCATGTGCTCAGTCCCGGTACTCCTGGACCTTAGCGCTGCTTTTGACACCATTGATCACAACATCATATTAGACAGACTGAGGCACTGGGTGGGGATCTCTGGTACTGCCCTAGAATGGTTTTCATCCTACCTGTCAAATAGGAAGTTTTGCGTATCTGTAAACAACTATGTCTCTTCGTTCTGTCCAGTTAAATATGGTGTGCCTCAGGGGTCGGTCTTAGGACCCATTTTGTTTTCCTTGTATCTGCTTCCCCTTGGACATATTATCCATAAACATGGCATTTCTTTTCATATTTATGCTGATGACACACAAATATACTTGCCCGTCAGATCCACAGACCCTGGAATGCTGAGTTCACTTAACAACTGCCTTTGTGAAGTTAAAAAATGGATGTCAAATAATTTCCTCCAGCTGAACTCAAGACAAAACAGAAATCCTGGTCATTGGGTCCCAGCAGATGGCAAATCAAATACTGCCATCTGCTGGTTCCCTAGTAAATCACATTAAGCCTGTGGCAAAGAACCTTGGTGTTTGGTTTGATAGTAATTTAAATTTCGAGCAGCACACCACAAAGCTTGTTCAATCATGTTTTTATCAACTTAGAAATATAGCAAAAATTCGATCTATGTTAACTTTTAAGGACACCGAGACCATTTTACACGCCTTCATCTCATCACGCCTGGATTATTGCAACAGCCTTTTCACCTGTTTAACCCATAAATCTATTGATCGACTCCAGACTGTCCAGAACTCAGCTGCCAGGCTTTTAACCAGAACAAAGAAATATGACCACATTACTCCTATTTTAGCTTCATTACACTGGCTCCCAGTATGTTTTAGAATTGATTCTATTGATCACTTTTAAAGCTCTTCATGGCCTCTCGCCTTGTTATATTTCTGACCTTTTAGTCCCATACACACCAGCACGCACCTTGAGATCCCCAGGCAGAGGTCTGCTGTCTGTTCCAGAGTCTCGACTGAAAACTAAAGGGGACAGAGTGTAGCACACAGGAAGGATTATGGGTAGGGCTGTGATCTGATTGGTTGGTTAAGTCAGTTGGTTCGGCTGCTGGAGCAAAAGTGAGGTGTTTAAAATGAGACTCAGAGACCAAGGATTAGATGTAAGATGATGCCGGCTTCTTATATTTGAAGATATGTATAAAAATAAAAATATTGGTTGGTACCAAAAATGAAAAAGTACAATAATAAAACAAGTAATGAATAAGGCGATTATTGATATCACAATCAGGCTATGACATCAGCATGAAATGCTTGCTTTCCAAATTTAGTATTAGTTGAGTATTTCACTCTTTGAAGTAGTTCTATAATTAAATTCCCGGGTGCACCCTTTAAACCTGAATTTCTGTTAATAACACCACATTCAAGTTTGTTCAGATCCAGTTCAATAATACAATCCTGTAGAATTCACACAGTACAACAGTAACCCTTAACTGCAGGAATGATTCCTACTACTCAGCTCCAAATTCTCAGTCCCAAGGTGTGAACAGGTGAGTTTGTTTAAGAGAGTCCAAAGTCCAAACAAAAAATGGATGTGTCGAAGGTAAGTCAGAGTTCCATAGGGTTGGTGTATGTATGTGTGTGGGGGAAGGAGTGTGAAGGTGAGTTAAGGGGTTTTGTGTTGTAGTGGGGCCTACCCCACCGCAAAGTGCAGTAGTAGCGGGACAGGTCCAGTGATCCTGAAGAGGGAATGGCTCCCACAATCATTCAAGAGGGACGGCTCGCCATCAATTTTCATCCGCAGATCCAATCCAGACAATGGAAGAAGAAACACGCACACACAACAAAAAACCTGACTTGTCAACAGACAGGGTCAGAGAAATATTCACTGCTTAAGTCTCATGCAATAATATACACTACATGAAATTCACAATACACAATGATATACATATTGTGGGTGTTTACTTTCTGTGCCTCTCTCTCAAATTCAGCATATAAACATAAATAACTAAATAAAATAACCGGCTGCACACAACCGGATAAGCTGCACCAATAAGCTGCACGTTAGAACAATTAAAGTTTTGATGCAAGTGCAAAATAAAGTAAGCTGAGTTTACACATTAAACAACACAGTAAACCAGCTTGTTCAACTAAAATTGTAGCTTCATATTCACTAAGTGCACATAAATAATTTAAGGTACAAAGTAAGTGAAATTCCTAAGTTGAAAATGAACAGTCTCACCGATTTCACCAGAGCGGCTGGACACACACCCAAAATGGCGGCGCCCAGTAAAGCTACAAGGTCTTCTAAAACGAAACATACGAGACCGTATGCAACTTTCAGTACTTTCTCTCAGTGCAAAATAAATTAGCTTTCACAGTAAGGTGATAAAGAATGAACAAAAGCAGTTTTAAATGAATTACCTCGCTCTTGAATCAGCAAAGACTGCGCGTCGCGGGAATCCTACGGACATCAAAGCTACCGACGCTGCTCAAGCGCTATATCTAAACACTGAACTTACAACTAAATTCTTACTGCAGTTAGCTACCACGTTTGTAGTGTTGAAGTTAGCCTCAGTGTAGTTCGTTTTTAGCTGTATTTTCTCCAGGTTTCTCCGTTTTTCACAGTTTTCATCCTCTACAGCAGCTTAGCACTTCTGTCTCTCCACACACACACAGCAGCGGGGGAAAAAAAAAAAAACTTTCGCTCGCTCCCAGAGACGCGGGAGCAGGTGGGCGGGCCTTTAAAATCCTTAGATAATCTTCAAGTTGCATTTCAAAAATAAAATCACTCATTCAGATTTTTATAGGCTTTTCCTATTTTTAAACCTAGATCATTTCATCTGTGTTACAAGAGCGTTTGCTGTCAGGGCCCCGAGGCTCTGGAACAGCCTGCCCAAAGAAATCAGGTCGGCTGAGTCAGTGAACTCTTTTAAGTCCCTTCTTAAAACATACTTTTATAGGAGAGCCTTTCCCGATCTTATTTGACTTTATTTTATCCCTTTTATTTTATTGTATTTTACTAATTTTATATTTATCTTAAACGTTTAAAAAAAAAATTGTCTTTTCAATGTTTTCATGCTTTTATCTTGTATTGTTTTTGTATTATTGTCTCTTGGGTATTATTGTCTTTACACTTGTTAAAGCACTTTGTAACTTGTTTGTGAAAAGTGCTCTACAAATAAAGATTATTATTATTATTATTATTGTTACAAACAGATGTGGTTAATTGAAGAAGAGCAGCAAACAATTTTTAACTGTGCTCAGATTATGTTGTTTATTCTACTTTATATTACGTATTATTTATTGTAAGTGGTCGCAAGAAATAAACGGCAAACTGCAAACTTGCGGAAAAGACTGGATATCACGTTGTCTAAAGAATAAGAGGTAACCTTAACTCACAGTCAACATTGGCAGTAAAGAAAAAAGTGCATTTTCACCACTTATTTCATTTAGCTACTGAATACAAGGTGAGAAGGAGAAACAGAGGCATACTGCAGTTGTCTTTTTAACTGTATTATCAAAGCACAAAGGAGATGGGGTGGCAACACCTCAGCCATGGAGAAGATGAAGCACAGTCTTGTACCACTTGAGCGACCACAGGGTCGCTGACCAGAATGGAGATAATCAACAGGCTTGCTTGTCTAGGATAATTAAAGCCTAATGCTTTGGGTAAATAACAAACAAAACTAATGTCAAATGGTGAGACACTGCACCACCGCACCACCCTGCAGAAGTAGATGTGTTTAAAAATATAGGCTACTTTTTTAACCAAAAGTAAAAGTACTCATTATGCAGAATTACCAATTTCAGAAAAATGTATATGATTGGATTATAATTATTAATGCATCAATGTGTAATCATCACTTTAATGTTGAAGTTAGTAAAGTTCAGGGACATTTTAGCTACATTATATCTTGTGAATGTCCCCATGGTGATTAACATAGTTTTATCTTAATTTGTAATATTGTATCATGCTTTTAATTGTATTTCGTATTGTTAATTTGGTTATACTAAGTTAAATAGAAATTTAGAAGAAATAATAGAAGAAATAGAAGTACAATATTTGACTCTGAACTTTAGTGGAGTAGAAGTACAAAGTAGCAGAAAATAGAAATACACAACCAGCTCAGTGGTTGGAGATAGTTTAAAGAAAGAATTTCTCCTGCTTCTTCGAGAGTCAGAGCTCCTTAAAGGTTTTAACTCTGTTTTGACTTTGGATAAAATATTTCTTCCATAACATCATTTGCTTAATCTAAAACATGCAGGTCTCCACTCTTGACAGCACCTGCTGCTTTCAGTGCTGCTTCCAGCGGGGTGTCTGCTCCCTCAGCTGCATTATAGCCTTTAAAACCTCCTATCACTGCTCCCAGCACAGCAGATGCCCCTATAACAGCTGCTGCTGCTGCTCCTCCTACTGTTCCTCCTGCTGCTGCTCCTCCTGCTGCTGTTGCTCCTGCTGCAATATTCTTTAAAGCTACGACAACTAATTCAACCATCACTACCACACCAAATAAAGCTCCTAACAACGTACCTGTTGCAATACCTGCTAATCTGACCGAAAGCTTTGTGGATACTCTGCCCTCAGCCTGCTCTCTGATCTCTTTCTCTGACTTGTCTCCTGGTAACAGTTGAATCTGCTTCTTCTCTCGCTGTATTTCTTCCTCCACTGCTTGTAGCATTTCATTGGTGTAGCAGCTCCCGTTGTTTTCCATCACCGTCTTGTCTATTGACTTAAGTAGCTCCTCCACCTGGAACTTGTTGCTCCTGTATTCATCCTTTGGGTTTTCGTTCCAGTATTTATTATCAACGACATGGCAACGGCCTCCGCACTTCTTCACCAGATCACTCGTGAACTCGTTCTTCTGGACATGATCCTCAATTTTCTGTCCTTTACGGAGCTGGTCACCATGAGTAAAGATAACTGTTGCATATTGGAAAGCTTCTTCAGAAAAGCATTGGCTTATTTTGTTGATGACAGCCTGCTCATGCTCTGTGACTTTCTCTACTTTAAGCAAAATGAGAAAAGCATGAGGACCAGGAGCGCACTTTATGATACAGCTCACTATCTCAGACTTCAGCTCCTCCTCAGATCTATCAGTGTCAAAGAAACCAGGAGTGTCGATCAAAGTGATGCTTCTTCCATTGACAGATCTGGTCTCTACTTGACATTTTCTTGTTCCAGAGTCGAGAGAATCATCGATCTCGAACAGTTCCTCTCCAAATATGGTGTTAGCCAGGCTGCTTTTTCCAACTCCAGTTTTTCCCAAGATGACAATTCTTCTGTTTGACCCTGAAAGAAAATAACCAGTCATTTATACTGTAAATTTGTGTTTTGAAATTATTTCGCTATAAAATAGCTGCATTAGCATGATACACATATGAACATTGGTATCAATAAATAAAAGAAGCCTGCATGTATTTTATTGATCAAGAACACCTCAAATCATTTCAGTAGCCTATCAATCACTCTTCAACAATAAGGTAATCTATTGTGGTAAAGACCACTGAGGATCATTCTGTAAACAGCTTTTAATATGACACATTAAAAACTGGATTTGGATTTGGTTTAGTTATTTTGTGTGTTATTTAGTCCTTCCTTATTTGTATCTTCTAATATGGTGACATCAATGGAATAATAATTTGGTAATAATATAATAAAGGGTGGATTTTTTCACAGTATAACAGGATACTATGATTAGTAACACCTTAACAATCACATGACATTTTTGGTTTGTGAAAATAATTAATTAGCGTAACATATTATAATGCTGACATTTACCCTCCATTATGTCCAAACACTCCCCTTTGTTTCAAGGTAATACTGTATAAATTATGTTTAATGCTGTGACTGCAAACACTTGTGTTGTTTTTCCATAGACTCACAATGGTTAGACAGCACTTGTGGAGTGCTAACATTGACACACTAAGACAGTTGTCTGTGCCACACTTAAGCCATTAAATCTAATTTAAAATATATAGCCAACTAGAAAGGATTGAAAGATCAAATTAGTTCCGTTAGTCAGTTTACATGCGAGTATAGTTTAGTTCTGTATGCCAATTATTTCTCTGTGAGAGACGTAGTGTTTAGTTTACCTATAGGCTTTAGACCAGCAGTGAAAAGTTTGGAGTGTTATTTACTTGGGAAAGTCTAGGAAAGTTTTTCCACTTTTTAAATTCAACAAGGGAAATCATCAAGTAAACTTTACTTGCTAATACAAGTTTCCTTTACTAGCAAACCTCAGGTAATTTACTGTTGTTTATTAATATGGTTATTGAATTTCACTCTACTTCTTTGTAAGTTTTACTTAAACACTGACTGCTTCAAACTGAAAAATATCACCTAAAACCAACCTTTTCAAGGTAATTTTTAAATACCTTTTCTATCTTTTATTTATGGACTATATTTAAGTAACATTTACACAACATTTTACATAATATTCATTGAAACAATTAACACAAAAAATGAGGCAACTGTTTCATTTAACAACCCATTTATTTTTCTTAAGTGAAAAATTATTTTTTCAATAAAACATTTTCCAGCAAGTTTGCATGGCAAAACAACAAGGTATAGTTCACCCTAAGATTAATTTTGTTATTATTTACTCACCCCTTTGTCAATAGAAGGATTGGTGAAGTTTTGTTAATATCCGTGTTCTTCTGCAAGTTTGAGAGACATTTTTTCAACTCAACTGCAGTGAGCAGTATCTTAGCTTCAAACGTCCAAAAATACATCAATAATCAATAAAATGTCTCCATACTGCCTTTCTGAGTGTCCTGTAGATCACACGTGCCAAGACGTTTGTAAAAAACATTACAATCTTGTGTTCAGCTTAGTTTGCTCCTCTGCTCTTCCCATGTGTGCTCCTTCCAATGCCAGAAACAACTAGTACACACTACTAACTTCCAGCTACCCCATCCATGTTCACGCAGCACCACAGAGGAAGCTGAGCAAACACAATTTTGTTATGTTTTTTTCAAAATATCTAGGAAGTGTGTAAGCTGCAGGACACTTGCATTACTTCAGATGAGCAGTATGGAGACATTTCTTTGATACATGACATATTTTTTGGATGTTTGAAACCAAGTTGCCGTTCCCTGCAGTTTTGTAAGAAAAAAGATCTCGGCAAACTCCCTACTCAGTCCTTCTAGGGTGAGTAGATGATGACAGAAATTTCATCTTAGGTTGGCTATAATGGGTTTGAGGTAGCTTGTTAAAAGGCACAAGGACAAGTTCAGGAACTGTTTGCATAGAGCATACGTAGCCTATCTTTTGGATATGCTTTTAAACCTTAAACTCTTGAAAAAAAACATTTGACATGCTTCAGGAACCTTCAGTGATGCCCATATGCAGAAGACAGGCCTTTGCAACACTTCCACAGTTGTCAAGTACCTCAGTCCTTTCAATAACAATCGACAGTGTCGGATGCACCTTCATCTTCTTCACTTGTGTGGAAGACACAGATCCTCAGGACTTGCTCAGTTTGCTCCTCTTGAGAGTCCTCTCTGCTGATATCCTGTAACATATATGTGAATCCATGTTCTTATTCAAGTTATACACTTGTAATAATAATGTGCTCAAGTGAACTTTGTGATCTGAAAATGTTTTTCTTGTAGTCCTCGATTAGTTCCCCTGAAGACTCCCCCAGGAATTCCATCAGGGCGCGAATAATGGCCTCCCACCTTGCTTCAACGTGTCACTGTTTTAACAGACAGAAGATACTTGTGTAGAAAGTACTATATGAATTCACTAATCTATACATGTTGTCAATAGAAGCAACATCAAAATTCATACAAAACTATGATATCCTGGATCTGCATTGATTGGTCCTCTGAGGGCATTAATCTTAACTGCTGCAGGTTCATCCACTTCACAGTAACTGTATGCACTTGAAACTTTAACTTAACCTTTCCCAAACTGTGGTTCGGGAACCAGAGTGAAATATCAATTTTATGAATTTATTTTCCTCTGTTAAGCTCAGGTGCATCTCTCTCTACCTCTATTTTTTGCCCTCTCATTTCTGTCCCTGTCTGTCACAGACTCACACAAAAACCTTTTTTTCATATCAGCATAAAAGTCAACTTAAAACTAAGAATGAGAGATATCTGTAGCAGGAGAACTTTTCCGGTGGAGGCTGTAAAATACAAAGAAATCTATTAATGCATCGTACTCAAAGTTACTTTAATGCCAGGGATAATGGAGAAGCAACATTTCTTGTGCTATATTCATATCACGAGAATAGTTATAACATCAGATTGTCCTTTCAACGTTTGTATCCATTACATTTTATGTGGCGCAACACATAACTTCACAATTCACAATATATTCTGCTTCATTTTAATTTGGAATAGTATGTATATTCTGTGATGATGGTAAACCTCTTACAACATATGAAGGGCAAAGCACTGCATTTTTTTTTGTACCTGAATAGCCAGATGGCTTTGCTTGTGACAGAGCTTGCTGTAGCTGCTGCTTGAGAGAGCACTGTGTCAAATGTAGAAAGTTTTTGCTTTGGGCTTAAGGACAAAAACACAAAGACTAAATAATACATTAAAACTACAAGAAATACTACATTAAAACTACAGAATACTACAAGAAATACTACATTAAAACTACAAGAAATACTACATTCAAACTACAGAATACTACAAGAAATACTACATTAAAACTACAGAATACTACAAGAAATACTAGATTAAAACTACAGAATACTACAAGAAATACTACATTAAAACTACAGAATACTACAAGAAATACTACATTAAAACTACAAGAAATACTACATTAAAACTACAAGAAATACTACATTCAAACTACAGAATACTACAAGAAATACTACATTAAAACTACAGAATACTACAAGAAACACTACATTAAAACTACAAGACAGGTGCGTTGTGTGTAGTGACCATAGTAAAATTAAGCTACATTGATATGTGATGTATGATTAAGGCAAGTGGGATAATATTATATTTTAACCCCAGTTACATATGCAGGAAAAATCCTAACTGACTTACCTTCAAGATGTTTTTGCTGCTCCTGTCCATTAAACCGGACCGCCCTCGTTGTCTTTTTGTGTTTTGGCCATGACTATGAAACCTTTGAATACTCTTCCCACACAGTTTATTTATTACATGAATGACATATATAATTGAATAATTCCAGTTCTCACTGTTACTTACAATTGTGACCATTAACCTAATAAATATTACTACACTGCAAATCATTTATTTCAGTGAGCTGCTCCAGCTTTGTAAAGTTATTAGATTTGTTTAAATTTTAAGGAATTAGACTGTTTAAATATCCCCACAACTGTTATGGAAAACACTCACATCAGTCCCTCGTCCACTGATGCGCTGTGCCGAAGCGTTGCGGAAAAAAAATTCCACACAATTCAGTTCTGGCAGCGGGCGAGCGTGTGCGTGAGTCGAGCACGAGCATGACTGTTTCACGGGATGCGTCCCGCTTGTGGCTGTCCGCACCTCCCTTTTCGATTGCCTTATGAAAATAGCTTACTCACTTCCCGTCTGGTTACTGATTGTTGATTAGGCCTACAATAATTAGTCTACAGCTTGTTTCAAATATTATTGCAAGGCTAATTTCGCAAAATATGCCCATGTGTTTCCCGATTATACGTTATTGTTGGGTAACATTAAAATATCCATTCAGTGAGCAGTGTTGGCAAAGTGAAAGAAGTAACCTTTACTCACCGTCCATGTTGTTATAAGAGAGATCAGTGAAGAGGAAAACACCGTTTGGATCTATCAAACAACCGTCCTGTGTGTATCTTTATCCTGTGCTCTGACGCAGGATTTCTTCTAATTTCACTTTCACTTTCTGTTTGAAAGGGGCGGTGCTTTAAGTGGGCTGTATGCTATTTATAAATCTACCGCAGTACCAAAAATCTGATCATCTCTATTCATTTATTAGCGTTTTTTTTTAAGACAAAAGAAGAAGATCTATTGGCAGCCGTAGCACATGTGCACTGTAAAACATGATTTAAGATTTATTTCTGTCTTGTAACTTAATGTGTAGGTCAGTGTTTCCTCCTGATAATTGACATAAATTACATTTGTGCTTTGCTTGTTTTTGTAAAATTAAAGTTTCACATGCAGCATGCAGTCCCAAACTGTGTCGGTCAAACGGCTTGAAGGCGATATCTTTCAACCAGCAGAGCAATAATGTAATGCACAACAGAGCAGCTTATAGGGCAGGTAGACTTAAAATTAATTTGAATTCTCATTAAATTATCTCATCTGTCAGGGAACACAGATATGTGGGATTATTTAAGTTTTCAACATGAGCAATAAAACCTGCTAAACTCTATTAAAGTCCAGAACTTAGTGTAGGCAAGTGTTATTTGTACGGTACAAAATATTTTAATAAACAACACTACCCAGAGATTCAAAATGAAAAACAGGGTCGGCAGTGCTTCAAACGTCGCCGTTCTAGGTCTTTGTTTTTGCGTTTTAGTCTGGATGGGAGATGTAAACGTAGCAAAAGGTCTCTGTTTTCAAACAGAAACGCAGTAGTGTGGATGGGGCCTCAAAAGCGGAGGGAAGGCTTATCATGTCTGCTGAGTTAGCAGGATTTCACTCTATCCATTGTAGTAAAAAAAATTCATTTTGTAACAGCTTTTAATAGGGATCATCAGGTTCCTTTGGCCCTGAAAAATCACATGAAATGGAAAGTCAAAATTGTTAATCACCATATTATAATGCTGAAGTTTACCCTCGTTCTAAACATTCCCTTTTGTTTCAAGGTACAAATGTTGGCAGCTCGATAATGGCAAAAATCATAATCAGGATAATTTTGTTCATAATTTAAATCAAGATTATTAACAGGATTGCTGATTGACTTTGAAAAAATAATGCATTTATTGAACTTTTAAAATTGAATGCTTCGTTTATGAAAATGATTATGAATCTCAAATAGCCCATGAAATAAGAAATAGTAATTGAATATAATTTACATTTACAAACTATAAATGTTTCTCACTAGCAGTAGCAGTGACATGTTCTTGTTCTCTCCACTGCAGTGATAGTAGCAGTGTTAGGCCATGTGAAAAAGTAGCCTAACCTAACTCGCCGTCCACGCTGTTCAAAGGAGCTGGTGATGCTCTTAGGCATGAATGCAGGATTGGGGCACGAGACAGACGAGCTGCCGTCACCCCGTCATCCTGAGACACGACAGAGCCACAGAGAGGGCAGCCATATCGCTGACCCTCTTGGCCAATGTCAGAGCCACAAGTAAGGCAACCTTGGCCAAAAGAAACCTCAGGTCCACCGTCCTTAAGGCTCAAAAGGGGCTTGGGTTAGTGCGCGTAAGACCAGCACCAAATCCCACTCCGCACCCCTTTCAGGAAATGCTTCACTAGGGGGTGAGCAAAGAGAGTCCTGTCACCAAAACCCCTGTCCATGAGCAGCTGGAGGAACGAAAGTACCCCCAGCTGTGGACAGGCCACCGGTTCCCACCCTTGGTTCAAACACCAGCATTGGACCAATGACCACTTGGAGGAGTAAGAGGACTGAGTAGAGGCTCTTGACCCCTGGATGGTGCAAATCACCTCACGGGAGAGACCAAACACTCCAGGTTCCACCTCTCAGCGGCCAGACCCACAGGGGGCATCCCCCCCGCCAGCAACCACTGGAGGCACCAGAATCACCAGCAAGGCTGAGAACTGTAGGCGATCAGGCACCGTCTCTGTCTCACCAGGTCAAAACGCAGGTGGATGAACCACCACTGCAACCTCCTCATGTGCAGGAGGCCCAGGGGGACCACCAGGACGGAGCAGCTCCACCAGAACATCCACCTTCTCCTGAGAGAGCTGCGCTCTCCAGAGTGAGGAGTCCAGTACTACACCAAGGTAGGTGAGCTGCTGGGAGGGAAGAGGAGCGCTCTTCTTCTTCTTCTTAGAGGGAGGATCACGGGTATGCGTAGTGGGCACGCGCGAGTCAATCTGACGGCAAGGCATGGCCACCGGGGGAGGGGAGCTAATACTCGCTCCCCCGGGGCCAGGCTACCCCCGGCACCCTGGGCATGCAACACTGGGCTGGTGGAGCTGGAGGTCGGGGAACGACATAGGGAGCTGAGCCCATAGCAGCCTCAGGCCGACCGTGGCGCTGGCAGTCTTTCTTACAGTGACGTTGATCCTGTGAACGCGCCGGGGAGTGGGGAGGACGTGAAGCCCATGCTGTGGGTGGGTGTAGATAACTTTTCTCAGTGCCGCGCAGCTGCGCGTAGGGGTAAACCCAATAGCAATAGCCTTAGAGGGCAACGCCTATACGAAATAGAACTGTTGTTCACACGCTGACTGTGGTGTGGGTTACAGGCTACATAGCTGGTAAAAAAATAATATGATTTTGAAATATGTAGATAAGAAATGCAAGCCAGGTAGTACAGTAAATCAGTAATAAAGCATCCTATGGCACTTCATTTCCTAGAGAGAGAATTCAGCTAGCTTACAAATGTTGTAGCCCTAAATTAATGGTTAGAAACAGCAACAGCAAAACTGCTAATATGATAGTTAGTTGCTCATCCCTGGCTGACGTGTTCAGGCTCAAACCACAGTTGAGTAAAGACTGAGGTATGAGTGAGGAACCTGTTCAAGCTGTGACCTGTGACCAGGTTTACAGGAAGTGGTAGTTTTCCATATTTAGCTTGAAGGCAACGGCGTCGCCAGGTCATTTTTCTGGGTCTTTAGCCCCGAATGTAACTCAACAACAGCAACAAAATATTTCCATGTTAATTTGCGATAATCCTCATGACTCAGCCTCTCTCTAAGGTCTTCAAAGAGCGGAGGCTACTCGCAATAATTGATACATTTTATTTGAAGTTCACCTATGTGACCACCCCACTAGCGTTAGTCAGACTGCCTGCATAGAGAGAGCACTAGAGTGAGGGAGAGAGAGAGCGCGCATTGCTCACAGCTTCAGGGCTTGTCCGCGACTTCTGAATTGCAAAATTGTAATCAAACATAAATGTTGTCGGTCAGTGCCAAGTCAATGTGTTAACACACAGGCAAATACTGTGTAAGCTTTGGGCTTCAGCCTCTTCTTTTTTTCAGTTGCAAAGTAATTTTGTGTGCATAGATTGGTGTAAGCACATATAAGATTCTTGTAAATTTCATATTCACACAAATTGTTAGTTTTTTCTATATAAATAATAAATAAATGAATAAACCATTCATTCAACACAAACGGTTAACAGTCGCCGCACAGTAATGAGAAAATATCACACCTGTCACAAATCTGTAATCTGTAAATCTGGACGTCCCAGAACACAGAGAGGCTGCTTTCCTATCAGAAACCCACAGCACCTGGAGCACAGTGGACAATGCCTATACGTGCTAGCTGTTAAAACTAAACAAAACTGTCATCACAAACAAATCAGTAATTTATTTACATTTATTAATCAAAGCATTCACAATAATCACTCAAAAGGCCTAACCTTTTGCCATTTCACAGCAGAAAAGCCCAGTTGCTTAGCTGTGTGGCTCACAGTAGGCCTAATAATATGCCAAAATATTTAGACACCAAAAAACATTAAACCCCTTGCCAGCACACAGTTCATCTACTGGTAAATGTGGGCCTTTGTAGATTTAAATAATATAAGATAATTGAACTTATGTCTATCTTCTTGTGTATGAAAACAGACAAATGTACATATTTATTGATGGATATTGTTTTCTTTCAGGGTCAAACAGAAGATAGTCGTCTTCACTCATGGTGACCAGCTCCGTGAAGGATGGAAAATTGAGGATTTTGTCTGCAAGAATAAATTTATGAATGATCTTGTGAAGAAGTGCGGAGGCCGGTGCCACATCGTTGACAATAAATACTGGAATAAAATCCCAAAAGATAAATACAGGAGCAACCGGTTCCAGCTACTTAACACAATAGACAAGATGGTGATGGAAAACAACGGAAGCTGCTACACCAATGAGATGCTACAAGCAGTGGAGAAAAAAATACAAGAGGAGGAGGAGCAGATTAGATGCTTATCAAAAAACAAGAGAGAGACCAGAGAGCAGGGTAAGGTCACCATGTTTAATAGGCTTTTGATCCAAGTGGCAGGTGCCACAAAAGGTGCATTATTTGGAGCTTTTATTGGTGTAGTATTGAGTGGGGTGGTCATTTCTTCAATGCCATTAAGCGCACTGGCATTTGCTTTAGTTGGAGCGGTGATAAAAGGTTTTAGAGAATATATTAAAGCTGAAGGAGAAGACACACAACAGGAAGCAGCAAGTGGGGCAGCAATGGCTGACAAGAACGAAGCTCAGTCTGTCTTAGATGAAGCAAAAAATGTTTCGGACTGACTGATCAGCCAGAGTACTTCAAAAGATTTTTAACAGCATTCATAGAGTAGATCTCCAGTTTTTTATAAACCCACTGGATAATGTTGGTTGTATTCCTGTCTTTTGTTGAAATACGTGTCATTACCATGCCTTATTGCACTAATAAACATATTTAAAAACAAATTAAAAAAGAAACATTGGTCTCTGTTTCCTTTGGCAAAAAACAGCTAACCAGAAAATTTAGAGCATTAAAAGTTTTCCTGCATTCTGGAGACATTTTCTGCTCCAATTTACGGTGAAAATGTATTTTTTATATGAGGGAAAACTATATTGCATTGCATGTTTTCTTATTGTGCAAATCAACCTTCTCAAAGCATTTTCATTTGTTGTTAACATTTCTTTGTGCAAGCTGTTTTTAGGAACGTTTTAAACAAATGCTCTCAAAAAGTTATGTGGACAGAAATCAGCCATTTCAAAATGTGCTTCAGCACCCCAAAAAATGGTCTGAAATCACCCCTGCATTTATTTAGGTTAATGTATTATATGAGGCACACAAGGTGGACTGTGGTATGTGATTGTGTTGTGGCTTTCATAATTCCGTTCCTATAATATTATAATATATCATAATGTTACCTCTTTAAAAGGAGCACCATGCAGATTAGAGAGTAGACATTCTGAATGTCATGTTTTAGTGAATAGTGAAATATTTTTGGACTCAATATCGAAATTATAGAGAACATGTTCCTTTCAAGTAAGAATAAAACAATATATTATTATTAACATATTAATTAACATATATTAACAATATATGGATGTTGCCAGGAAGTGGGAGCTTTACTTAGTTTGACAGAGATATGTGGATTTACAGTCTCCTCCAAAAGTATTTGAACAGTAAGGCAAATTCCTTTGTTTTTGTTGTTCACTGAAGAAATGTGGGTTTAAGATCAAAAGATGAGTTCATGAGACAAGAGTTCAGAATTTCAGCTCTCATTTCGTGGTATTCACATCTAGAAGCGTTAAACAACTCAGGACATACCACCCTTTGTTTGAACCCACCCATTTTTCAAGTGAGCAAAACTATTGGAACATGTGACTGACAGATGCTGAGAAAAGAAGGAAAATCGACCAGAGCCAGTGGACAAACATTGGGCGTAACAAGCACAACAATTTGGAACGTCCTGAAAAAGAAAGAAACTACTGGTGTACTGAGCAACAGACATCAAACTGGTCGGCCAAGGAAAACAGTAGTTGATGACAGAAATATCGTGAGAGCTGTGAAGAAACCCCCCAAAACATCAGTAAGTGACATCACCAACGACTTCCACAGTGCAGGGGTGAAGGTATCACAATCTACTGTTGGAAGAAGACTCAGAGAGCAGAAATATAGAGGCCACACCACAAGATGCAAACCACTCATCAGCAGGAAGAATCAGAAGGCCAGATGGAAATTTGCAAAGAAGTACAGAGACGAGCCGCAAAAGTTCTGCAACACAATCTTATGGACTGACGAGACCAAGATTAATCTCTAGCAAAGTGGTCTACTCTACTGGTCCTCATGCTTTTATCATTTTGCTAAAAGTGGAGAAAGTCACAGAGCAGGAACAGCTGTGATCAACAAAATAAACCAATACTTTTCTGAAGAAGCTTTCAAATATGCAACAGTTCTCTTTACTTACACATCCACATCGTGCCACATCGTTGACAATAGATATTGGAACGGAAACCCAAAGGATGAATACAGGAGCAACAAGTTCCAAGCAGAGGAGCTACTTAAGTCAATAGACAAGATGGTGATGAAAAACAATGGGAGCTGCTACAACAATGAGATGCTACAAGCAGTGGAGGCAAAACTACAGCAAGAGGAGAAGCAGATTAGACTTTCTTTAGGAAAGTCTGAGAAAGAGATCAGAGATCTGGCTATGGTCAGAGTATCAGCTCAGCCTTCGTTCAGATTTTGTTAGGAGCTTTATTTGGTGTAGGAGCGATGGCTGTAGTACTCATAGTTTTTAAGAATAAACCACAAATTCAAGCTACGACCAAAGCAGTAGCAACTGCTGCAAAAGCATTTGGAGCAGAAGGTGCAGAAGTAGGAGCTGCAGCATATAAAGATCTGAGTGCTTCAGTGTCTTCGTTTTTTAGTTTATAATATTCTGTAATGAATGAGTGTGGGTGATAGAACTGCACAAATGGTCATTGTTATGACTGCTACTGATAACCCTCAGCTTTCCATTATGTTTAATAATAGTTGCAACTTGCACTCTTAAATGTGCATTGAATTGTTGGCTGATAAAACCTGTGCTCCAGGGACCACATTCGTATAACAACAAGGCTAAATTTAGCTCTTAAATGGCTTAGATGGTGATTAGCACTAAATAGTCGTCTGTTCTCCCCACCTGTAATTGTCTTTTTCAGTTAAAGACTTTGCAGTGTTGATAACACATAAGCAGTCTTTCAGAATGTTCTCAATTACATGTTCATGAATACTGTATGTATTAGTGAGTGTAGTGGCGCTTATGGGACATTGCTCTGGGACTCGTCTCTCGGGGGGAGTGAGTATGAGGCTGGGAGGGAAAAATCACAGTATAGTCACTACAAAAAACTGGACTAAACCACTGCTCTTATCCTTTCAGAGGAGCACCGCCTGTCAAACAGTGCTGCTAATTGGCCGAAGGGGCAATGCCAAGATTGATTAGGAAAATGTTTAACATGTTTATTAATATAATGTTTGAGGTGTTTATTGAAAGATACACTGAACTTTGAGGTGCAGTTTTCTCACTCAGCCTGTTGCTCTCAGGCATTCACATTTTTGTAGGAAGACATAGACTTGTGGAGAACACACACTCCTCGCATTGTGCAAAGACACAGGGGGAAGTTAGGATGAGGACCATGATTCAAAATTTATTAGACATTCAAATGAGAGAAATTGAGGCCCTGTTTTCTCACATAATGTAGATAGCACCTAGGTCCAGGCTCAATAAGAGTAAACTAAGATTTGTAAACACAGAACGCTGGATAAGGAGGGCCAGAAAAGTGTGGAAGACTAGATTTATGAATATAAAGGGGCCCTTGCGAGAGGACTGCAGCTCTGAAGGTCTCCATGTGATACAGCACACAAACCTGTGTGATTGTTTCATGCATATACGTTTTTTCTAATATCAAGATGATGTCTTATTTCAGTCTCATTTCTTTAGAGGTGTTCTTATTTAAGTGTTTTAGGGTTTAAACTACTGTTTAAATATTGAATACGTGTGGAGATGGAAGTGGAGGTGAGTCTGACCACAAGACCAACAAGAGGAGGAGCGAGACAGGATATATCAGTCAATGTAATACAGAGATTTAGGAGTCTGCTCCCCAGCTCGGTATGTATGTATTTGTTCATTTGCTTGAAAGTATTACTAAACTTGAGATAATTTGAACTTTACTGGAATCTGTGTCTCATTGAAAAGAATACCATTTATATTGAAATGGCAACAGTTAAGTCTAAGATCCAGGATAATAAAGTGTGAGAGTGCGGGTCCGTTAGGCCTCTGGCCCGCTCTGAGGGTTTTTCCTTTCACAGCACAAGAAGAGGAAAAAACTCGAGATGAGAGTGACTTTTGGTAACAGCAGTCACGTAAACTTGTATTCTCTCCTCTCAAAGTCTGATGTCAGCAGATAACAGGTTAGGTTAATTTACAGCTGCGGTGAATCTCTCTCTCTGTCTGTCCTTCCAACCCGGCTGAGCAGCACATCTTCGTCTGTTTGTGTTGCCTGAACAATGTTAGAGTGAAATACAATTATTTATTACGTTTGATAAACACAGATGGGCAACAGTGTTTATAAATTGTAGCTCAAAAAATATAACCACGTTGCTCGTGAATATGCGTTAATAGATGCGTGAAATGGAACATCTGTATTTTGTCTGGACTGGTTTTAAAGTTTTAAATGGCAAGCCATTAGTGCCAATAAATGTCAGATGCCTCTTTTTACGCCGCTCAGTGTCACCAAAGACATCAGCATAAAAAGCGGTGTCTTATATTATAATGATCATATTGAAGGTGTCAATGTCCTTCCTACACCAGATTGAGGGTAAAATCCTGATTAGGACAAACCTTTAGTAAGGGTCCTCTGGTTTTTGCTGCAAATGTAGGCCTACCTATTCTGCAGAAGTGGGTAGAGTAGCCAAAAGCTGTGGTCAAGTAAAAGTAGTTACTTTGCAAAAACAAGTACTCTAGTAGAAGATAAAGTGGTCATCAAAATAATTTGCTAGCTGAGTAAAGCCCCTTTTCCAGTACCAGCTCGACTCAACTCGACTCGCAATGTTTGAATTTAAAGTTCAAAGAAAGAGGTTGTGCTCTGCCAACATTTTTGTTTTGAGAGAGTCATCACTATTCACTGTGTCATCATTGCGCACGCCAGACAGAGGCCAGTGACCGAAAAATCAACTGTGTAGAATTAGAATATTGACAGTAATGCGAAAAGTGATGGCGGAATAAAAATTGTGTGCTTTTGTCGCATAGAAAATTATGTTGCGGCAGTTCTGTGTGGCGTTGCTATGACGACCAGCTACATTGAGGGGTACTATCTCTGGGTACTATCTGCAATGGAAAATGGAGCACGGCCAAACCGAGTCTAGGCCAGTCAAGGCGAGTTGAGCTGGTACTGGTAATGGAAAAGGGGCTTTTGCTTACCTGGTATATATACTCCTAAGATGTCCCTTTCAGACTGAATATCAAAATGTGTTCATATTAGGGCCCAACCTCTGATTGCTTTAGTAAAACCAGTGAATGCTTTTGGTCGTGTAGCCTATCTGTATCCCATTCCACATTTGTCTGGTACCATGTCCTATTGCACTAAAACATTGTTTTATACTAAGAAAACATTAGTCAGTGTTTAAATAAATAAATAAAGTATGATGGAATATAAAACTATATTGATCACCATGGGCACACTCACAAGCTATAATGTGGCTAAAATGTGCTTCACCTTTAGCAGCTTCAGCATTAAAGTGATGATTACATATTAACGCATCAATGTTTATAATCCAAATTGGTCATAATGAGTACTTTTACTTTTGGTACTTAAAGTATATTTTAATGCCAATACACTTAAATTTCTGCTCAGGTAAACATTTTAATGCAGGTTTTTACTTGTAACAGGATATTTCTACACTGTGGTATTGCTACATTTAAAGTACAAGATCTGAGTACTTCCGCCACCTCTGCTAGCATGGCTGAACATAATTACTTCTTCACTACAGGAAATGAGAGACAAGTATTACTTTCTATCTGACGGTAATTGGTCATAAATCAAAGTATGGGACAAATAAAAAATTTGACCTGATGACGGCGTTAGATGGTGATCAGAGTCAGGTGATCAAAGACAGTCACATTCATCGTTTGGGAACCAGGGCTGTTTCTCAATCTGCGTTCTTGTCTGCACTTGTGTTCTTGTGGACTTGTGAAACGTCACAAGTCGCAGCCAAAGTACTGTTTTTTTTGTTGTTTATAAACCACAATCAGATGAATAAACAGTGAATATAAACATCACAATAAAATTATATGTACTAACAGACAAAGCATTACATAAAATGAAAAGACTAAGCAAATCGGGACAAATAAAATACAAGTACAAAACAGTAAAACAGACAACAACAAAAATACGACTAAAAAATAAATAAATAAAAATGCAAAAAACTAAAACAGTGTATTAGGGAGAAGTAATATAGAGCCTCTATATTAATACATTTTTTTATTAAGTAACTTGCTAAGTTTTACAATTTAGAAACTGCTGACACCAGTTTTATATTTATGTTTGTAGATTTAAATAACGTTACCACAGGAAGTAATTTGCTTGCTTCCCCTGACTTCACAGTGATGAACCATCAACACGTGCCCTTTGACCTGTTCAGCCACATCATCTTTAAATTATTTATAGACATAAGTTAATAAATTAAACAACTTTAAATGCATCAATGGATACATGACCGTGGAAAATGGATATAATGAATGTTTTACCGAGCCTGCATCGGTGGTGACTTGTGTGGACTTCCCAGAATGCATTTCGCTGCCAAAAAGCGGACATGTCGGACGAGAAAACTCAGAACTGCAACTTATAATACTGCTGTTCTTATGTCACATAGTAGTTTTAAGAGTTTTTTATGCGGGAATATAGTTGTTTAAACTACAAATATGTGGTTGATTTCTCAAGACCGAGCTGTTTTCAAAAATTGCTACGACGTTTTCGGAGATGTGAAGTCCTGCCCACTAACGGGTCCGGACGTCATCAAGTCCGCTGCTGTTCCAATTGCTGAATCACTGACTGCATGCTCCCGTTCCTGGAAGTTTGTACTCCCGAGCCGAACTTGCCAAGTCCAAGCTTTAAAGTACAGAAGTCCGAACTTGGCGAACTCGGAATTGAGAAACAGCCCATGAGTGTTTGTATCATAATGGAAATCCATGTAACATTTATTGGAATATTTCAGTCTGGATAGATTTTGTGCCAAATCATTGAACAGATATTTAACAGAATAAGTGAAAACTTTGATCTGCTGGTGGCGGTAGATGAAACATCAGGGGATCACCAAGTCTTTAGCATTTATGCTCTGTCTGTCATGGAAATCCATCTGATAGTTGTTGACATATTTCAGTCTGACAGACCAACATAGCCATCCTTTGAGTCAGCGGTGGAAAGTAAGTACATTTACTCAAGAGATAGACTTAAGTAGAATATTAAGGTATGTGTACTTTATTGTATTTCTGTTTACTGCAGCTTTATACTTCTACTCCACTACAGTTCAGAGGCAAATATTGTGTTTTAATAAACTAAATTAATACAACACAAAATGTGATTTAAAAGCATGATGCAATTTTATAGATTAAGATAAAACTACACTATATTGACAACATTTTTGAGTTGCCTTCCTTTACATGCACATGAAGGTGAATGACATCCCATTCTTAATCTGTAGGGTTTAATATGGAGTTGGCCCACCCTTTGCAGCTACAACAGCTTCAACTCTTCTGGGATGGCTGTCCACAAGGTTTAGGAGTGTGTTCATGGGATTTGACCATTCTTCTGGAAGCACATTTGTAAGGTCAGGCACAGATGTTAGACGAGAAGTCCAGGCTCGCAGTCTCCACTCTAATTCATCCCAAAGGTATTCTATTGGGTTGGGGTCAGGACTGTAAGAAGGCCATTCAGGTTCTCCATACCAAACTCACTCATATGGACCTTGCTATTTGCACTGGTGCGCAGTCATGTTGGAACAGGAAAGGGCCATCCCCAAACTGTTTTCACAAAGTTGGGAGCATGAAATTGTTCAAAATGTCTTGGTATGCTGAAGCATTAACAGCCCCACACTATGACCCCCCCTCCACCAAACTTTACACTTGGCCCAATGCAGTCAGGCAAGTACCATTCTCCTGGCAACCGCTAAACCCAGATTCGTCCATTGGATTGGCCGACAGAGAAGCATGATGCATCACAGAGAACACGTCTCCACTGCTCTAGTGTCCAGTGGCGGCGTACTTTACACCACTGCATCCGACGCTTTGCACTGCACTTTGTGATGTAAGGCTTGGATGCAGATGCTCAAAACATGGAAACCCTTTCCATGAAGCTCTCTAGGCACTGTTCTTGAACTAATCCAAAGTCCACGCGATGTTTGGAGGTCTGTAGCTATTGACTATGGACTTCTGCGCACTGTGCACCTTGTGCGCTTCATGGCTGAGTTTATGTTGTTCCCAATCGCTTCCACTTTGTTATAATAACACTGACAGTTGACTGTGGAATATTTAGTACTGAGGAAATTTCACAAGTCGACTTATTGCACAGGAGGCAATCTATCACGGTACCATGCCTGCACAGTTCGACAAGCAGGCTGTGATCCCCAGGGCATACCCAGGTCAAGAAGAAGTGCTCTTAAAGGCACTGAAAATGTATGCTTAAAGTGCATTCATACTCCTAACATGCTTACTACAAGTATGTTAAAGATTTAGTCTCCTGAGCTTTAACATACTTCTCAAAAGTAAATACTACATAACAAATACAAATACAACATACTTCAAATCATAATGTATTTATACTTGTTTCTGTTTGTAAACAGTAAACACATGTGTACAGGGGGACAAAGTGGGCCCTCCCGCCCACTAGCACAGTGCATTCAGTTGGACCAATCAGAATCAAGGTTTTCAAATTGATGACCCAATCACACAGCGTGAAATCCGCTTCACGAAAGTTCAGGGCGTGTTTACTGTCGTTGAGAGAGGGCAGCTATTTTTGGCTAGAAATCATTTTGATTCTCCGGTTTCCTTTGTTTTACTTTACCGACTCGGACTTGGAAGGTGGACACCTCAGACATAATAAGAAAAGAACTCAGAAGAGAAGAATATCTGGTCAGATCCCTGCAGACGTTAAATGTGAAAAGAGCTAAAGCGGCGTGACTGGCAAGTTACAAGCAGGAGAGGACAGACACAGAGACTGCCAGCAAAAATTGTCTTTCTTGATAAGTTAAGTTTATTATTGTTAGCAAGTCAACACAGTTGTGTAAGTTAACTAAAGTTGAGCTCACTCTGGGTTTGAAAATATTTTCCTTGGTGGATAACTCTGGTGTGCATTAGCTAATGCTAGCACGTTGATTAATATATGTGTTAGCTAACGTTAGTTAGCATTTTAATAGCTTCATAATCGAGACATCGGATTTCGTCTACCTTATAAACAGTGTTGGGAGCAAAAATAAAGCAATTAACGTTACTTAATGTATTGCTTTTTGCTGTAAGGCAGTTTTTAATGTTACTAAAATTTCGGTAATCAACTATCTTAGTAACCTGTTGCTGGAATTTGGTGCATGAGATTTTAACAAGGCAGGCCTGTGCATGTGTGTGTATGAGCCAGTGAGGTCCATGTTTACAGTAAGTTATTAGTCACTGTAATCATTATTCCTGCCCATATAGTCTGTAAAGACATCACCACAGTAATTTTGTATAAATTCATTCTAAAGTTTAGCTGAAGCTACTATGAATCATCAGCTAAGCATCTGTGCTAGACTATTCAAAAGTGGATATCTTCTAAAGGTGCACTGTTTTTTAGAGATTTCTCTTCACTGCAACCATGGAGGGGGAATTATTACAGTGACCAATAACTCAGTTATGTTGGACCGTGACTTTAAATTACCCTTTTTAAACTATGTGTAGTCCTTGGTCCTGCGTGTTCTTTCATGAAGCAATAGGAAAAGATGTTTTTGGTCCAAGTTAATCAGTTTTATTACAAGTAAATGAATAACGCTTACAGAGCTCTGGGTCGATCTTCCTGACAAACAACAAGCTGTATCAGTGTGACTGGCTATCTCTCCCTGACCCAGTGTTTTAGTATACATCGTCATGTCATAAAACAATAAAACAAAAGTGTAGGTCAGTCCATGATTGGCCCAAGTCCTCTGACCCCAATGTTTGTCCTCTGACTCCACGAATCACCATGCTGTTGCTGGGCAGATTACGAGCGTAGATCCTGAAATGAGATATCTTGGAGAAGAGATGTTTTGTACCACATTTCAAACTACCCCTCACCCATTGTGAGGGGTGTCCTTATCTGATCATGCAGTGACCCCTGTTTCTGCACCTCTCCAAAAAACACACACATCAGGTCTAATTTAATAAATGATAAACCAACATATAAACTTCTATCTATATAATACATCAGAGATCAATATAAGAAAACACAATAATTTTGGTTACCCTGAGTAATACAAAAATCATGCTATCATAATCCCTCAGTTATAACAGCAATGTTAAAGTGTACACGGGTATGTGAGAATTTTTTGAAATAATGTTTTTATGTACTGCAATGCCTGACCACATGATAAAATAGCATGTGATGTTATGTAAAATACTGCTCAACACTGCTCTTTGAATGGTCATAGATCCTGTATTCAACTTTTAAAAGTTGAACCTACCCTTTGCCAACTTTAATCAGCTTAACGCTAAACCCAGAGTTGGAATTACCTGCCTTAGCTCAAGAAAATTAAATAAAGAATAATAATAAAGATTTGCTATAAGATTGCTCCTACCATCCAAAGACATGCAGGCTAGGTTAATTGGTGTCTCTAAAATTGTCCTTAGGTGTGAATGTGAGTGTGAGTGGTTGTCTGTCTATGTGTGGTCCTGCGATGAACTGGTGACCTGTCCAGGGTGTACCCTGCCTTTCGCCCAATGTCAGCTGGGATTGGCTCCAGCCCCCCCACGACCCTGTACACAGGATAAGCGGTTGGCGATGGATGGATAGATTTGCTATAAGAATAGAGTTACAGTTTTTATAATGATACGCAAATGAAGAACTAAAGTAGGTGGAAGTACTGGCCTAACTGAAGATTTAAATTAATTTGCAACTGCATTTCTTTTCTTTTAGGGTTCCCGGGATTGTTGCTTCACTCAGATGGCTCAGAGGCCACGAAAACCTCAAAGGACCAGCTGGACCCTAAAGGTCAATGTGCTCATAGGTATGTCTGGCTCCTGCACACGATCATTGCTCTCACTACATGTCAACAGGATCAGACTAAATAAACAAACATTCTTGTGAAAAAATAATTTTATTTAAAATATTGTTATATAAGTAATTTGCTACTTTTGTACTTCACAAATTGACTGCTGTGTTAATGTGAAATGACATGTAGACAGAACAGTTGTTAAGCAAATCTGAATGTTTGTGATATTTGTTGTACCTGTTTAATAACATTTTATCCCTTGTGGAAAACCATTTCACCTGAACCTAAACGGTTAGCATTATCAGAACAGACATGATGTCATATTGTGTTTCAGCAACTTTAAACAAAATAAAAAATCAGACAATGGACTGTTAATTAGAGGTAATATTGCTTTAATATAGACAAATTATTTCCTTTTCCCTTCCACAGATGCTGTGTGATAAAGCAGTTTACAGCTGATAAACACAGATGGGCAACAGTGTTTATAAACTGCAGCTCAAAAAAAAGAACCAAGTTGTTAGTGAACATTCGTTCATAAGCGTGTGCACGAACAGTTTTTCCACACTGTGGTATTGCTACATTTTTAAGTACAAGTTCTGACTATTTCCTCTACCTCTGCTAAACAGCATTCCTTCATCATTACAGGAAATGAGGGTGAAGTATCTATCACTTATTACCGGACGGTTTTCAGTGTTCCAACCTTCCTGCTTTTACCTCGCTGACATGGCCTAGTAATGTTTGTCACTACATGAGAAGACAAGAGATGAAGGACGGAGAAAAATTGAGTGATGAAGAATAGATAATAAAGAGCTTCAGTTGCTTTTCAGTAAAATGTTGAATTTTTGACAAAAAAATACTGACTCTTCACTTTTGGTGTCTAATTGTAAAATGTTGAAATATGATGTCCTGTTTATACAAGAAAAGAACAAAAAACATACTTGTACATATGTATGTACGTTTAAATATTCCAAAATGTCTGCAATGACAGTATTTCACCTCTAATGTCAAGGTCAAGATCAGATTTATTTACAGGGCGCTTTGAAACAAACCAGGATTGTGCCAAAGTGCTTTTACACCCACATCATTAAGCAAAATCACAAGACCTAGGTACTGAAATACATGCACAGGTACATAGTACACACAAACACACACATATACACAAAAACACATGTATAAAGACATTCAAATGTTTCATTGAAGCTTGTAAATCATTACAGAGAAACATTACAGAGGTCAGCAAGAAAGTGTGTGAATTGACCTGTGCTTAATGTGCACCAAACGTATAAAGTGAACGATCTAAGGGTGGAAAAAACAAAGTCAGCTTGTAATGCTGTAAAATCCCACTAAAGTCAACAACTAGAATGCAGATGAACAGAGGCGTGGGAAGAAATGCATTAACTGTTTCTGATACACACAGGCACTCTGGCTGCTGATGAGGAAGCATTTTGTGTAATACATGGGCACTCTCATCACAACCTGACAGATTTGTTCAGTTTCCTTTTTGTTTTAATTTGTTAATAAGGGTTTGGAGGAAAATGCTTTAGCTGTTCTTTTATTTTGATAACCAAGAATCACTACAGCATATATGCAGATTAGAGAGTTGTAGTTTTAATGAATAGTGATATTTTTAATCTTAAAACTAAACAGAAAGTCTGATATTCTGACCTGTAATCATAGAATCTGAAAAGCAAATTATGTTTGCAAGCAAACACAATCGGTATCGTGTGTGGGAAAAAATCCACCTCCTCTTCCAAAAGTGCATTAAACTGAAAGATGGATCCTTCACCTGTTGCTCTTTGGGAGGTATTGACGACATTAAAATGATCGTCGTGTCTGTGCTTGACTCTCCTATCCTTTCCTCTCATGCTGCTCGCTCTACCTTAAAATAACCTGATACAGTTCATCATTGTGCTTTGCATTTCATCACAGGAGATTAATATCACACTCATCGCTGAAACAGCAGGCTGGTAGCAGCAAGTGACTAGAATTTCATTTTGTTATTTTTATTTATAAAGGTCTCCAGGGCCTTATAAATAGAATAAATTACAGAGGATTTTAAAACTTCATTGTCGTTTATGTTGATTTTAAACTTTTAACTTCGAATCTAATAAATGGTGTCTGGGATGCTGCATGTGGTCTTGTATGTATGGCCATGTTAAGATCCTGATCTCTATGAGATTACCTTGATTAATAAAGGTTATATAGTACATATCTGTTTCATATATTGTACAGACTATAAAGCTCCGCAATCTGTGACGTGTTATTATGAGATTTATAAATAACATTTACTTCACTTGAACTAAAAAACATCACAGTTTGGACACTTGGGAGGAACAACATCGAACTGTTACAGCCTGGAGTTGTAGAAAGTATTTCTGTTTTAGACTGAGGGACTTTCCAACTCCTTCAAGCTGAAAACTTCCTCTTCCTGTAAACCTTCTTCGTCTTTACACAACTTTAGTTTGAGCCTAGACATGTAAGTCAGGGGTGAAGAAATGAATCAAATTAGCAGCTTTGATGTTGCCATTTCCCATCCAGCTATTAGTTTTGTTTGTTATTTAACCAAAACATTAGGCTTTAATTATCCTATAGACAAACATGCTTGTTGATTATCTGCATCCTGGTCAGCAACTCTGTATCGCTTAAGTGGTGATTGGCCATCTACTGCATCTGCTTCATCCATGGTTGTGGTGGTGCTGTGTGCAGGCGAGGGCACTGGCTGTCTCCCCATTCTCTTTTGGCTTTCATAATACAGTTTAAAAGACAACTGCAACATGCCTCTGTTGCACTTTTATCTATACTGCCATTGTGGACTGTGAGTTAACTGTTCTCAGATCAACTCAAAGTCAGATTAATGACAATAAAAGATACAAATATAAAACTGACAAGACACTGTTTTTGCCGATTGCAGAGAGAGTGGAAATTCAACGTGATCGATGGTGAATGCTGTATCACAGGTTAATCTGGCTAGCTGACTGTTGTCTCCACTCTGCGAGCTGAGCCTTAGACTGTGTCCCGTTTAGGCTTTAAATACAGACACATAAAAATGATCATGACACCAATAAGACGGACAACATAGATATTTGGACAATTTGCAGTGTTTTGAACAAGCATTGACACAATCACCTACATGATCAGTCAGCATTGTCCTCTTTTGAACTAATTTGGTTAAGATTCCCCTGTCAATCATTGTGCAGGATAACGATGTACAAACTGCATTCAGAGGATTTTTCTACATTACGTGGATAAACCAGTTTATCGGAACGTGGGCTACTTCCTGGTAGGCAGTCAAGGGATCCGCAAGCCACACCTGCAACCCACCTGGCCCAATCACCTGTTCATTCAACCACTACTTAAACTGTCACACCTGCCCCGATAATTTAAACAGCAAGTAAAAGTAGCCTAGAATATAACCTGCGTCAAAGCACAGGAGAAAAGACTCACAGGACGATAAATCTAAACGGTGTTTTGCTCTTCACTGATCTCTCTTTTAACAACATAGACGGTAAGTTAAGGTTACTTTCTTTAATCTAACCTGAATATGAAGTATATTTTGTTTTTGGCTTGATCAACAGTCAGTACTAGCTAATGAAAAATGTAGCAGCCAAGTATGCAGCCTCCTGTGTGAATGAAAGACTCATATTTCTTCATCAACATCAACCATTGAGTTAATCACCTGGCCAGTAACATTTCAGCAGAGGCCCACGTAGGTATCTGAGAAGACAGTTGCTGAGAGTTTTGTCAGCTGCATTAAAATATTTGTCAAGTAATAAAATGATGTAATGGTTCACTTTTTGTTTTATCTTTCTTTTACCCTGCACACATTCTCTTTCTATTTTTTAACGTGTCATCCCTACTTTCAACAACTTTAGTTGACAAATGGGCACGTGTGTTGGCCTGAGTGTTAATCTTTGAGGATAGAGCCATTTTAGCATTCTGTTATATAAAATGTATTCAAATCGGGGCTATGTCTGACACATTTAGGCAAAATTTATATTATTTTTGACTAATGCACACTGCCCCTGATGAGTAAATGCACACATATCATTTAGTTCAAGCATGACCTCTCTGCCTATTTGTTCCATCACAAACCACACATATAAAGCACCTTTGGTTAATGTTTAACCTAAAGGGACAACAGCAGAATAAGAGAGACAAGGTGGAGACGAGAGAGAGAGAAGGTGAGATAGAGCGACAAAACCAGAATCCGAAACTTAAATACCAAGCTGTTACTTAGCATTCCACTATATTTCACCAACATGTCGATGGCAGCACAGAGCAGCATTAGTTGGAGTAGAGTACAGATTTAGGCTACAAGTCCAATATTCTCTCTCCCTCTGAAAACAGCAGAGCAGGAAATGCAGCTGCAGGGATGTCTGAAAGTGGAAATATGATGTAGAGGTTTTTGGTATCATTCAAGAATATCAATGTTTTATTTTAAACCACGCTCACTACTCCCTCATGAAAGTAAGGATTTTTATGTTGTGTAGCAATGAAAAGTTTACAAACACAAATCTCAGGGTTCTACAGTATGACAATGTTGGATTTGTCACATAAAGATATTTTGATCAGTAATTGTGATATAGATGAAAATACGTGGCCTTGTTCATGTGTATGGTGTAGTAAACAAACCTATTTTGTTATTTTCAGTGTTACTGTAGGTGTGAGTGTTTTGTGTCACAACATATAGCTTACACTTTTCAAATACTGATTTTGTTGACGGTTTAAGGAGTTTTGAAAACACAATACAATTTTAAGAATATTTTTACTGTTTCTGTCACCTATTCTCTATAAGAAATTCTGTTTTAGGGATTCTGATACCATCACAAAATGCATTTTGTATTAATAGCAATACTCCAATTGTCCAAAGCCTCTGTCAGACTCCTTTAAGCTAAATGCTAATGTTGGCATGCTCCACACATTCACAATGCTATGTTTAACATGGTCACCATGTTAGTTTTACCATGCTATATATTGAGTCATTAGCACCAAACACACACAGCTGAGGCTGGGGGATTGTCATTCATTTTACAGGTATTTGGTCATAAACCAAAGTATTGGACAAATTAAGACTCTGACCCGATAGAGGCGTTAGTTGAAAAGTCAGATGATCAGCAATGTTATTGCATATGATCCTGAACCATGAAATATCTATACAAATTTTTTAAGTAATCTATCTGAATTTCAGTTTGGACCAAAGTGGTGGATGGCCCAAATTACTGACAGAAAGACCAAAATCTTCTAAAACACCTGGAATAAAACTGTAACTGTAAATTTGTTGAAAAGAAACTGATATTCAACAGTTATTACAAAATCTTTCAAAAATATACCAGGCGAATGTCCATGTTTTGGCTATATTTACTGTTTTATATATTCACTTTTATTGGGAGTTATCTTCAAAAGATTATTTCTCTCCATACAACTACGTTCCAAATAACATAAAGCTTCCACTGAAATATTGATAAAAACAGTCAATATTCCTTTGACCAAAAGTGCTGGAACAGCGAAAATCGTTCACCTGCCCGATAATGGTCCGGTACCAAGAGGTTAATTTATACTTCTGCGTCAAATCAACGCTGTAGTCGTCAAGGCGACGCGGACCATAAGCACTGTGATTGGTCGGATGGGTATTCTCGCAATGCGTCCGAGCCGACAGGAAGTGCCCCGCTCTTTGAAGTAAGATTTACTAGCAGCCAAAACAGCGACTGTAACACGATGGATCAATATATTTGACCGTCGCAACCTGAGCAAAACGACTTGTTTCGCTATCAGGACGTGATCCATTCAGTTGGTAACATTTGAAAAGGCTACACCAGACGCACGTATACAATTTTACCCCCATTTACGTTAGCGGAGTGCTAAACCGGACGTTAGCCTGCTCAGCCAGCAAAAGTCAACACAGTGGACGCTGTAGCGCTACTGCCACGTAGTGTTTGGGGATGTAATTGCAGAATGACGGACACACCTTCGCACAAGTATAAATGCCTTGCTATGTGCGTACCTACGCCGTAGGATGTATAAATGGGCCTTTACTCCTTGTCATTTATGAAATCAATGCACTTTGCATAGTATTTCTGGCAACACCACAAACAATCATGAATGTACAGTATTCATTTTACATTGCTATTTGTTTCCTCTAGTGCTGACAAGATTGAAGAGTTTGTCTGAATAAACATCTGAGCGATCTGGTGAAGAAGTGCGGTGGCTGGTGTCACGTCGTTGTTAATAAATAGGCCTACTGAAGGAATAAGGAAGAACACAACTACAGAAGCAACCAGTTCCAGGTGGCTGAGCTGCTCTACACAATAGATGATGGAAAACAAAGGAAGCAATACCAGCAATGATGCTCAAAACAGCGTCTCTAAGAACATGTGGATCAAGTTGACAGGCCCTGCAGCACAATCCCTTGCAAAAGCTTTCTTAGGGCAAGCTCTCCTACTTCTGCAGGAAAACAAGGGAGCGAAAAGAGGAGCAGAAGAAGAAGACGCCACGATAATGGTAACACCTCTGGGACAAGAGGCTGAAAACAAAGTTCTGGAAGTCACTGGAAGAGGAGGAACAACAGCAAGAGTAAAAACAGTGTCAGGTAAAAGTCATTATTGGAACAGAAATAACAATGGGAGCTTTTCTGTGACATGTTGTCCACAAGTCAAGCAACAAAAGAGAATGAAACATATTATAATCCATTAAATATTTTTCTATTTCCTGTATAGGCTATTAAATTAGAAAACACTGCAACAGGAAACGACCAAATGCACAATATGAGGCCATAGTCACAGTTATAAGCTAATCTTCAGCGCATATTCAGTTGATTATTTTGCAAAAAATAAGATTTCAAATGCAAAACATTCTGTTCAATATTAAGTTACTCTTAATCATTTTGTTCTTCTAGTGTCACCAACAAGGATTGTCGTCGCCGGAACAGCCCAAGCTGAGAAAAGCATCAAAGGTATAAACATACTTGAAGAGACTTTTTAAAAAAAGATAAATTACTTGCAAGTGAGCAAAAGCAAGTCAGAGGTGTACCACAAAAGCCCCTCATTCGGGTGCTCATGGTTTTCTCATTGTGTGCAAAATTGGAAACTCCAGAGAGTTGGGGCCAGATAATATAAAACTCTCTGCAGATTCACTACTTAATGTATGTACCAAGACAGAAATATACATGTACATCATTTTCCTGAGATTTATAAAGCTTTTATACCAATTTATGTGTGACCGTGTTACACATGGTTGCAGCTATTTATAGACTCCACATCATTATGTACGAACCATTGGCTGAGATATCTAATAAATGTCAGAAAGATGATCAGTTAACTAGTAGAGCTTATAAAAAGAATTTACAAATTGCCTTACAAATGAGGACAATGAAAATATGCTTTTATTTTCTTTAGATTCACCCTAATCAGTTAATGTGCACAATAACCACCTATTATATCTTTAGATACATCTCGACACACTTTGATACCAGCTGAACACAAATTCACAATGTTCATTTTATGTCATTACTTTCTTCTAGTGCTAAAAGCATACAGGATCGTCCTGCTGGGCAACACTGGAGCTGGGAAAAGCAGCCTAGCAAACACTATATTTGGAGAGGACGTGTTCAAGAGAGAGAATCCCCCCGTCTGTGGAACAAGCGAATGCCGAGCAGAGTCCAAATCTGTTCATGGAAGAAGAATTACTTTGATCGACACTCCCGGTTTCTTTGACACACACAGACCTGAGGAGGACATGAAGCGTCAGATAGTGAGCTGGATCACAGAGTGCACTCCTGGGCCTCATGCTTTTTTCATTGTGCTTCAAGTAGCTAACTCAGAGCAGGACAGGCTTGTCACTAAAATAATTAAATATTTTCCTACAGAAGCTTTCAAATATGCTGTAGTTGTCTTCACACATGGTAACCAGCTCCCTGAAGGAATGAAAATTGAGGAGTTTGTCAGTAAGAATAAGAATCTGAGCGATCTGGTGAAGAAGTGTGGTGGCCGGTGCCATGTCGTTGACAATGTAGTCTGGAAGAACAACCAACAGGATGAATACAGGAAAAACAACATCCAGGTGGCAGAGCTGCTCAACACAACAGACAAGATAGTGATGGAAAACAAACGAAGCTGCTACACCAATAAGATGCTACAAGCAGTGAAGAGAGAAATAAAGGAAGGGGGCAACACAACATCAGTGGGAAACACAGCTATCAATAAGTTAACCATCTCTAAGAATGTGTGGATTAAATTAACAGGCCCTGCAGCAGAATCATTGGCAAAAGCTTTCTGTGGGCCAGCTGCCGTAGTTTTGCAGGAAAAAGGAGAACATGAAGATGAAGGAAAAGGAGATGTAGAGGAAGAAGAAACTAAAACCAAAAGAGAAGAAGTTGGAGAAGCTGTAACAGAGGGGGAAAAAGTACCAGAAACAGAAAAAGAAGGAGAACGAGGAGCAGGAAGTGGTGCAGGTTCAGTAGGAACAACCGATATGTTAAGAGATTTTTTACAGGCCTCGTCACAACACGTTGGAATCATACTGCTGGTGGTTGTTTTCTACTTATTGCTACTATTATCATTTTTTGTCCAGGTTCCAATCGTAGTTACCCTGTTCATATTATTGCTACTGGTTCTGTTGTTATTGGTATTATAGAAGGTTTGTAACTATACGATTTGCCCAATTAAGTGTTGGAGCACCACCACACCAATTTGTACATTCACTAAGTAATTGTGTGTTTTATTTTTTTATGAAGCAGACTAATCACAAATTTTTGAGGGGTCCATGAACATTCAGCTACAGAGATCTGCTCATAGTCACTGTAAGACCCCGGTGTAGACCCAATGTCAACTTTTTGCCTGGGTTTCCAAATTTTCCCTTTGCTGTTTGTGTGTATTTTGTTTGAGTATTATTAGGGAGCATGGAAATTCTTTTTTCTGTATTAATGAAATATTGTTGATGATTAATGAAGGGTAGAGGGGATAGTGCCATACACCAAAGGTTTATTGAATTTGTTTAATGAAATGACAATCCTAAATTTGTGTATCAAGACCTTGTGACGTGTGAGAAGATGCTTTTTTTTTATATTTTACTCTTGTAATCCTTTGCATTCTGAAATGTTTACATCATATGTAACAAGCAATTAGTAGTTTTGAACCCCAAAGACCAAAAAACTCTGCTTGCTTAGCAATATAGTTAAGTCATACTGTAGACCTAAACAAATAAATTCTTTGAGTCTTAAAGGTCTTATCAAGGATTATGAGTCTTGTTACTTTTCTTCACTTGAGCCTTAGGCGTATCATTGAAATGCAAACTTTCACACTACCAGTTTTTTTTTAACTTAAACATTTCTGCTAATAAATGAGAAGATCCAATTTAAATATATAGCAGTTTTATTTAATAAGTTGAACCCTAAAATGTATTATTTAAAAACCACAATACAGCTATACTGTATATTCATCCTAAATTCCTAAGGTTCCCAACAATAACATTGTACAGCTGAGGTTTCACTGTGTACTGAGTAACATCCAACCCATTACATTTACGTTTACATTTATTCATTTAGCTGACGCTTTCATTCAAAGCGACTTACAATTGCTAAACGTGTCAGAGGTCGCACGCCTCTGGAGCAACTAGGGGTTAAGTGTCTTGCTTAGACCCACTGACCACATTATGTGTATGCAGTAAATAAAAGCTAATTGGCCAACTTCAGCTGAGATATTCACGTTAATGTTTACATGAACTGTTGATATGGTGAGACACAATAAAATAAAATTGCATCCCTGTCCACTACTGCCTCACCCACAGAGAAAACACTCCACCCTAAACAGATCAGACGCATAAGTCATCTAAATTTCTTTTTTTCACTACAGATCTGTATGAAGGATCATTAATAGGAAAGTATAAAGGCAAGTATAAGGGTCAGCGGTTTAGTGTTTTGTATGTAGAATTTACTTTTTTGGACAACACTGAAATGAAGATTTTATTAATTCAGAAAGCATAAGCATATGTAATGATTTAAGGCCTGATATTTGTAAAATTGAATATAATGGCATGGTCCCACCCTTTTCTTTCTTTTTGGGACTCCTGTGTAAACGACAGAGTCTAACAAAAATGTTTCTTAAGCTAGTCAAGTCTGGCCAGTGGGCAGGGGAGGCAGAGGACCCCAGCACACACCGCTTCAGGCTCTCCACACCAGCAGTAAACTATGCCTGTTTCTTGGGAGACCTGAACTTTCCTGCTTTGAGCCTGTCCTGGTGCCTGGCAGCGAACGCCACCAGTTGCTGGTCAAATGGCAGCAGGTTCTGCCAGAGGCCTATGATGGTGCTGACCTGTTGGTTGCTCAAGGTCAAACCAGTATGGTTCCGCAGACTCACCAGGTACTCTGATAGTGTGTCCACAGTCGACATGATCCATTCCCGGCATATTGTGCTAATCCACAGCATGAAAAGGGACAACAGACCAACAATTATATGTTATGTATCACATATCACTCATGTTATGTAAACATTAATACTTCTGTCTTTTCTTTATTTGAAAGAGCTTGTCAAAACATATTTAATAAACATTTTGTTTTCTTAGTTAACTTACTTGTAATTGCTTTATCACCCATATAATGATGAGTGAAATTTATGTCAAGCTCACTTACCACTCCACGCCCACCAGAGAAACCTCAGACTGATCAAAACTATTGTTAAATGTTGTACCAACAATGCAAGATCAGTAATTGTGATTGGCTGCAAAATCTGGCCCACTTTACTTTCTGTAACACACTTTGCATTGTGAAATATCCTACAAATAAGTCATGTTTCACAGTTTACAGGTGCTGCACTTAGATGGGTGCCAATAGGTCTTTTTTTAACAGAATGTTATGATCTCTAATTAAAAGTTGCTCCTGGGTAGATCCTATTTGTCGTATTGTGGCAGATCTGTGAAAAGCCTACCAGCCCACCTCAAGCCCTGCCCCCACAATTCAAATATCAAGTGAAAGTGAAATTAGAATAAAACAGCGTAGGTGGACAGGAGGAACAACACACAGGGTGGCTCTCTGAAAGATACAAATGGTGTTTACTCTTCACTGATCTTTCTTTTTACAACATAGACGGTAAGTTAAGGTTACATCTTTTACTTACACTTCTCATTGTATTTTAATCTATACTCATTGTATTTTAATCTATACGTATGACGTGTTTTCAGGGGAAAATAATCCTTAGGATCACATGCTGCAGGCTAACTATTGTAAAAAAAATCAGTCTGGGCTATTGTAAATGTGGCAGCCTAGCACACAGTAGTCTACGCAGAGTGAAAGAGAGTCACATATTTGGTATTTGACTCACTAACCATTGAGTTAATCATACTGGTAACATTTCAGCAGAGTTGTCCCTGTAATTTGTATCTGAGAACTCTTGCTGAGCAACAATGTAATATTTCACTTTTGGTTTTCTCTCTCTTTTAGCCTGCCCCGTTATGTTCATGCTCTCTTTCACTTTCTGTTATTTAAAAAAAAAAAAATCATCCCTTCAACTACTTGACCAATCGGCGCGTGTTGTTTGGGTATAGACATAAATCACCCCAGAAACAAAACATGCATGAATTTATTGTCTGTAAGTGTTAATCTTTGAGGGTGTAGCCCCTGCCCCTGATAAACAACAGATACACATAATTATAATGGTGCTAGCAAGACGTCATTGCCTATTTGTCCCATCACAAAACACAAAGCACATTTGCTTAATGTTTCACCTAAAGGGACAACAGCAGTGCCCTGTTAAACCACCAGTGAACATGCCCAAAGTCACAGCTACGGGGTTTCACTCAGTGACACTCTTGAAAGTGACGGCTTTTAAATCAGTCGTTCTCCCCTTACCTAAACACAGCATGCATCTGTCTTTTCACTGATCGCGATGTAACGTTATATATTTAGGCTACTACTCTAAAAAGTAACAGTGACAGTAAAACTTTCTCATACTGTGATCAGTCCACAGTTCACCTGCGTGCCAACCGTGCAGAGAGAGGTGGAGGGTTTTTTCATGACAAAAAAAAAAAAAAACGTTTCAAAACATACCTCCGCTGTTTTCTCACAAACCTGATAAACAGATAACTTGGACTAAAAGAGGATCCATATGAGGACTTGTTAGTACCGCGCAGAGGGCTCAGCCTGAGAGAGAGAGAGAGAGGGAGAGGGAAAGAGGTGTGTGATTCCCTGTGAACTAACTATTAATAATAACGTTTTTAATTTTAAATTAAACTTAAAAAAGAAAGTTTTCAATCCAATCCCAAAAATGGCTATTACACTACTACACCACCATTAGGCTAAATTTTTCCTGTCGCGCAACCCCTAGAGCAGGGGTATTAAATTTCCCGAAGCAAAGGTCCGGAACATCAAAACGACTAACTTGCGTTATCATTCAGTACCATAGTTGTATCAACATATGTTTTAGTCAACAACTGACTGTCAAATCAAATAATATTTCAAGATTATTTACTGTCAGTTTTCACATCAACTACTCTAATAATAAATTCTAAATTTAAGTAAACTAAATTAAAGTGCCTAATTTTTTTTTTTTTTTTTAGAAAAAATGAAATAAAAAGTGTAGTTTAAAGTGATGAAGTGCAGTCTTAACCAATTTTATACTAAACACTCAACACATCTTATCAAATGAACAGCTGTAATGCCTCCTCTTCTCTTTCATTCCCTCTCATAGAGTTACCACTTTCCTACTTTCTCTTGTTCAGTGAGAAACGTGAGCTCTAGTTTGTCCTGCCAGCTAGCACTGAAGATCTGTGAGATATTCTGGTTTTAAACTTCCGTGGGAGGAATGTAGTCTACATGTAAGAATCTGTACAGTCTTGGTCTCTGGTGAATCTCGCAAGCACCGGACTCGACTCGCAAGCACCGGAATGCACAGATTTGATTGGCTGAGAAGCGTCAAATGAGACGATTGGAGCACATGCGATTGGTCTGTGAGTTTCCTGGGCCGCTAAACCAGTACAGTAAATGCTAGAAAAGCTGCGCAGGTTAAAATAGAAACGCTCCGTCACGAGTTAGTAATTCTCTGTAATAAATCGGCAGTAGGTCGGCGGTCCGAAGAGGACAGCAGCTGGGTCAATATGCGGACCGCGGTCCACCAATTAGTGACCTCTGGTCTAGCCTAAATGTTGAACATAATTCATAATTGTTGTAGTTCTGCCACTACACCATACATTTGTTTTACTGGAATTACTGGAATTATTGGCCTATTGTACAGTATTCATTTTACATTGCCATTTGTTTCCTCTAGTGCTGACAAGATTGAAGAGTTTGTCTGAATAAACATCTGAGCGAACTGGTGAAGAAGTGCGGTGGCCGGTGTCACGTCGTTGTTAATAAATAGGCCTACTGAAGGAATAAAGAAGAACACAACTACAGAAGCAACCAGTTCCAGGTGGCTGAGCAACTCAACACAATAGACGAGACAGCGATAGAAAACAAAGGAAGCAATACCGTCTCTAGGAACATGTGGATCAAGTTGACAGGCCCTGCAGCACAATCCCTTGCAAAAGCTTTCTTAGGGCAAGCTCTCCTACTTCTGCAGGAAAACAAGGGAGCGAAAAGAGGAGCAGAAGAAGAAGACACCACGATAATGGTAACACCTCTGGGACAAGAGGCTGAAAACAAAGTTCTGGAAGTCACTGGAAGAGGAGGAACAACAGCAAGAGTTACAACAGTGTCAGGTAAAAGTCATTATTGGAACAGAAATAACAATGGGAGGATTTTTGTGACATGTTGTCCACAAGTCAAGCAAAATTTGAAGAACAAAAGAGAATTAAAGATATTATAATCCATTAAATATTCTTCTATGTCCTGTATAGGCTATTCAATTAGAAAACACTGCAATAGGAAACAACCAAATACACAATATGAAGCCATAGTCACAGTTATAAACTAATCTTTAGAGCATATTCTGTGTTAGTTGATTTGTCAGTAATGCTTGTAATCCAGTGTTCTCCCATTTCACAGAGATTCTACGTGACATTTATTTAAAACAAGCTGTATTAGTTACTCTTAATCATTTTGTTCTTCTAGTGTCACCAACAAGGACTGACGTTGCCAGAACAGCCCAAGCTGAGAAAAGCATCAAAGGTACATATTTGGAAAAAAAAGATGAATTACTTGCAAGTGAGCAAAAGCAAGTCAGAGCTGGACATACTGAGGAGGCAGGGGTGGGCTGCCCATTAAGACGTTCAGGAATGCGCTGGGTTGTGTGATAAGCCAACAGAGAGTGTAAATGTGACAAAAAGAGAGAGGAGAAAGAAACGTGTGGTGCCAAAAAAATAAGAATTAAGAAAAAATAAATGTTGTCAACTAAATGTGCCTAATTAACTAACTTCTTGGCAGAGAGGTTGCTGTAGCAGGTGAGGCAGGACCCTGCACAGGCAGAAACAGGTGCACGATTAGGAGGCTAATGCATTTATTATATACTGAAATAATTTATATATGCATTAATGAATAGGTATATACATTAGGCTATATATTTATATAGCCTATATTATAAACAACAGTTTGCAATGTTTTATCACACAAAGACAACATCCTTCTGTAAGCAAGGAATCTGTATGTTTTTATGTATATGAGGTGTTAAGGTCAGTGGAGGTGATGAGAGAGACAGGGTGATGATGACCCTAGTCATGTTGACGATGAGGAAGAGAAGGAACAGGAGGAGGATAGGGAGGTCAATGGAACCAGACAAAACAGTGACAGGCACAGGGTGAGTGTGCAGGATTGAGTAGGCAATCATAGATAGAATTAGAAAATGTATTATTGTTAGTCAGATTATTACTGATGTTCTTCTTGGGCATATGTAGCTGTTCAATCAGTAAAAGCACAGGGAAGCTGAGCCAGGGAGAGGCCAACTCTGAACTGAAGATGAGGGATTTGATTTTTATCAAACACACTGCTGTATTGTATGGGAATGCATTAACTATTTTAGCACTCTGATTGACTCAGGCTTGCCTGACCTGGTCTTGTTTAGTATAGTGGTTCCTTGTTTATACAAACTGAAGAGGCAGGTGTCATCCGAAGTTTCTTGAAAGTCTTCATCTGATTCACAGTAGGCTACAACAAAAACACTAACATGTTAAAATAACTCCAAAAAATATTTCTGTCTCAAAGTCCCGGGCTGAATTTCAGTCCCAGTACACCCCTGTGAGGAGGTGTACCACAAAATCCCTCATTAGGGTGCTCATTGTTTTCTAATTGTGTATAGACGCTTTCATCGGACGCTTTGCCAAGGTGATGCGCCCGGCCCAAAGTTAACTTCCATTCTGTTTATGTATTACTGGGGCCTTTCCAAAACTAGACCAAAGTGAGTAAGCCAGTCAAGGCGACCAAAGAGCCTGCATGGAGGGATTCATGTAGGCACAAAAATGACTTCAAAACCTGTGATATCCCATCGCACATGAGAGATGTAACCATATTGCTTAGATTATAAACTCTCTGCAATCTGAAAAAAACTATTTCACCATCCGTGACGCTGCATTGTTGTTTGGCAGGTGAACCTTAGGTGGGCTGATTAAACAGTGAAGATCTGAGTCAGACAAACACACTGAGCCATGAAACTTTTTGTTGCCACAGCCATGCAGCTACCAGAATTACGGTGTTTCTGCTGTTGCTCTACGTCATTAAACCATGCTGCGTGATCATGCGCAGTAGACACTGGAGACGACAGGAAGTAGTTTATTGGTAGTATTTTATTGGTCCAAAACTGGCTTCACTGCTCTCCATTCAAATGAGCGGGGTGACTTCGTCGAGTCTGTCTATGTCTACGGCCCCATCCACACTTCTGCATTTTCGAATTAAAACGGAGACCTTTTGCTACGTTTACCTCTCGTCCAGGCTAAAACGGCGAAAACGAAGACCTAAAACGGAGGACTTTAGAAACGATGACGCAGACGCTCAGCTCTCTAATTGGGTCTTATAAGTCATGCAAAGCGGACACACAGTGCTACTGAGTTTTTGAGTTGGTATTTTTATTAAATTATTCTGTACTGTGCAGATATCACTTAGGCCTATTTGCCTACACTCTAGGCTACTTATTGCCGTTTACTTTGCAACTTTTTTTTTTTTGCCGCCACAGTGGAAAACAGACTGGGATTCAATTACATTCAGTTTGTTGGTGCAAAAAAATCTGGTCTGAGTCTTCGTCTGAATTTCTTTATTCTTTCGCCAAATATTCTATCTAACTACGGAAGAGACCATCTGCTTCATGTGTGCACCGACGGGCATTTTCAGTTGTTTTAATGTAGACAAAGATCACCTCTGATATGCAGCTATCACAGACAGAGATCGCTAATTCTCTGTTTGTCAACTAAAACAGAGTAGTGTGGATTGGGCCTATGGCTAGACCCTCGCCACTTCCACTCCGATACGGAGTGAACTCTGGTTGGAGTCACCCTCACAGCCAAATCGAGCTCCCTAACCCGCGTGCAATTCTGCAGTTAAGGGGAACTTAAGTGAAAGTTAACTTACATTGCTGAGCGACTGATTCTCAGTTTTTTGCACCTCTTACTGCTGTCTGAAACACTTTTTTAGATTTGAAAAAAATATATTTTATTTGTTAAAATGAAAAAAGGGCGATTTCACTTTTTTGAGTAACTACCCCAACACTGTGTACTACTACTGAGATGTATAAAACTGTCATACCAGTTTATGTGTGACCGTGTTACACATAGTTGCAGCTATTTATAAACCCCACATCATTATGTATAAACAATTAGTGGTGATACCTCAATCATTATTAATTAATAGCAGAAAGATGATTAACTCATTGAATTTATAAACATAATTTACAAATTGCCTCACAATTGAGGATAAAATGAAAAGATGCTATTATTTTCCGATGCTTTCGATTCACCCTAATCAGTTAATTTGCACAATACCACCTTTCCTTTAGGCCTGAACACACAGAATAGCAAGCCTTACAAGCCTTTACCGGTAAAATGAACAAGTTCATGCTCTAATAATTATCGATTACTATATATTTAGATACATTTAGACGCACTTCGATACCGGCTGAACACAAATTCACACAGGGCTGGACATACTGAGGAGGTGTACCACAAAAGCCCTCATTCGGGTGCTCATGGTTTTCTCGTGTGCAAAATTGGAAACTCCAGAGAGTTGGGGCCAGATAATATAAAACTCTCTGCAGATTCACTACTTAATGTATGTACCAAGACAGAAATATACATGTACATCATTTTCCTGAGATTTATAAAGCTTTTATACCAATTTATGTGTGACCGTGTTACACATGGTTGCAGCTATTTATAGACTCCACATCATTATGTACGAACCATTGGCTGAGATATCTAATAAATGTCAGAAAGATGATCAGTTAACTAGTAGAGCTTATAAAAAGAATTTACAAATTGCCTTACAAATGAGGACAATGAAAATATGCTTTTATTTTCAGATGCTTTAGATTCACCCTAATCAGTTAATGTGCACAATAACCACCTATTATATCTTTAGATACATCTCGACACACTTTGATACCAGCTGAACACAAATTCACAATGTTCATTTTATGTCATTACTTTCTTCTAGTGCTAAAAGCATACAGGATCGTCCTGCTGGGCAACACTGGAGCTGGGAAAAGCAGCCTAGCAAACACCATATTTGGAGAGGACGTGTTCAAGAGAGAGAATCCCCCCGTCTGTGGAACAAGCGAATGCCGAGCAGAGTCCAAATCTGTTCATGGAAGAAGAATTACTTTGATCGACACTCCCGGTTTCTTTGACACACACAGACCTGAGGAGGACATGAAGCGTCAGATAGTGAGCTGGATCACAGAGTGCACTCCTGGGCCTCATGCTTTTTTCATTGTGCTTCAAGTGGCTAACTCAGAGCAGGACAGGCTTGTCACTAAAATTATTGAACATTTTCCAGAGGAAGCTTTCAAATATGCTGTAGTTGTCTTCACACATGGCGACCAGCTCCCTGAAGGAATGAAAATTGAGGAGTTTGTTCATGAGAATAAATGTCTCGGTGATCTGGTGAAGAAGTGTGGTGGCCGGTGCCACGTTATTGACAATGTAGTCTGGAAGAACAACCAACAGGATGGATACAGGAACAACAACATCCAGGTGGCAGAGCTGCTCAACACAACAGACAAGATAGTGATGGAAAACAAAGGAAGCTGCTACACCAATAAGATGCTACAAGCAGTGAAGAGAGAAATAAAGGAAGGGGGCAACACAACATCAGTGGGAAACATGGCAAAAGGATACACTAGCAATAAGTTTAGTGTATCGAAGAATGTGTGGATTAAATTAACAGGCCCTGCAGCAAAATCATTGGCGGAGGCTTTGTGTGGACCAGCTGCCGTAGTTCTGCAGGAAACTGAAGGAGCAGCAAAAAGAGCAGCAGAAGAAAAAAAAGTAGAGGAGGAAGAAGCAGTTGCAACAGGAACAGCATCAGAAAAAGGAGACATAGTAACAGAAACGGACAAAGAAGCAAAAGAAAAAGCAACAAGAATAGAAAAAGAAGCAGAAAGAGGAGAACGGGGGGCAGGAGGTGGCGGATTTATGAAGTTTATATGTAGTCTACTAGCAGCAGCATATGCAGGTTTATTATTAGCAGTACCAGGTGTAGGTGCACTACTAGCAGCATTAGCAGGTGGAGCAGGAGTAGCAGGTGGTGTAGGTACAGTAGTAGTAGCAGCAGTAGTTGCAGCAGGCACAGCAGTTGTAACAACATTACTCACAACTGGGAGCTTAATAACAGGAGCCGTAGTATGGATACGAAATAAAATATATCAATTCAGAGATTTTTTACTACGACATATTAGAGTCACATTGCTGGTGATTGCCTTCTACTCATTGCTACTATTATCATTTTTTCTGAAAGTACCAATCGTAGGGACCCTGTTCTTATGGTTACTTCTGTTACTATCATTTTTGTTAATAGTGGTATTATTCCTGCTATTATAGAAGTATGTAATGTATGCTTCTCCTTTACGGATGTTGTGATGATCTACCACAGGTAGACAGAGTGTAGAAATTATAGTTCAGCATAAGATTTAACCAATTCATTGTTGTAGTGCCACCACACCAGTTTGTACATTCATAAAGTAGTGTTTTATTATTTTCTTTTTTATATTATAACATTAAGATAGAATGGTGAGGTGAGGGGGAAAGTTTGCAACGGACCTGACTTTGTTAGATCCCAAAACATAAATCTTCAGTGTAATTGGCAGCGACAAGATTACATTTCCTTTACCCACTAAGTGTTGTCTTCACTCACACTGAACACATGTAATAGAAAATCCAAAGCCGTCTAAGCAGACTAGTCACCTATTTCTAAGGAGGTGCATGTCAGCTACACCTTCAGTTACAGTACCATCCATCCATCCATCATCAACCGCTTCTCCTGCGTACAGGCTCGCGCGGGCCTGGAGCTGGGCTCCCAGCTGACATTGGGCAAAAGGTGGGTACACCCTGGACAGGTCAATCCATCGCAGGGCCACACATAGACAAACAGCCAGCCACACTCACATCCGCATGTCTTTGGACGGTGGGAGGAAGCCGGAGCACCCGGAGAAAACATTGTGTATGTGTGTAAAACATGTATTGTACTTGTACAAAGTTGCTACAGCATAATTATTATTTCATTGTAAAATTTTCTAAGAAGTAGATGACTGACCAACAGGATTAATGAAGGAGGGTAGGGAATAGTGCTATACAATAAAGGTTTATTGAAATTGTTTAATGAAATGGCTGACAAATGAAAAATATGTGTATGGAGACTTTGTGACATGTTAGAGGATGATTTTTCTTTTTATTCCTTAATACTTAAAATGTAAAAAACAATAAATCAATGTATTACACACTGTATTAAAGTCCTCTCTGGTAGTTTTTCCATCTTTTCCATTGAAACTTGCTGTAAAACTGAAGACGAAAAAGTCATACTGTAGACCTAACCAAATAAACTCTTTGAGTTTCATCAAGGATTATGACTTAAGCTACTTTCTAAAGATAATATGAACAATTATGTAAAGTGGGTGTATTACTCTGTCTATGAAGACATCAGGCATATAAACAAAACCATAAAAGACTCTCTGAGCACTGTAAATACAGGAAGTGCAGCACCTGCCCACTAGAGCAGTTTAATATATTGGTTTAGGGGAATGACATTTAGTGGTGTTTATATGTATGGGATAAAATATGATATGTAGGTTAATATATATATTTTTTTTTTAACATGGAGTCAAACATAAATAAGGAGCCACTAACAGAATGTCACATGATTTCATATGATTTAGGTCATCATTGAAATGTTACCTTTCACATTACCTGATGAAAAAAACATAAACATAATAGTCAATACATGAGGAAGTCTATTTTAAAAATCATTTTTTTATGTACGTAGTTGCTCCCTGAAATGTATTATTTTACATTTTATTCTGGACAGTTTTGGAGGTTTCCAACAATAGCATTATGCAGCTGAGGTTTTTATTGTGTATTGAGTAAACTCAGAACCACTGACCACATTTCCATGTATGAATCCATTCTGACCCAGAAAAATAAGGTTTCTTTTAACAAATGATTATTTTTATGACAAGATTAGATAAGTGATACCAGACGATCAGAAGCCATAAATCATCCAAATTCATCAGTACCTTGATCTGACCATCATGTGAAGAACTGCAAGAGCATGGAGGCTGAAAACAAACACAACTGTGAAAAAAACATACCTAGAGCTTCAGTGGGTTAGCTGTTCTTTCAAGCTATTGAAGAGACTGAAATGTTGAGCATAATTCACATGTTGCTGAGAGGCAGAAAAACAAAAAATAATGTATTATATTTTCTGTATTGTTTAAATAGTATGTAGTATGTATCTTTATTATTGTCACACACTGTTTTGAACACTCTAAAAAGTAATTCAGGGGATCTGTTACCACCACTTGATTACTTGCATAGCTGCAAGATAAAAAATCTAATTTATTTTTATATACATTCTAAGTTGCAAACATTATTTTTCTGTTTTTTAGAGTTCTGTTCAAATAATAATGTTACTAACTATAAAATTGGCTTGATAACTTAATTTCTCTTCATCTTGACTTCAGGATTTCAAGTCCCCTCCTCTACCCACTTAGGATGCTTAGACAAATAACACAGTAAGACTGTGTGTTAGCAGACGTGTAAATGTAAATGCTCCCAGGGGCGTAGGTGTAGCCAGTGCAGACAGTGCAGCTGCACTGGAACCCAGACTGTACTGGGAGTACTTCACGGGTTGGAGCGGCCCGGTTGTTCTATGACAGTTACAAGTTAAAAATAAATCAAATTCACCCATCAGTTTTTCCTTTTTCACTTCATAACATAATGCTAATTGCTGATCAAGTGCTATATATAACATCATATGTGCATGTGCCTCTTTGACCGTGGTGTCACATGCCACGGACTTATGTGTGTAAAACTACAGACTGCAGTCAGTAGTTTTACACACACAAGTCTGTAGCAAGCAGTATGCTAAGGTATACGGTGAATTATAAAAAAAACAGATTCCACAGTTTCAACAGAATAATTTTAGTCTTATTTTCTTTGGTATTCGTGTCACACAGCTACATATGCAGTGATGATTGCTGGGTAATATGTAAATGACTACACAATCTACCCAATTTCTTTTTGATCATGTGACAAGACGACAGGACTAGGATGTGATCGGCGGCACCGATGTGATATGATGTTGGTATGTTTATATTATGTTCGTATTATGTTTGTATTATGTTCATGTTTGTATAGTCATGTTTTTATAGGTCTGGTGAGACCAAAGACAATTTTCCAGCCTTGGCTGGACAATAAAATGGTATTCTATTCTATTCTAGCAAAATCTAGCCAGTAGACTAACAGACCACACGTGCAAGCTGAAAGTCGATGCTATTCACACATAAAAGTAGTTTCAAGGAGAGACAGGAGAGAAAAGAACAGGAGGAGAGGGTCGCAAAGCACCCAAATTACACTGTTTTGGATTACTGCAGACATTGTCAAAGATCTCGCTCAATGCAGGCTCGTCAAATGCCATTCAAATAGGTGAGTAAATTTACAAGTACTTTTTCAGCTTGAATGTGGTGTGGCTGCTGTGCCGCTGATTTAAAGGCTGTTATCATTTCGTGGTCAGGTCGCCGCTGAGTAGGCCTACCTGTTTAATTGTGTGTGCGCTGTAGCTGGCCTGTTTCCAGAACATGGTGTTGTTTTATAAGTTGGCTACTTTTCTTTCTTATTCACCACCATAATGTCTTGCCTCTCTGTCGAAGAGGAATGTGGTCGTCGTGTATCAGTTGTGGCAAAATGAGGAAATAAGGCACATACATTTGCCAATATAGTTCATTTTAGACACAAACACAGTGTATGTTTACGTGTGCTTCCTAACAGTGGTGTAGCCCAAGGGCCTATCACAACACTGCACTGGGGCCCATTCTTCGACCGCTGAATGTTCCATGTCTTTCTAGTGTTTTCAACCACTTTCACTTTACAATACATCTGCATTCACACACATCTGTAGGGGCAATTCAGGTTCATTATCTTGCCCAACTTTGACATGCAGCCTGGAGGAGAACCGCCAACCTTCTGATTAACAGGCAATCCACTCTACCTCCTGAGCCACAGTCGCCACACAGCCACTGCACTTGTAGGCTGAAGAAACTGGATAAAAAAGGACATTTCATGGTGACATTTTACCATTTCAAAAAATCTATTGTTCATACACATAGATGTCCATGTAGTTCCACTGTAAAGGCAAGTTGCTGTTTGACCAAAACTGTGGACATTTCTGTGAGAGAGATAAAAGTGCTACTGCTTTCTTTTTTGTCTGTCTTGCTCACTTTATTTTATGTCTAAGCAAAACATGCAGAAAGAGATGTTAGATATGACATTAAAAGATTTTGCATTTTGGTTACTATTCTGATACAACTTAAAATTTTAAGGAGCAGTTTGTTGTGGTGGAACCAGTGGAGTATGTGCTCAGTAGGGAGGACAACGAAAGTTTCCAGTATGTTTTATTTATCAGGTAGTGACCCGGAAAGAGATCCAGGATTTCCAGGATTTGATCTTGCATGATGGAGATGCTCAGAGTACTGATGAAACACAGTTCAGGGCATTTTCTAATGGCATCTATTACAAAACAAATGGGTTGTTGTCTGGAGAAGATCCTACCATTGCGATCATTCTCCATCATTGAATATCACTAACACGCTAACATATGTCTGAATTTGCTTTCCAAGGACACAAGGAGTTAAGTTTTCAGAAGCTAGAAAATTACTACCTCGTGACAGAGCGTTTCTGTTTTTGTAACCTGCGCGGCTTTTCTAGCATTTACTGTACTGGCCTAGGAAAGTCACAGACCAATCGCGTGTGCTCTAATCGTCTCATGTGACGCTGCTCACCCAATCAAATCTGTGCATTCCAACAGGCATTGCGAGTCCGCGAGTGCGATACACCGGAGACGTTTTAGAAACACAGGGAGTGAGGAGGCGAATGAGAGAAGAGATTTCACATGGCTTTTAATCAAAAATGTACAGATTTTTTACATGTACATTCCTCCCACGGGCAGTTTAAAACCAGAATATCTCATAGATCTTCAGTGCTAGCTGGCAGGACAAGCTAGAGCTCACGTTTCTCACTGAACAAGAGAAAGTAGGAAAGTGGTAACTCTATGAGAGGGAATGAAAGAGAAGAGGAGGCATTACAGCTGTTCATTTGTTAAGATGTGTTGAGTGTTTAGTATAAAATTGGTTAAGACTGCACTTCATCACTTCAAGCTACACCTTTTCTAAAAAACAATTCCTGAAATTAAGCACTTTTGACCAGTAGTATAAGTTTGGCTTTGCACAGGGTGTAGGGGTGGTTGCGCAACACAAACATTTAAGGCACCTGTGAAAATCATGATATTACATATACATTTATTTGTTTAGCTGACGCTTTTATCCAAAGCGCCTTACAATTTCTATGCATGTCAGAGGTCACACACCTCTGGAGCAACTAGGGGTTACGTGTCTTGCTCAGGGACACGATGGTGGATGGGTCACATTGGGGGATTGAACCCAGGTCTCTCACACCAAAAGCATATTCTTATCCATTGCACCATCGCCTTATAGAGTATGAGGTTCCTTATGCCTCATCAGTATGCTGGGAGAAATATCAAGACGGATTTTAAAGCATATAATGCACAGAATCTTGCTTCCTCTTGTGTTGGTATGACTGCATAATATGGGATGTGGGTGTGTGAGTCTCTGACATGCGGTAACACCTAGTTGTGAAAAGAGGTGTTTGGTGTGTCCCATAGAGGACGGAGGGGGTGTCTTATAGTAAATAATAATGGCAATTAAACTTTCTCAGAACAAGCTGTTTCAAATGCGTGAGTGATTATTTACTTTATTGTTTTTGTTTTAAACTTTCTCAGTTACAAAATGTTACAAATGCATGAGTGATTATTTAGGCTATTCTTTTCATTCTTCTGTGGCTCGTAAGGACAGCAAATGCAATAACCTGCCGCGTTGCCAGAGAGGAGAAAAAGAGCATTTATTTTATTGAAATAACATGGTGACCTACATAGAATGAAAGTAGAAAATAAAAAAAGATACTTAAAATTGTCTAATATTAGGAGATTGGGTGACATCTATCACAGCTTAAATCACATCCTAATGTTGGACAGACAGCTGTTTTATTTTCTTCAACTGTAGCTAAACTGTCTTGTAAATAATAAAGACAATTAAGCTTAGAAGGGAAAAAAAACACTTTCATTTTAGTCCTAACATTATCACAGATGCTAGGCATCCACTGGACACTTTTTCCTATTTAAACAAATAGAATTGTGACTTTGTTTATAATCTAAAATACTGTGTTAATAGCTTACCTCAAAACCATGTGAGTGAAACTTAAAACCTGCGTAATCCGACTAACGCAAACAATGTCTATAAACAATGTAGAGACTTTTGACCCTTGGAATACATAAAATGTAATGTGCAAATGTTTTACTTTTGAAGCAAAAAAATAATAAAATTGTGAAAGGCTACTCTCGGTGTGCTGGGAACTAGCACTGCACTGCTAAACACTTAAGTATATGAAAAAGAAAACAAGAAAAAACTACTGAACATTATTGATGCCTTAATATTATAGATCCAATATTTGTTTTATTTCATTTAGTGCTGGGTAAAAGTTTTATTCGCGATTAATCGCATGATTTTCTTGCAATCTTCTTGCACTTTTAATATAAATTTAATATGCACGCACACACGTGCCGCCTGCTGCCGAAGTTGAATTGTCTTGAACTTTTTGTACGGGACACACAGCACAAATCATTGGAAGAGAGACTGATCCTGCTGTTTGTGAGTTTCTAGAATCTATTACTGTTTAACTAAATAAATATGAGGACATCAACAGGAGGGAATTCGCATGGCAGAGCATCCCCGCAAAACTAGAGGTAGGCCTATCAGGTAAAGTTATGTAGCCTATAATTTTAACTTAAATTAAACAGGTTACAGCTGTGTAGCGCACAGAAGCCGTTGCCATGGTTCCTGTCAATAGAGCGCCTGCTGTTTACTCGCGGAGCGCTGTGTAGCGCACAGAAGCCGTTGCCATGGTTCCTGTCAATAGAGCGCCTGCTGTTTACTCGCGGAGCGCTGTCTTACTTCTCCCACACGCTGCATCCAGCGTAGTCTGCTGAAGCCTCCCTCTGCTGCTTCTTTGGGTGGATGATTTGCAGGCTGATCAACATCCCACCCCTCCTGTGACCCATGGTTTGACTGTATATATATTCAGAGGCAGTAAGCAATGGACTTTCAAAATAATAATAATTAAAAAATAAAACTGTCTTAACGTGCAATAAAATAATTGTCGGTGTTAATTAAGTAATTAATGCGTTAATGCCATAACAACACATTAACGTGCCCAGCCATAATTGTTTTATTTTTTCTAAAATTCTGTTTACACTGTTTGCTCAGTTTTCTAAGGAGCCTATAGCCAATTTCTACTTGAAAAAAAAAAGTAGCTAGAAAAGATGCAGATACGAAACCATGGTTATAAACTTTCCTGTTTCTGCCAGAAAGGCTGGAGCTCGCTGCTTTAGATTTAAACTCTACAACTTGATGATGGGTGTTTGATTCAGCTGTGAATGTGACAACAAACAGTAGGCTGCAAGCCCGATGGAGTATGGAGGTTATGGTTTGAGAAAAGCCCTATATAGCAGAACTGTAACTTGACCTCTGACATCCCTGTGGAAGGCTTGCTGTTGCCCTGCTGATCAGAGCTTGCAGGTGCAGTGTAAAAATACTAGTCAAAACTAGTCAGGACATCCACTCCCCAATAATTAAACAAAATGGACAAAAGAGAAATTATAGCAACAAGTATTGAATGCTTTTATTTTGTTAAAATAGATTTTTAACAAATACACAATGTAAAAATAAGTCAACCAACACCATTAAGTTATGAGTCCATCGCTGTGAGATAACGAAATATTGTTTATGTTGCTTTATTTCCTAAATACATTTATTTTACACATTGCAAATATATAAAGATGACATAAGGCCAGTGTTCTTTGATCAGAAGTAAGTATTTACAAGTAATTTACAAAGGAACAATAACCTTTTTCAGGTCACTGCCCCAAAGATTGTTCCCTGTAGTTAAAGCTGCACTAATACATTTTATTTTATTTTTGCATTTACAATGGATAAAGTGACTATGAGTGATGTGAAAGTCATTGTCGCTCGTAGTATCAAACCCACGAAAATTTATCACCCGACTATTCAGATGTGTGGAGACTTGTTAACTTATTTAAGCTCACTGTTTTGGGTTTCTATCCAGCAAACTCTTATCAATCATTGTTTCCACTTCGGCAAGCGGTTTTTTTCAGCAGAATTCTCTGTACGCTACGTGCTCAGCACCAAACGGCAGACAAAAATAGTGACGAGCTGGTGATCATAGTAGAGCATTTAGCAGCTACAGAGCAGATAATTAAACCTGTAGTTAGTGGAGCCAAAAGCAGAGATAAAAGGAGAGTGAATGTTGGATAAACATGACCGCCGGGTGGCCAGAAACATAACTCCAAATGAATGCCAATGCTGCTCTATAACTGCTAGATATGTAAATAGGTTACTGTAGCACAACAACTTATAAAAAATAATAGGTGCCTTTGACTTCATCAGTCAAAAGTACCTGTTAAGTCTTCATGTCTTCATGTTGTTCCGCTGCCCCCAGGTGGCAAAACAAAGCTAAATCAGCTTAAGTGTATCTTTTCTTTTGTCCATGACAGCCTTAGCTGCCTTCTGTGCTGCCTCCAATGGTGTTTTTGCTCCCTCAGTTGCATTGTGTCCAATCATACCACCCATTACTCCTCCTGTTGCAGCCAAGCCTGCTGTTGACACACCTACCACCACTCCTCCCACTGCTGGAAGTGTCATTATTCCTTTAAAGTTAGTTATAACTGTGAAAACTAACCGGACCATGGCTGCCACACCAAAAAAAGCTCCAAACACTGCTCCTGTTGCAGTACCTGCAAGTTGGATCAGAAACCTCTCGGACACTCTGGTTTTAGCCTGTTTTCTGATCTCTTCCACTGGCAGGTTTCCTGATGACTGTCTAATGTTCTCTTCCTCTCTCAGTATTTCTTTCTCTACTGTTTCAAACATCATATTGGTGTAGCAGCCCCCATTGTTTTCCATCACCATCTTGTCTATTGTGTTGAGTAGGTCCTCCACCTGGAACTGGTTACTCCTGTAGTTGTTCTGCTGTTTGTTCTTCCAGTATTTATTATCAATGACGTGGCACCGGCCTCCACACCTCTTCACCAGGTCACTCAGATTCTTATTCTGATTGACAAACTCTTCAATTTTCATCCCTTTACGGAGCTGGTCACCATGAGTGAAGACAATGACAGCATATTTTAGAGCATCTTCAGAGAAATATTGACATATTTTGTTGATGACAGCCTGCTCCTGCTCTGTGAATTTCTCCACTTTCAGCACAATGAGAAAAGCATGAGGCCCAGGAGCGCACTCTGTGATACAGCTCACTATCTCAGGCTTCATGTCGTCCTCAGACCTTTCTGCATCAAAGAAACCAGGAGTGTCGATCAAAGTGACGCTTCTTCCATTGACAGATTTGGTTTCAGATTGACATGTTCTTGTTCCAGAGTTGGGTGAATGGTTTGTGGTGAATAATTTCTCTCCAAATATGGTGTTAGCTAGGTTGCTTTTCCCAGATCCAGTTTTTCCCAGCAGGACAATCCTCTTTGTAGTTGACACTACAAGAGAACAATGACAAGGGGAAATCTCAATGGCTAATTTGGATGAAAATAAACAATAAACCATGTCCATATAAATCTGTGACATGGTGAGTTACAGCAGTCACATACATTTCATAACACTGACAGATCACCTGAATTGTTCCAGTAAAGAAAGCTTCTGCTATTCACCCAAGTAGTGGTGTGCAATATTATGATATTAAATTGTAAAATATTAAAATGTGTCCACAATCTGCCTTTTCAGAGAGATCGTTAGTATTGCGCTACAGTGCACAATCAGTTTAGTTCTATGGCTCATACACGCAGTTGACAGCTGCTCTGTCAACATCGCACGTCAGCTGCCTCGCTGCCTCGAGGAATCAGTTCTTTGCTGTTTGAATGAATCATTATTCAACATTGTAAACGATTAATAAAGTAGTGTTATATTTATCTTTTGAAATGAAATTGAATTGTGATAAGATCAAGATCATGATCGTGATCCTGCCTGAAATAAATCGTGACATGATATTTTTGCCATATCGCCCACCCCTACACCCAATCAACAAATACTGTATGCTAGGAGATAATTTACACTTTACTGTATTATAGCCAAATCAAATACATCTGGGTGTAAATAAGTAACATATTAATTTAAAAAGCACAGCAAATGGGTACCACAGGACTGAATTCCGATTATTTTCTGTGATATAATATCTATACCCACCATGGTCGGGTTGGTGAACATCTTTTGTGAATCGTTTGAGTTGTAAAGTTTCCTGGACAGACTTGAAGACCTGTAGAGACAAGGAAGTATTGGGTTTATACCAATTCCATTCCGCATCTTGTGCACAAAATATGTTATACTGTTTAATTACTTCAACACTATTCAACCATGAGATTTACATGTAATAATTTTGAATAGATTTGCCATTTATAAAATTGTGTTATTTTTGAGTGCTGGTATCAAGACACACTAATTAAATCACTCTCATTATCATTAGGATCATTATTTGGCCTCTATAAATTTGTGTCTGTGCACATTTTCATTACCTCAACAGACTCTTCATCATTGGGGTGGATGGCGATGCGGACCATGAATGGTGTTCTGCCGGCTCGGTTCTGTTCAAACTCATGGACCTCCTCCAGTAGAACCCTGGCTACCACGTTGTCAGGGAAACGCAGAGCAATCACAGCCCCGAGTACGGGGAACGCAACAGATCCAAACCCTCTGTTCTCACAAGAAGTTAGGATTTTGTTGATGCACAGTCTCAGAACCTGGAAAGAATTTAGATATTTTTAAGGTTAGGCATAGGAAACACATTAGTATGGTGTAGAGGACTGGGAAACAGCTTCTGACTCAGTATTCACAAACAAACACAACAAGTTGAGACACTCCTCCTCTATTTTACCTGAACTGCAGCCCCATCGTCGTCATCATCCCAGGGAACAAGGCTGGGGAAGAACACTGCATTAGATGGAAGTCCAGGCAAACCCTCTACCAGGACTGTGTCACCAGGCATCATTTCTTCTTCTGCTTCCTTTCTAAACATTGCTGTCAGCTGGGGTCCAACTATTTTGAACAAAGTGTTTCCAACACGGGTAGTGAGAGGATCATGGCCAACCATGGGCGATACCAGAGCATCCACCTGGGAGGAGAGCAGGTGATGTGATGGTGTTTGAACAATCCACAGATTTTTCAACTTATCTCTATACTTACTATTAGGGCTGTCCGATATGACGATATACTGTATACTGTCTTTTTAGCCATGTGTATTAGGGAACGTTTAATGACTTGCCCACGGATATGCAGCTTACTTTCTAGTCTCACCAAGACATGCTGTTGTGAGGTTAGCTATAGCTGCAGGTAAGTTGTGAGTATCGCAGTCTGGAGCTTCTGTGTTCCTCTGGAACCGTCTCGTCCTCTCATGTTAGCTTTGCAGCAGCACGTAGCGACAATTTGCTAACCCACAACTTAGATAACATCAGTGAAATTTCTTGCTGTGCCGTTGTTCACTCTATATGATAGTACTTGTCATGGTATTGGATTTCTTAATCTGAATCCAGAATCACATTCGCACCTTTATGATGCAGAGAAATATCATGAGCTACTGTTGGACATTCCAGCAGTAGGTATTCCAATTGTAGGATTGGATTTGTGCACATATAACACAAGTTGAACACAAGCTGTTGTGTGGCCTGTGTAGATACCAGGATAATTTCAAATAGAAGCATATCTGATGTACCTGAGATGGGTGACTGAAAAAAATGCTGTGTACACATTTATAATACCATGCCTGTCATGGAAAAGCATTCATGCAGGTATCCAAAACAGGAGTCGTGCTATTAAGAGTTGTTATTATCCTCCAATATAATCACTGATACAATATGAAAATCTCTAGTCTGAACAGGTTTAATCCATTTTCTCTTAAAAACGTTTCTCACCTGCTGGGTCTCGATGGTTCCCTGAATGATCTCCACACGGACACCATCTCCAGGAGCTCCAGCTGTGGCTCCTATTGCAGTGTTTTGGGCAGTATTGATCTGGAACCCCACATCACTTGGTTGGTTTCCAGGACTTATCTCTTGGAGAAGCCTGTCACATGCTTCCTGCATGGCCCGCACCACCTCTCCTCTGTTATCAATCAGGATGATTCTGCTCAGACTTCGCCCTCCCTGACTGCCAAACTCCTTAACAGCAGTCACGATAGCCTCAGAACACACAGTGACAGGAACACCAAACACACCTGAGCTGATACAGGGCATGGCTATAGACTCAAACTCCATCATTTCTGCTAAATTCAGAGCAGAATGGACAGTTTTTTCTAATAACAACCTTTCTTTGCCACCTGATTCTCCACCTACAGGCCCAACGGCATGCAGCAGCTTCTTGCAGTTTAAGTTCCCCCCTGTGGTCACTACAACTTCACCTGTAGGAATTTTCCCAGTCTGCTTTACTATAGCGCTGCTCTCTTTCTGAACCTGAGGGCCACCTGCTTTACTCAGTGCAGCAGCAACACCGCCACAGTGTTTCAGGTCTCCATTGGCAGCGTTCACCAGGGCGTCAGCAACCTGTTTGGTGATGTCCCCCTGACACACCAGAACCTTGAGTCCATCACGAAGGCTGTAGCTAGCAACTAGGGTGTTAACTTCACTTAAACTCAAAGATGCCAAATTCTGTGTAACACTTACGAGTTTATCTTTCCCAGTGGGAGTACGGATATTTCTTACTGCTCCAGTAGCGCCTTTATCCTGAATAAGGGAGTCCAAAAATGGACCCAAGTTGTTCCTGACCTCAGTCACTTTGCTGGATGGACCTTCCAGCATCACCACAGGCCCAGAGGAAGATGTTAAAGTATGGAGGGTAACCCCTGAATAGTCAAAACCATGCAGCTGCAGCAATTCTGGTAACTCTTGTGCTAACTCTGGGAAAGGGAGATCGACTATGCTTTGCACACAAGACTGGTCCAAAATAAACTGTGTGACAGTTTCACTCAGCTCTTCGACCTCCTTCGTGTGGCCCAGTAGGAACACTGTGCAGTCTGAGCCAAACACAACCTGAGCCCTATGCTGCCCTCGGTTCATCTCATTTGTCTTGGACTTAAGCTTTTCCTGAAGCTCAGATGGCACAGCAGAGCAGTTAGGCACATAGATCTTGACTTCCTTGAATTTTTCTTGCAGTTTTTTCTCTGTCTCATCCAGTTTTCCAGCAGAGTGGCTGAACAAACGCAGCTCTGTGTCTCGTAACTCTACTTCCACCTTGTCACCAAACCCTAAAATGTCACTTAGCACCCCTGGACCTCCATATGCCCTCCTGAGGAAGGCCAAAAAATGTGGGCTCATGTCAGAAACTGTCCTTTCTGACACCAAATTTTCCATATCAGAGATCTGGTCTCCGGCCTTAAGAATCTCCTCAACAGATCCTTCCAAAACTAACTGCCCTGCATCTCCCTGTGTGACCTTCACACCTGGAAAATCTCGTCCCAGACTGTGCTCAATCTCTGTCCAAAGGAGACGGAGTTTGGCTGTGCCAAGTCGGCGAATGCTGGTTTGCTTTTCACTTAAACTTGACCCTTGTTTAACCCGTGAGTGCTCTACATCCATCAACCTGGCCTTCACCTGAGAACGTTTCCCAACAACAACAGCCATCCCAACCTCGCTGTACACCTTCACCTCATCTGTGACCTGACGGGAGCTGCAGGACTGAAGCAAAGATTTAACTTTGTGAGGGTCAACCTCATAGTGGCACAGATATCCATCAAAAACTTTGTCTACTTCAGCTGTCCAGTTTCTAACTTCATCTTCTGCACCAGGTTGAGCTAAGCACCTAACTAAAGCCCTCTCATCCTCTGGGTAAAGCTTGGCAGAGCAGGCCACAAAAAGAGAGTTCTTTCTCTAGTTCTTTCCCAGCGTTGGGGCTTTCCTTTAGGTAACGAAGGAGGTAAAGGTCAAGTTGTAGTTCATAGTTTCCACCACTTGGTGGAGGAGTTGAAGCAGGAATGGACTGTGGGCTCTGTATTGAAAAAAGAGGTCCAAATAATGTTAATTTTATTAAATTGTCTGTTTTTACAGCCTCAGTGGTATTTTATAATTACATTAAATTAAGAACTGTACATGTAAATCAGTGCTTGAATAAACCACCTTAAAAGAATGACAAAGTTTGTGCTAACCTGTACTGGAGCTGTAAAATCAGGACTTGCGGTGGAGGTGGTGATGGGAGAGGAGGGGGGATCCAGGCTGCCTCGTACAGTGAATACCAGACAACCATCTGCAAGCTCCACAACATGCTCAAAATCTCTGCAGGACTGCCTGCTGATCTAAGACAGACAAAGTGACATTAGTTATTGTGAGTTTTAAACAAGAGAATTGCTGCTCTTTGACATTAACCACAGACCGTTTATTACATGTGACTCTTTCTCTCCTTGCTGTCACTTATTGTTTGAAAATAATCAAGGTCATAGGGCAACATTTGGTTAATTTTATATTCTGTATTTCATTTCCCTTTTTATTAATGGCAGTGGGCTAAAATGAACAATTTTACTTTTTATAACAGTGGCTTTAAAGTGCAAACCACGCTTTTTCTGTCTGTGTTGCAGAGATAACACTCAGACCATTTAATTACACACATGTGTGTCAGTGCACAATCCGTACTGCCTGCCTCCCTTCTGCAAATGCGCAAAAGTGGTCAGTCAAAGGTTACAATTAATGGGCCTATTCAAAATAATCCAACTAAATCTTTCAAATCAAGATAACAAAATGTTTTTTTTATCACTAGAGATGAAACAGTTCACTATGATGTCATGGGAATATTCTTAAGAAACGAAAAACCTTATTCAATAGTATATTTTTAAATTCAATCTGACAATGTAGCAACACAGAGGAGGCTAACCCTAGCTGCTATGCACAGCTGTAGGGTTAGCTGGTCAACATGCATACAATCGCTGACTTAGGTTTAGGCACACACCCCTGTGATGGTTAGGGTTAGGGTAAGGGTAAGGGGCTTTGGGGAGCTGTCAATACCTTTTATGCTAAAGTATCTTGCTACCTAGCTAGATATTAGAGTTTCCGGTGTAGACAGGGCATCTCATACAGACTCATCCGGGGGCGTCTCATACAGACGCTGAAGAGTACCTTTTGCATCAAATAACACTTTGTCATCCTTAGTAATTAATTACGAACAGGCACATTTGTGGGAACCTTCTTTGACTGACAGGACCACTTTTGTGCAGGCAGTACGGTTTGGGTACCTACAACGTGTAACTACTTTGTACCACATTTTGAACTGGCTGGCTTAAAAGAGATCTGAGATATGGACAGAAATGTTACAACCATCCCCGGCGCCCCGTTCTTCCCCAAAAATCAGATGGAAGACTAAATCATGCCTACACGTGTGTTGACTCAATAAATCAATGTAGAGCCTATAGTTTCATAATAGTTCAATTGTAAGGCACAGCTTTAACCCATACAAGACAGTTCACAATATAAACCAGCCTACTGAAACATGAACTGCTGAGTTAATGACCTACCTCTCTGGTATTTAAAACTGACGTTGTAGACTTTATCGTTCACACGCCTCAGTGGTCCACAGTCGCCTCCTTTTGAACAGCGGTGAATACAAAAATACCTTTGTATTTTCTTAATCTGGTCCCCAAGCAAGCTGGGACACTCAAAGTAAACGGGATACTGATAAATATCGTCCATTATTTAGTGTGGGTCTGATCCTGCTAGACAAACTGACAGAGCAGAGAAAATGAAAGCGACAAAACAGGAAATCACCTATCACACCAAATAAGGAAATGTAATTTTTTCGTAATTTTTTCACAAATGTTTGGACATTAATTGTGGGCTATTTAACCATGTTTCATAGCTGAGGTCTCAGAGACCACAAACTGAGACAGCAGGTGCTTCCTAAATGTAGCAAATCACTTCCTGCCCTCCATCTGCATTTCGCGACATGGCAACACAGTGACATGGCGTCATATGTTTTAGTGTCTCAGTAGTTTGCAGTGTACACGTTGCTGTGCGTTTGATGTGCAACGTTCACTTGCAGTACTGTGTTGTAGGGGGATGGGGCGGCTCCAGTGTCAGTTAGGGGTTGACCTTTGTGGGAGCTCTCTGCCTGCGGTGTCCCTTTTTAAATTAATTTGTATTTTCAATAAAGGCTATATTCTATAGGCTAATAGACCTACAGGCTATTCCTGTTTATGTGGTGGTATTCTTTTGCCTGTGGCACCGGACCAGACGATCAGACCAGGTAAACTAAAGCAATGGCAGTGTTACGCTGCCTTCAAATATTTAACCATAAAAGGTTATTACAATAGGTTGCATGTAGGCCTATTTCTTGAAAACATTTAACACAGACACAAAGTTTGCCATCTCAAGCAGTGATCATCAACTGGCGGCTCGCGGGCCACCTCCGGTCCGCCAAACCTTCCTATCAGTTGCCAACTGGCCACTGATGAAAGTATTGTAATATTTATATATCTGGGGTATAACAGAAGAAATGCAAGTACTGCTAATGTAAATTGAACATTTCCTACTGCCGGAGTTTTACATCAAAAGCTGCCAAAACTGAAGCACAAGTTGGCTTTTATTACAAAGGAGTCACAGAAAAGTCAGTGAGATTAGCACTGACCGCTGTCATTCATCAAAAATATGTCTACGAAACAAAACAACTGTCATTTTCAACATTTGTTGACAGTGGACCGGTTTGAAATATTGTAGTGAAGCAACAGCCAGGAGCAGACACAGTGAGCTGTTAGATGAAGAGCTGCAGGCTGCACACCTTCACCTTCTCATCCCCAGGTAACCAACTCATTTCACTTATAGACTCACGTCGTGTGCCGCATAAAGTCAGATCATGACTGCTCACATACTTTTGGAAAAAGGTGTCAGGTGTCACATGCACAATATGGTCTCAGATGCATAACTGCGTTAAATCCATAGACTACAAAAAAACTCTGTTTATTGATATTTCCTGTCAATTAGAATTGCAAACTGCAGTTACATTTACAATCACTCCTCAGTGAGCAGCAAAAGTCTGAGCGAATTTTCTAATTAAGTGCTAGTCATCATTATGGATTTACCATATTTTGAGAAGTCTGTTCACAGTCATATATGCAATAAAAAAATAATTAATTCACTAATATTCTAATAAGGAGGGCGGCACGGTGGCCGACCCTAAATTGTCCTTAGGTGTGAGTGTGAGCGTGCGTGGCTGTTCGTCTATGTGTGGCCCTGCGATGGGTTGACACCTGGAGATATCACATGGTTCAGGTAAGCCACCTCCTCTCCAGCCACATCAGCCTTATACAAAAAGACCACGTGACTTGCATAGTTGTATAAAATATACAGTAGTTTTTAATCATGTATAATATGTATTTTTATATCCAGAAACTATGAAAGGAAAAAACAAACTTCTGTGCTCTCTTATTAAAAGTTAAGTTATTAAAAGTTTCAAAAGGTGCATTAAAATGTAAAAAAAACAATACATATTGGGTTCAGTACTATCAACCCTTGTACTGGAACTAATGAGTAAGCTGCAATGAGCAAAAGTTTTAACTCTTAAGTTGGAGTTCCTTTAACTGTCCTTTAATATCCTTCCTTTAAAACAGTAACTTGCAACTACTTTACGATCGCTGTTCGTAGAATAAGCCTCCATCCATAACACATTGTGGCTAAAACTATCTATACAGACACTGATACTATAGGGCTTATAATATCCACCCATTTGCCACAGCGCATTTGGCCCTCTGCAACTATTCTGACGTATTTTCAAGCCTCATGCTCATCTTAACTCCACACCTTTTGCAGATCAAAAATTTGATGATGCATCTTATGGTATCTTTTGACACAACTCCCTGTTGAACTGTACGAAGATGTAGCCAATGGTAACCGTGCATCTGTACATTGGTCATGATCGCATGTTGGACAAAAGCCAGCACTTCATCCAAGTCAGACTGGTTCTTCCTTCTGAACAGACTGAGTCTTCTACAAACTATCTGATTGTTATGTACCAAAATTGCAGTTTTTTTTTGTTACTGAAAGAAAGTCTGAAGCAGAAGTTGTAGTCTAGTAGTAGTTTGAGGTCATCCAAATCTGACATTGCAGGCATTGTTATGAGCAGCACAAGTGATGTAATCTATCTGATCATTTTGAGGGGAGACTTTTGCAGAAGAAGAGGGCAATTCGGTCTCCCTAGGAAAGGATGTAATTTGTGTTTCATCATCCACCATCACAATGACGTCGCTGTCAATCTGCACAGACGAAGAAAGAAAAGTGGTTTGGTTGAAATAAACCCTTAGTTCACAGATGTAAAAGATAAATATTCTGGCTAAGCCTGTCACGATAACTACTTTTGTTGGTTGATATATTTTCCCAGAAATAAATGCGATAAACAATATTTTTGTCTCCTTTTATTGTCTTATTGGGTGAAGTCAGCTAAAATCAGGCTGGAGCTTTATAGCGCAGTAAAATTTTACAGCCAATAACAATTATTGATCTTGAATTGTTGCTACAACACTAGTTGACATGTAACAATAGTTTTGATTGGTCTGAGATTTATATAGTGGGCGGGGCACAGCCTGTTCATGTAGTACATGTGTCCTATCCTTTGGAAAATGAGCTTGACATAATAAATTTCACTCATCACTAATAAGAGTGATAAAGCAATTACAAAGCAAAATGTTTATGAAAGATGTTTTGCCAGGTTTTTTCAAATAAAAAAAATCTAATTTAAAAAGAAACTTAGATTTTTGTGGGTACTTTTTTAGCTCACTACACCACAATTTTAATCTAAAATGGACCACGTGACCCACACGATTACTGAGAAGTTACTAAGAAATTGAGGGTGCAAAAGAGGTTCATAGGTCTATACGTACGTCCATACAAAACATTTTTTTATATTAAAACAAGAAATTCCCCCAAGCACAGCAACAACAACCAGGTGCTTGTAAATAGCAGGATGAGGCTATGAAAAGTCAAAAAAAGTTTTATATTACTTTACGCTCAAAACCGACACAAAGACAGCAATGTGCAAAAGACACACACCCATAATACAACACATTCAGTTCATTTTTAAATGCATTTTTCAATGAAATATTTGTTCAGCTTTTTGTTGCATAAAATGTATTTAAGATGTTGTTACTGTGGCACTCCTAAGACAATAATGTTAGGTTGCTCTCTTTACATTTATCCTAAACAGCTGTTCCTTTTAAGTGAATAGCTGGGAAAGTTAAAATGGGCCAGAGGCGGTTTGCTGATACTCAAACTCTCATAATTCCAAACAAATTTTACTTTTTACTTTTTTTTTTTACAAATAAATATTGAAAAGGCCCATGCCAATTTATAAAAATACCATTAGATCTCATGCATAGCTTAGCCTAGTAGATGGTCTAGTTCAGGGGGCTCCAAACCGTTTCAGGAAAGCTCATTGAATGGAAGAGACACAATATTGCACTGCATCATTTATCACAAGGAGATCTCATAGAATAGCCGACGTGTGAGAGTTCAGAGATGCAGTAGTTTTTGGGAAATGTTTCCATCAGAGTCAGAAACTAATAAATGCCTTAGGACAGACCTTTTTTAAAAACTATTTGGTGTAGTCAGAAGTTATGTCAAACAGCAATATCAGGCTATTTTGGTTCAAATGTTGGGTCATTTATGGGATCAAATAATATAATCATGATTCCATAGGCATACAGGAATTGAGCGAAGGCCGTATGGGGGAGGCCCGCAGTCTCAGACCAAAAAAGTGGCACATTAGGTGACTTCCCTCTTATTGACCATTTTATACCACTTAGGCTATTTAATGAATATAATGAACAGGCTATAATAGCGTCAAAATGCTAGAAGGGAAAATAATAACTTCATCCGATGTTTAAATTGAATAAAATAGCATTGCCAACCTACTTAACGTTACTGGAGTTCAACAACTACTGAAGAGGTCTGTTCTCGCACAGGTCTGGTTTGTGTAGCTGACGTCAAGGGTGAAACAGCCACTGGACCAAACCATTATGAGACAAGGGGGGGGGGGGGATTTCCGCTATGACACACTGCGCTCGTCAAAAACAAGGCCAACCTGCAGATGATGGACGATATTTACCAATATCCCGTTTTCTTCGAGTGTAACGACCTGCTCGGGGAGCAGATTAAAAAAGTTCAAAGATATTTCTGCATTCGCCGCAGATCAGGCGGAGGAGACTGCGGGTCACTGACGTGCGTGAATGATAAAGTTTACAGCGTTGCTTTCAAATATGAGAAAGGTAGGTCGGAAACAGTTCATGTTATTGTTATTTTGTATTGTGAAAGTTGGTTAAAGCCCTATCCTATGTTTGCACTAGGCATTTACAAAAACGAAAGGCTCTACGTTTATGTATTATGAACGGTCAAAGACTGAGATTGGAACAGTTGCTTAAGTTTCACTTTACCGAGAAAACAAAAATGAAATAAAAGGTTCCAGAGTTTCTTTTATGTATATCTCTATTTATTACATAGGCTATATACGCAACATTATACCACCTATAGCCTATATGAAGGGGCTATAGAAATATTCGACTGGAAAAGTTAATTCACTTTACCAGCAAACTGAACGAACAAGTAACATCAGCTGTTATCAGCAATGAAAGTCAAAGTAGCAAATTAAATTAGCAAAAATACTGTCACAAGTCTGTTACAAGTGGCTACTGCCACATTGAACATTAACACACGTAAAAAATCAAAACACAACGCTGAAATTTTGTTCATGAAGTCATCTGTCTGTTATTAGGAAAAACACAACTGTGGATAGGCCTATGTAGGTACGTCATGATCTTTTACCTAATTTTTATATTTATTCATGTCATCAGTGCAGTGTCAGATCTCTCCGCCGTGCCTGCCTGAAGCTACACCTTCCCTGTCCTCGCGACTGTAAATTCCACTAACCACAAGAAAACAAAAAGGGGAAAAGAGCACGACGAGTGTTACTTTGTGGCTATAACAACGCTGTTGACACAATGTACAGATAACCTGCAACCTCTGCTGGAGCAAGCGAACTATGCCACGATCAGTAGGCCTATTTAATGTTTAATTAGGCTATAATCAAAACTCATGTTAGGTCTAATTTTCGGGACAACTGGTCACCCTATTAGGTGCAGTGGAATAAAAGATATAGGCTACAATATTTCCCTCTGAAATATAGTGGGATATAGGCCTACAAGTATAAAGTATGAGAACATATAGGCTACTTGGCAGCGATTTCCTTAACATAAAACTCTCAGTATCTAATGTCACTTTTTTTGTTTTAGATCAGCAGGCAGTCCTGCAGAAACATGAGCATGTTGTGGAGTTTGCCGATGGACATCTGGTGTTCACTGTCCGAGGCAGCCTGGGACTTACCGTATCTCCCACCACCAGTTCCTCTGCAAGTCATGTTTATACAGCTCCAGTAGAGGTTAGCACAAACCTTCTGTCAAAACTGATTTTACAGTTCATTGTTTCATGTAATTAAAGGTTCAGTGTATAATGCTGTATTTAGGACCATCTATTGACAGAAATGGAATATAATATCCATAACTATGTTTTCACTGGTGTATAAAAACAATGTACATTGAAATAAATGTTTATGATCATTATATGATAGTAAGATAGGGCTTTTTTCTAACACTTAAAAATAAATGGGGGAAAAACTGAGACAAGTAAACTTTTTTTTAACATTACTTGGACCTCTCTTTTCAACACAGAGCCCACAGTCCATTCCTGCTTCAACTCCACCACCAAGTGGTGGAAACTATGAACTACAACTTGACCTTTACCTCCTTCGTTACCTAAAGGAAAGCCCCAACGCTGGGAAAGAACTAGAGAAAGAACTCTCTTCTGTGGCCTGCTCTGCCAAGCTTTACCCAGAGGATGAGAGGGCTTTAGTTAGGTGCTTAGCTCAACCTGGTGCAGAAGATGAAGTTAGAAACTGGACAGCTGAAGTAGACAAAGTTTTTGATGGATATCTGTGCCACTATGAGGTTGACCCTCACAAAGTTAAATCTTTGCTTCAGTCCTGCAGCTCCCGTCAGGTCACAGATGAGGTGAAGGTGTACAGCGAGGTTGGGATGGCTGTTGTTGTTGGGAAACGTTCTCAGGTGAAGGCCAGGTTGATGGATGTAGAGCACTCACGGGTTAAACAAGGGTCAAGTTTAAGTGAAAAGCAAACAAGCATTCGCCGACTTGGCACAGCCAAACTCCGTCTCCTTTGGACAGAGATTGAGCACAGTCTGGGACGAGATTTTCCAGGTGTGAAGGTCACACAGGGAGATGCAGGGCAGTTAGTTTTGGAAGGTTCTGTTGAGGAGATTCTTAAGGCCGGAGACCAGATCTCTGATATGGAAAGTTTGGTGTCAGAAAGGACAGTTTCTGACATGAGCCCACATTTTTTGGCCTTCCTCAGGAGGGCATATGGAGGTCCAGGGGTGCTAAGTGACATTTTAGGGTTTGGTGACAAGGTGGAAGTAGAGTTACGAGACACAGAACTGCGTTTGTTCAGCTGCTCTGCTGAAAAACTGGATGAGACAGAGAAAAAACTGCAAGAAAAATTCAAGGAAGTCAAGATCTATGTGCCTAACTGCTCTGCTGTGCTACCTGAGCTTCAGGAAAAGCTTAAGTCCAAGACAAATGAGATGAACCGAGGGCAGCATAGGGCTCAGGTTGTGTTTGGCTTAGACAGCACAGTGTTCCTACTGGGCCACACGAAGGAGGTCGAAGAGCTGAGTGAAACTGTCACACAGTTTATTTTGGACCAGTCTTGTGTGCAAAGCATAGTCGATCTCCCTTTCCCAGAGTTAGCACAAGAGTTACCAGAATTGCTGCAGCTGCATGGTTTTGACTCTTCAGGGGGTATTACTAGACAGAATTTGGCATCTGGTGCAAGAATCTACAGCCTTTGTGGGGGACACCAGGGGCTGGTGTGTCAGTGTGACATCACCGAACAGGATGCTGATGCCCTGGTGAACGCTGCCAATGAAGATCTGAAACACTTTGGAGGTGTTTCTGCTGCACTGAGTCAAGCAGGCTGTCCTGAAGCACAGAGTGAGAGCAATGCCTAAGTCAAAAATATTGGGAAAATTTCTATAGGTGAAGTGATAGTGGGCACAGGAGGGAACTTAAACTGCAAGAAACTGCTGCATTCTTTTGGGTGTGTAGGTGGAGCATCAGGTCGCAGAACATGTCTGCTCTGGAACTTTCAGAAATTGTGCAATTCAGACTATAGCCAGTAGGCTTCGGCGGTATTACGTTATACCACCAGGGTAATTTGAAATCCCGACAGTATGATTTTTAATACCGTCAAAAACACAATGAAATTTCATAAAGGTATGAAAAACAAATACCGCCCAAGCCTAATAGCCATAACCTGGATCTGCTGTCACTGTGTGCTCTGAGGCTATAGTTACTGCTGTTAGACATAAACCTATGGTAGGTGTAGATATTGAGTTTTTTTTTCAATGTTTTTAAGTGCATTTGTTACTTATTTACAGTATTTAATTTGGTTATAATACAGTAAATTGAAAATGGTCTCCCAGCATCAAAAAAGTATATTTTTTGCTATGGTGAATAACAGAACACTTAAAGATGTATGTGACTGCAGTAATTGATCATGTCACAGATGAATATGGATATTGTTTATCATTACTTTTATTTTAACCTAAATAAGGCATTAGCCGCATTTCCACCGTAGGAGCTTTACCCCAGAAATAGGATGCTTTAGAGGAATTGCAGCGACCAGGGTCTAAATTAAGTTCCAGGGACTTTATTTTACCATGATCTTTGGGGAGTATATACCAATTAGTTCCTTAAAAATAGATCCTACTTTTGGTGGAAATGCAGCTATTGACATTCCCTTCTGTGGATCTAACATTATTATTGTATTAATTTGAATGCTAATGATGACATTAAGAAAGGCTTCTTTTGTGAGCCAAACTGTACAACACGTAGTTTGTTTCCCAACAAGTATTAGAAAACTACTATGTAAAGCTAACAGCTGAAGAAAGCAAAAAAGCAAGAGAAAATGTACTTAACAGGGTCATTGTTCTCTTCTAGTGTCATCTCCAAAGACGGTCATCCTGCTGGGAAAAAGTGGATCTGGGAAAAGCAACCTAGCTAACACCATATTTGGAGAAGAATTATTCATCACAAACCATTCCTCTGACTCTGAAACAACAAAATGTCAAGCAAAAACCAAATCTGTCAATGGAAGAAGCATCACCTTGATCGACACTCCTGGTTTATATGACACAGAAAGGTCTGAGAAGGACATAAATCGTGAGATAGTGAGCTGTATCACAGAGTGCGCTCCTGGGCCTCATGCTTTTCTCATTGTGTTGAAAGTGGAGAAATTCACAGAGCAGGAGCAGGCTGTCATCAACAAAATATTCCAAAGTTTCTCTGAAGATGCTCTAAAATATGCTGTCATTGTCTTCACTCATGGTGACCAGCTCCCTAAAGGGATGAAAATTGAAGAGTTTGTCAGTCAGAACAAGAATCTGAGTGATCTGGTGAAGAGGTGTGGAGGCCGGTGCCACGTCATTGATAATAAATACTGGAAGAACAAACAGCAGAACAACTACAGGAGTAACCAGTTCCAGGTGGCAGAGATACTCAACACAATAGACAAGATGACGAAGGTAAACAAAGGAAGCTGCTACACCAACGAGATGCTACAAGTAGTGAAAAGAGAAATACATAGAGAGGAAGAGTGCATTAGACTGTCATCAGGAAACATGTCACAGAAAAAGATTAGAATTGAAGCTAAAATTAATGTATTTGAAAGGTTATTGATCAGATCAGCAGGTATTGCAACAGGTGCATTGCTGGGAGCTTTGCTTGGTGTGGCAGAGATGGTTGCATCAACTGTTGGCAACTTTCAAAACCCTTCAGATGTTTCAGCACTAGTATCAACAGAAAGAGGAAGAGCAACAGTTGCATCGGCCGCTCAACATGGCGCAGTAAAGGGTGTTCTAACAGGATATAATGCAGCTGAAGGAGCAGAAACTCCAGGTGAAGCCATTCAGAAGACAGTAGGGGATGTCTGGAACCAGTGTAGGATTGCAGCAAATCTAAACATTTCTTTTTAGATAAAACATATAAATCATGTTAAAACCAATTACGGAGCAATGGGGTGTTTGATTTATGGACTAGTGAAACATTTAAATAATTTGTTGGAAACCAGGATTTAACATCTAAAACTATTTTTTGATACTTTTCATGACTTTGAGATAAAGAATAAGGTTTTGTTTTTACTCTGGGAGCCAAATGTGTTTTGAGTATTCAGATATTGGGTGTAGTTTCTTGTGTGTACCTTGGGTGTTACTCTGCTATTACCTGGGGTCAAGGTTATAAAGGTAGCATTCAAACTGTTGTACGACAGGTGTTTTGACCCGCTAGTGTTTAGAGTGTGCAGTTTTACCACTGAAACAGGAAAAATGGACATTTCAAGCTGCACAGGAAAACGTATTATTCTGCAACACAACAACAGCCTGGAGATTCTTGAGCACTATACTGTTTAGCAACATAACATAAAGGCAGCGCGTCAGCCAGGTCACTCCTGGGCTAATCCACCTCAGTATCTAACAGTATGAGACTCCTTTCAAATTAGTCTTTATTGAAGAGTTTTTGCATTGGTGAGTGATTCAACACTAACTGTGATACCTTTTTAATAATTACTTCTGTATTTTTAAAGATTTCTCTTGCACTTTACATGACTATGAGATGCTGAATATGTTGTACATTTGTTATGTTTCTTTGTGTTTAATTTTATTATTTAAGTTAGTGTTTGTGTTACATGTTGTATAACAATTAAACAGCTATGTGCTTATTTCTGTTTTCCAGTGTCTGTGTGCTGTACCACTTCAGTTAATGTCACGTTAGTCTGGTTATATAGCATGTTAATACTCTCCAGCTGAATACAACTGTTGCCATTAATGAACCGGTCAAAGGAACTTTCTTTTCAGCCTGTACCATCCCATTTTCACGCTAATCAAGGCTGCCATCTTGAAAAAAGGAAGCCATCTTTAATTGTCTGTGACTAGCATGTATTATTCAAATGGCAGTTGCCAAGAACTATGTATGCTAAATTAATCAAACTAATTATATGCTCAATGTCATATTAAATACATCACTGATAAAAAAAATTCAGCTGAAAGCAGTGGTCTCTGGCAGCCATACTGAAAAATGGCTGCTATGGTCGCCGTATTTAAAAATTCACGATGGCCCAATATCCAAATTTGTTAGGAGTGCCACTGTGTATGTGTACCAGATTTAATGCTTTTATCACAAAATGGAAGATTCTTCTGCTAAGCCGTTTTACTAAATCATTAGTGGACCAAATCCATGACAACCCAGAGTTGAGACCAGGAGGCAGAGTCGCAGTCACACACTTCTCTGCTCCTCCATTTCAGGAGTTACTTAGTGAAAATCCTATAGTGACGGTGTCTGTCCCCCGACCATCGAAATTATTTAAATCAAAGGTAAACAGAAGAGGAGCTGTACATAAAAACCTCATAAACATTAAAACCACAAGAGCAATAGTGCAAACGAATAGAAGAGTTAAATGTGGACTCTTAAACATCAGATCTCTCTCTTCTAAAGCTGTACTAGTAAATGAACTAATATCAGATTATGATATTAATTTATTTTGTCTTACTGAAACCTGGCTGGGTGATGGAGAATATGTTAGCCTAAATGAATCCACCCCTCCCAGTCATATTAATACTCACATTCCTCGAGGCACAGGCCGAGGAGGTGGAGTTGCAGCTATCTTCGACTCTAGCCTACTAATCAGCTCTAAACCTAAACTAAACTATAACTCATTTGAAAGTCTTGTTCTTAGTCTTTCGCACCCAAGTTGGAAATCACTGCAACCAATTCTCATCGTTATAGTGTACCGAGCACCTGGTCCGTATTCTGAATTCTTATCTGAATTTGCAGAGTTTTTGTCAACTTTTGTCCTTAAAACGGACAAAGTTATTATTGTAGGGGATTTTAACATTCATGTGGACGTTGAGAATGACAGCTTCAGTACTGCGTTTATCTCTCTGTTAGATTCCATCGGCTTCTCTCAGAGTGTTCATGAACCGACTCACTGTTTTAACCACACCCTCGACCTTGTTTTGGTGTATGGTATTGAAATTGAACATTTAGTGGTGTTCCCACAGAATCCCTCTTTATCCGACCACTGTTTGATAACTTTTGAGTTTGTATTGCTGAGCTACACGCCATCAGGCAAAAATTTCTATACAAGATGTCTGTCTGATAGTGCCATAGCTAAATTTAAGGATGCGATTCCATCAGCTCTAAATTCATTATCAAGTCACAAAGTAACAGAGGACTCCTATGCTAATTTCAGTCCCTCCCAAATTGATCATCTTGTTGATAGTGCTGCAGGCTCGCTGCGAATGACACTCAACTCTGTAGCCCCTCTAAAAAAGAAAATACTAAAACAAAGACGGTTAGCTCCATGGTATAATAATGAAACTCGCAAATTAAAGAAAATATCACGGAAACTTGAGAGGAATTGGCGTTCCACCAAACTGGAAAATTCTCGTTTAATTTGGCAAGATAGTCTTAAAATAGGAAGGCCCTCCATAATGCCAGAGCAGCGTACTACTCGTCATTAATAGAGGAAAATAGGAACAACCCCAGGTTTCTTTTCAGCACTGTAGCCAGGCTGACAGAGTCACAGCTCTATTGAGCCAAGTATTCCCATAGCTCTCAGTAGTTACGACTTCATGAGCTTCTTTAATGATAAAATTATTAGAGACAAAATTCACCAAGACCTGCCCTCAACTGGCACCGAATTATCTCTTAACTCAGGAACCTTAGAAACAGCTGTAGAACCAGATATATGTTTAGACTGTTTTGCTTCCCTCAATCTTAACCAACTAACTTCAATAATTTCTTCATCTAAACCATCAACCTGCCTCTTAGACCCCATCCCGACTAGGTTGCTTAAAGATGTTTTAACCTTAGTCAGCACTTCTATACTAGATATGATTAATCTATCTTTATCAACAGGCTATGTACCACAGTACTTTAAAGTAGCTGTAATTAAACCTCTTCTGAAAAAGCCCAAACTTGATCTGGATGTTTTAGCCAACTATAGACCTATATCTAACCTTCCATTTCTCTCTAAGGTCCTGGAGAAAGCAGTTGCTAAACAGCTGTGTGACTTTCTACAGAGCAATAGTTTATTTGAGGATTTTCAGTCAGGATTTAGAGCTCATCATAGCACAGAGACAGCACTGGTGAAAATTACTAACGACCTCCTTATTGCATCAGACAAAGGACTTGTCTCTGTACTGGTTTTATTAGATCTTAGTGCTGCATTTGATACCATTGACCATCAGATCCTATTGCAGAGACTGGAATATTTCATTGGCATTAAAGGAACCGCTCTAAGCTGGTTTAAGTCCTATTTATCAGATCGATTTCAGTTTGTACATGTTAACGATGAGTCCTCCATGCACGCCAAAGTTAGTGATGGAGTTCCTCAAGGATGTGTCCTCGGACCAATCCTCTTCACTTTATATATGCTTCCTTTAGGCAATATTATCAGGAAACATTCCATAAGCTTTCATTGTTATGCAGATGATACTCAGTTATATCGATCAAACCAGATAAAACTCATCAGTTAGCTAAACTTCAAATGTGCCTTCAGGATGTTAAAACCTGGATGACCTGTAATTTCTAATGTTAAACTGAAGTTATTGCTCTTGGGCCTAAGCACCTCCGTGACGCATTATCTAAAGATATAGTTTCCCTGGATGGCATCGCCCTGGCCTCCAGCACCACTGTGAGGAATCTTGGAGTTATCTTTGATCAGGACATGTCGTTTAAGTCTCACATTAAGCAAATTTCAAGGACCGCCTTTTTTCACCTACATAATATTGCGATAATCAGAAACATCCTGTCTAAAAATGATGCAGAAAAACTAGTCCATGCATTTGTTGCTTCTAGGCTGGATTACTGCAATTCCTTATTATCAGGCTGCTCGAAAAAGTCCGTTAAGACTCTTCAGCTGATCCAGAATGCTGCAGCACGTGTTCTGACAGGAACCAGGAAAAGAGATCATATTTCTCCTGTTTTAGCTTCTTTGCATTGGCTAGAATTTAAAATCATTCTTCTTACCTACAAAGCTCTTAATGGTCAGGCACCATCTTATCTTAAAGAGCTCATAGTACCTTACTACCCCACCAGAGCACTGCGCTCCCAGAATGCAGGGTTACTTGAGTCTTCAAAAGTAGACTAGGAGCCAGAGCGTTCAGCTATCAAGCTCCTCTCCTGTGGAACCAGGTTCCAGTTTGGGTTCAGGAGGCAGACACCATCTCCACAAGCTTATAGTTAGGGCTGGCTCAGGTGAGTCCTGAAACATCCCTTAGTTATGCAGCTATAGGCCTAGACTGCCACGGGATTTCCTATGATGCACTGAGCTCCTCTCTCCTCTACTTTCTCTACCTCTGTATGCAACCTCATCCCATTATTGCATGTTACTAACACAACTTCTCCCCTGTCCGGTAGTCTTGTGCTTTCTCGTCCCTCTCCTCTCTCCTCCTATCGCTTGCAGGTTTTCTGGCTCTGGAGCTGTGGAGTCTGGATCTGTGGCTGCGGGTCACCTGCTGCCCCCGTGTTCCTGCTCAACACCCTCTGCTGCAACGACTATTGTTACTAGTCCAATTGTTATTATTGTTATTATAATAATTAACATTACGATTGTTAATAAAATATCACTGGAACAGATTATGTCAATGGCATGTGGTGAAGAGAGATAGATGGTGTTCTCAGTAGCCTAGATTATCTGCAAAGCAAGCTACGGAAGTATCACATGAGAACAATGCCCAATTTAGCACCTTTTTTCAACTTATGTGGAAAACATCAACAAGATAAAAAATTTATTCTGTTTTGAAGTAACAGTTCAAAGGCACGGGCTGTTACCTGGATGACGTTGGAAGTGTGCTGCTCTTGAAATCTCCGCACCAGTGGGAAGACGCCTCGCGGTGCGCGCGCTCGTGCTACGCGATCCCCATTTCCTCAGGTCGGAACTCAGGAGTGCTCCTCTCTGCATGTGAAAGTCATGGATAAGCAGCAGCAGGTGTGCAGCGTGTGGTTGGACCTGGACCAGGGGGGGACTATTTAAAGGATTGTGAAGCCTTGGTAGAAATGTACTCTCTTTGATTGAATTTTTGATCTCATTCTACTTTTCTCTTGTATGTCATGTAATCTACATTATTTCTCAACCTTCCTTTTATAATCCCTAGGTTGTTGAGATGCTGAAGACTTCAAGCACCCAGCAAACTTGTCCCCCTGCTGCTGTAGCTTGTGCCGGCCTGGCAGATGTCGTCTGTGATTTCTGCAGTGGGGCCACCGAAACAAAGCCACGATGTCTTGCCTGACCTATTTGGCATCTTACTGCCCAGCTAACCTGGAGCCTCACTACAGTGTTCCTGTGTTGAAGATGCACCAGCTGGTCTCTGCTACAATCCCAATGCAGGAAAAGATGTGTACGAAGCACAACAAGCTGATGGAGGTCTACTGTCAGACAGACGAGAGGTGTATCTGCTATCTGTGCCTTTATAGATATGCATGAAAGCCACCATACAGTGTCGGCTGCAGCAGAGAGGGCTGAGGAACAGGTAGAATAAAAAATACACAGTGACCCTAGTGAACATGAAACTGTTGACTGCTTGTCTTTTCAAAAAACAGCCATACTCTGTAGATGTGATTTGAAATTATAGAAAACAATAATTGTATAAATAAAATCATTCACAATGATTAATTTCTTTCAGAAACAGCTGATTGTGAGTCAAAAGAAAGTCCAGGAGAGAGAGGAGCTGAATGAGCTGGTCCAAGCTCTGAAGTATTTCAAGGTGCGGAAATTAGACTTTACTGTTTGATCCTGTGTTTGTATTGACCACTATTGAAGATGTCTTGTCCAGGTTTGAATGTCATGGCACTCATAAAGTGGTTTAATAAAAAAAGGCAGAGAATTATTTAACATTACTCCATGTACTAAGACAGAGTGAGATCAGGCTCTTATGCTATATCTAGTTTTTTTTTTCTTTCTTTCTTTTTTTAAGGATTTTGACTTTTTTCATGTCTTTACCATAATAACCATTACAGATGCATGTGTTAACTTGTTGATTCAGTTTGTTTTGACAAATGACTTTACTATTAAATATTATTAAAAAAGACAAATATTTGCCTGTGTATGTGCAGAGCTGTACACAGACTGCAGTGAAGACCAGTGATAAGATGTTAGATGAGCTGACCTCGTCCATAAAGAAAAAAGGCACTTTGTCGAAGCAGCTGATCAAAGCCAGAGAGAAAACTGCAGTCGCTCAGGCTGAAGAGCTGCAGCTGGAGGAGATCACCAAGCTGAGGAAGAGAGACTCCAAACTGGAACAGCTTTCTCATATGGACGACAACATTCATTTTATCGAGGTCTTTGCAATAACACTTTGTATAATTTGTATGTTATTTCAATTCCACATGTAACTCTAGAAGTTTTAAATACTCAAAACTCCGCTCAGTTATTTTTCCTTGAGGACAAAGCACAGCTGAATGTGTTGCCCATAAGACTCTATAAAAGAAGTCTACATACAGTAGCCACTGTGACGTCAGCCGTTGGTTTGCATGAGTTGAGTTTATGTTGGAAAATCACGCTTGATTTAGTTACAGTCTAACTGAAAGTAAACTGGTTGTCTATTAGTCTTTGGACCAAAGAGTAGGACAAATGTAGACAAAAGTGTAAATAGCATTATCGTCTTGTTTTGTAATGGAATTTACATCAACTATGGTACATTGTATGAGTTTTTACATTTTGTGTGTTTTCCTGCTTTTGTTTAGTTTTTCTTCTGGTCTCTGCCTTATTGAATTCCCTCCCGACTTTCCAGACCCTCTCCACCTCCTATGAATCTCCAGATTTGCCTGCTGATCCTGTTGTTCGTCCCGAACGTTCATTCAAAACTGTGACTGACTGCATGTCCAAGCTGAAGGATATCGAGAAGCTCCTGCAGGACACATGGCCCACAATGTCTGCTACAGGTAACTGATATAAATATGAAAATCCAGAATTATAAAGTGGTTTTATTCAAGTCCAGTGGTATTCAGGATATTCTTTCTTTTTTTGTTAGTATCTACTATAGATGTTGTCCTGCCACCTGTGCCAAAGACCAGAGAAGAGTTTTTAAGCTGTGAGTAAAAAAAAATTAACTCTATGCCGTTTCACACTATATCAGCGCAGTTTTACTTTGTTCACTCAGACAAGTTTACGAACGTTGGTCAGGTGTTGTGCAGAGAGGGTTTGTCAAAACGATGTTACTGGGAGGTCGGTCAGAGTACAGTGTTGTACTTGGTCTGCGGCAGTGTCATACAAAGACATCAGCAGAACATCATCGGACTCAGAGTTTGGAAAGAATAACAAGTCGTGGAGTTTAGAGTGCTCCCCAAAAGGTTACTCTTTCCTACAAGACACAGGAAACATAACAGTGTCAGGCCCTCAATCCTTCAAGATCGGAGTGTACCTGGATTATAAATCAGGTACTCTGTCCTTTTTATAGCATCACTCACAACATGATGACTCTGCTCCACAAAGAACACATCACCTTCACTCAGCCGCTCTATCCTGGTCTTGGGCTGAAGGGTGGTGGATCTTGTGCAGAAGTAACAAACCAAACATAGCGAACCTTGAGGAGGTTATGATTTCAATGACACATCAAAACGATCTTGGTAATTGCGGACTACCTCCAGTTTTATAGTAAACATTGTAGCAGACCTAAATTTATTAGTTATGCATTTTAATAAATTTCTAAGAATTGATACCCAATTATGAATTTTTAAGATTCATAAAATCATTTTATTTAATTCCTCGTTTTAGGGCACCACCGGAGTTGTTATAATCCTAGAGTCTCCGGACCTCTAGGTAGTTTTGAATAATTATACAATTATTACTAGTGATCAGTTAGTTAATAATCGCTCAATTATCTTAAATCAGTCAGTCAGTCTCATATCTAAAGGGTCAATTCTCTTGGCAGGAACTATAAATAGGCAACACACACAGCTCTTGATTATATTACAGTGAATTTATTCTCTAACTAAAGGTGATAAAAAGATGGTTGGATACAGGGAACAAACATTTGCTGAACAATGAGCCTGGAGGTTCGATTGTGGGAAGCATTTGACTCATACGGCATAGAAGAGCTACTGAAAGTAAACTAATGCTATGATTTTAGGAGTTAAAATGGACATCTGATCACAGAACGTGTGTTAAGTCTTACTGCTTGTCGACAGCCTGCTTTGGCCTGTTGCACGGGTCCCACGCTAGCTGCCGATCCTGGCTTTTTGCTAGGGATTCTCCAGGGTTCTCCGTGTCTGATTGAAAACGCCTCCTCCGTCTGGCAATTTGGCTGTTTTCAGGTTTCCTTCGTTGTAGCTGGCGAGACCATGTGGCTTGGTCTGACCTTGGTGAAGTTGGCTCGACGAAAAAGGCTTAAAATGGAACTTGGTCGTTCCTGAATTAGTCCAGTGTAACTTAACGGACTGATAACTTTAACAAACAAAAGAAATAAAGAAAATAAAACAAACTGAAGGCAGATCGATGTCGCAGCACTTCAGGTGTGTAGCTTCAGGCGAACAAAGGGCCTGTTTGTTTCGCTGGCCGAGTCTGGGCGTCGCCTGGTGAGGCACGCTGCTCGTGCCGAAGCGTCCACAGAGCCGAGCAGAGCAGCGGAGAGAGCAAAACGAGTGGTCTTGTGTTGCTCTTTAGTTGTCTGGGGCGTGGTTCCCCAGGGGGCGTCTCAGGTTTCCCAAGGGACTGCCTTTCTAAACTTAATGTTTAAAGAAAAGAAATCTATTTGCACGTATTATAATAAAACATTTTCCACAATCGTACCTCAATGGTTGAACGGTTGTACTGTTCTAGGCATTTGGTAACAGGAAACAATTGTCACATTGTTGGTCAGGATATTTATAAATTTAACAGCATTTCCGACGAGGGCATGTAATACTTATTTCGCCCACTTGGGGGAGCTCAGGTTACATGAGGAAAGCTTGGATTACATTAGATGAAGGAGTGTCTTGCTGAAAATAAAAACACTGCACAAGTAACTTCTTTTCAGCACTAATATCAACAACAGATAGCAACAACAGTTAACATAACTACTCAAATAGAGGCAAACGTATTCAGGTAACTAAAGATTTAATTAGATTTAATTAAATGCTTTGAGTCTTTGGAGACTGCAGTCCTTTTACATTGAAAGTTCAGTGTCTGGACCATGTCACACTTAGGTGAGACAGGGGTTTTCCTTTTTGATGTGGTAATAAAACAAAGAATAAGGTCAATTGCCACGGAAACGTGTGTGGGGGGGCCAGTTTTGATAGGCTGTTCAGGGAGATACCAATGGCTGGCTCGTGTCCCTTTGTCAGTTTAACAGTCAGGCCCCGCGTTATCAGCTTCGGAATCAAAATGGTGCCAGTTTTATGGTCGGGATAGCACTTAGAGAAAGCAACTTTGACCCCTCCCCTTCTTCTCTGGGGAGGAGAAAGGAATTTAGGGTAGCTCCAAATTTATTCAATGTAAAATGCACAAATCCACACCGTTGTTCACTACAACATCCCGCCATTTTATGTGTGCTGCTTTGCTCCAGAGTACTTTTAATGTCATGTGACATGGGGACATTTTACAGTGCCGGTTAAAGTCTGACAACATTTTTAACCAGCATGCTTTATGTTAAGTCAGCACGCATTACGTTAATTCAGCGCTGAAAAGTGGCACATGAAGTCAAACACAAATATTCATGTCTTCATGTTGCTCCGCTGCTCCCAAGTGGCTTTTCCTTTGTCCATGACAGCCTTACCTGCCAACTATGCTGCCTCCAATGGTGTTTTTGCTCCCTCAGCTGCATTGTGTCCAATCATACCACCCATTACTCCTCCTGTTGCAGCCAAGCCTGCTGTTGACACACCTACCACCACTCCGGCAGCTGTCAGTCCTGCTGCTTCTACTCCTCCTGCTACTACGGCTGCTCCTCCCACTGCTGGAATTCTTTTCACAAGTGTCATTAATCCTTTATAGCTATTTATAGCTGTGATAACTAACCCGACCATGGCTGCCACACCAAAAAAAGCTCCAAACACTGCTTCGTTGGATCATTACTCTCTGATACACTCTGGTTTTAGCCTGTTTTCTGATCTCTTCCACTGGCAGGTTTCCTGATGACTGTCTAATGTTCTCTTCCTCTCTCTGTATTTCTTTCTCTACTGTTTCAAACATCATATTGGTGTAGCAGCCCCCATTGTTTTCCATCACCATCTTGTCTATTGTGTTGAGTAGGTCCTCCACCTGGAACTGGTTACTCCTGTAGTTGTTCTGCTGTTTGTTCTTCCAGTATTTATTATCAATGACGTGGCACCGGCCTCCACACTTCTTCACCAGATCACTCAGATTCTTGTTCTGATTGACAAACTCTTCAATTCCCATCCCTTCAGGAAGCTGGTCACCATGAGTGAAGACAGTGACAGCATATTTTAGAGCATCTTCAGAAAAATATTGACATATTTTGTTGATGACAGCCTGCTCCTGCTCTGTGAATCTGTCCACTTTCAGCACAATGAGAAAAGCATGAGGCCCAGGAGCGCACTCTGTGATACAGCTCACTATCTCAGGCTTCATGTCGTCCTCAGACCTTTCTGTGTCAAAGAAACCAGGAGTGTCGACAGATTTGGTTTCTGCTTGACCAAATATGGTGTTAGCTAGGTTGCTTTTCCCAGATCCAGATTTTCCCAGCAGGACAATCCTCTTTGTAGTTGACACTAAAAAAGAAAGAAATATAGTAAATTTTCTCTTTGCTTTCTTAGCTTTTAAGATGAGTTTCCTCATGCTTTTTGGATAAACAGTAACCAGTACATGGTGCACAATTTGGATCACTCAGCACTCCTTAATGATAGTATTATCAAGCAAATTATTCCAATAATGATGTTCGTACAACAGGGGTAAATGTCAATGACTAATTTGGGTGAAAATAAAAGAAATAATAAACTGTGTCCATATTCATTTGTGACATGGTGAATTACAGCAGTCACATTTTCTAAAACTGACAGAATAAATTGCCTGATTTATTCCAGTAAAGAAAGTGGTTGTTATTCATTCAAGCAAGAAATAGTTTTAATGGTGTGAGATTATTTACACTTTTATTGTATTATAGCCAAATCAATAACATACGTTTAAATAAGTAACAAACGCAAAAACACAACAACTGAATTTTAATTATTTACTGTCAGATAATGTCTATACCCACCATGGTCTGCTTGATGAACATCTTCTGTGAATCGTTTGAACTGTAAAGTTTCCTGGACAGACATGAGGACCTGCAGAGACGAGGAAGTATTTGGTTTATACCAGTTCCTGTGCTCATCTTGTGCACAACATGGGTAAGCTGATGTTTGTTGCTCAGGGATTTAAAATAAAACTTATTATACTGGTTAATCATGTAATCGATAATAAACCATGAGATTTACATTTAATCATTTTGAATAGATAATATTTTTTTGGTTATTTTTCAGTGCAAGTATCAAGACACCCAAAATGTGTCAAAAAAACTTTGCGATCCAGATGAAAACAATCAAAGTCTGCCAGTTGGTGACCACTGGTCTAAAAGCTTGTCCATCTACAGATGGCAATAGTCAGACTAGTCTATTACATAAATAGGGAGGTACAGTGAAGAGAGAATTCATACACTGGCCATGGTAACCAACTCTTACTATAACATACACAAAAAAATCACAGGCAACGACTTCTTAAAATTCTGACAGAGCTCAAAAAGCCCTCCCTCAACCCTACTCAATTTGAGAATATCGGCCATTTCACTTCTACCATTTCTTACCAGAGCTATCGAAGTCAAACAGGTTTCAGGATTCCTCTCACAGAATGACCTCCTAGATCATATCAGTTAAGTTTTAAGAGTTGCCACTCCACTTAAATGGCTCTGGTCTGTGACAGAAGCACTAACGTCAGCTAAAGCTGCAGCCCGATCCTTGGTTCTTATTCTGCTTACATATCAGATGCCTTTGACACAGTCAATCACAGGATCCTGCTATCCGCTGCTAGGGCCCCTTCTCAGTTTATGCCACCTCACTGGGTCCAATCATTCACTGGCATGGCTTCTCTTACCGCTGCTACACAGACAATATACAATTCTACCAATCCTTCCTGCCAGACGACCCCACCGTCTCGACGCGGATCATGGACTGTCTCTTGAACATATCTCCATTGATGAAAGTTTGCCACCTTCAACTAAACCTCTCTAAGACTGAACTCTTGGTCATTCCAGCCAAGCAATCTATCCACCATAACATCAAAACTTTAAATTGACTCCTCTACCATCACTCCAACCAGGGTGGTGAGAAACTTGGGTGTAATGATTGATGACCAGCTGTCCTTTTCAGACCATGTTGCTGCTGTCTCTCGGTCATGCCGCTTTGCTCTACACAACATAAGAAAAATCAGGCCCTACCTCACTCAGTATGCCACCCAGCTTCTGGTACAGGACGTTATCGCTCACCTCAAAAACTGCAATGCATTCCTAGTGAGTCTTCCAGCTTGTACGGTGAAACCCCTACAAATTGTTCACCCACATGGGTATCCGATTAAAAATGGCAACTCAAGGCCAGCGGATTTTAAAATCAAGAGGGCTATTCAGAACCATTAAACTTCATAATCAAAATGGCGGACACTCTCTTTATATCCTAAACTACAAAAATGGAGACGGTGGTCACAGGTCAGGCTAGCTGCAGATGTCATGTGATGTCTGTATGTGTGGGGTTAGTAAACAGGAAGGGGGAGAAGCAAGGCACACAGAGCAAGTTTTACAAGATCCTGGTTTGCTGCGGCTAAATACAATATACCACAATCTATCATAAAGCCCCCAACAATTTACTTTACATTCAACAGCAGGTGTCGGCTTTGCTTTTAGTTGGAATGAGCTATTGTCTCTGCACTCAGACAGCAGGCGCTAACACCAGGAAAATATGCAAATCTTTAATACGTTGTAGGGGTGACCCCAAAAAGTCGAAGATCCAATGCTTCGATGGGCGTTTTTAAAATACTACTTGAAATAGTAGCACGGCAAAAACTCTGCACAAGACCGGTGAATGGCAGGGGCAAGAGAGAGAATGGGCAACAATAAGCTTCAGTTTACCTTCGTCTCGCAATCGCCGTGCACAAAAACACACATGATTCGACTATCAGTCGACTAGACAGGACTTGACGATTCTGATTCGACTATGTAAATCCTTAGTCGGGGACAGCCCTAATACGTTGGCAAGCAATAGCTCCAACCTTATCATACAGGAACCGGTTGTGAACTTTACATTCATCAACTGTGTTACTGGACTTCATAAAAATACTAAATAAAATAAAAATAACTTATATAAATAATGGGAAACGAAACTTCCCAGTGGGGTGCTACCAGACAAAATCAACATGTATAGCACAGAAAAACACACAACAAAACAAGACATGGTGGTCTTCAAATATCCCTGGGAATCTTCCACAGAAGATCTACCACATGAGCTTGTACAGGTTGCAGTAACACAGTTACACAACCTATCGTCTTATGCCAAGACACACAAAGCCTTTTACGTGATTGCAACCTCAGATTTCTCAGATGCACGTGAGACAGGTGACTGAAAAATGTGACTGAAATGTCTCCTGTGTAGACAAGCCTTAATTGAGCCAGGCTGGTCAATACACTGATTGGACCGTAGCTGAGATGTTAAACTGTCAGCACATCATCAATGTAAGCAAAGCCATTTATAACACAATGCCTGTCACATGGATAAGCACTAGTGTAAGTATATCCAACACATGAGTCGTTCTGCCAAAGGTTGTTCTTATCCTCAATATAATCACTGAGACAATTATTAAAATTTCTAGTCCGAACAGGTTTGATATATTTTCGTAAAATCTCAGAGGTTTCTCACCTGCTGGGTCTCAATGGTTCCCTGAATGTTCTCCACAGAGACACCATCTCCGGGAGCTCCAACAGCAGTGTTTTGAGCAGCATCTGTGATCTCTGCCTTGTCACCAGTAGGAATTTTCCTCATTTTGTCTGCTTTACTATAGCACTACATTCCTTCTGACCTGACCTGTCCACTGCATCTATCAACCTGGCTTTCACCTGAGCACTTTCCCCAACAGCAACACCAGCAACTTTGTGAGGGTCTGCCTCAGTTCTCCAATTTCTAACTTCATCTTCTGCACCAGGTTGAGCTAAGCACTTCCCTAATGTCGTCCCTTTCTCTGGGTAAAGCTGGGCAGAGCAGACCACAGAGGAGAGTTCTTTCTCTTGTTTTTTCCAAGCCTCGGGACATTCCTTTAGGTACTGAAGGAGGAAAGTATCAAGATTTAGTTCATGGTCGTCACCACTTTGTGCTGGAGTTAGAGCAGGAATGGACTGTGGGCTCTGTGTTGAAAAGAGTGTTTATGATTCAGTGTACAGTGTTGTATAATTACATGAAATGCTCAACTGTAAATATAAAGTTTGTGCTAACCTGTACTGGAGCTGTAAAATCATGACTTGCGGTGGAGGTGGTGATGGGAGAGGAGGGGGGATCCAGGCTGCCTCGTACAGTGAATACCAGACAACCATCTGCAAGCTCCACAACATGCTCATATCTCTGCAGGACTGCCTGCTGATCTAAGACAGACAAAGTGACATTAGTTATTGTGTTGAGTTTAAAGTAAGGAATAGCTGCTATTCGATGAGACTGTCATTTATTGTTGGAAAATAATCAAGGGCCCAGGATAAAACACTGGGCAACATTCGGTTTGGTTGTCCTCTTTATTTATCTCCTCATCCCCCTCAATTTAATAATGCCAGTGGGCTAAAGTGAACAATACTGTTTTGTGGCTCAGCCTCTCTCAAACAAAGTGCACCACTTCAACATGAGTCATAATGTCATTTTTTATGCAACAACAGCCAGCGGTGGAAAGTAATTAAGTACATTTACAAATACTTTATACTTAGATTCCATTATGTTTCAGAGGGGAATCTAGTACTTTTTATTCCACCACATTTTGCCTATCTAACAGCTAGTATGAGAATATATAACTCTGTGAAAGGGACAATTCTGCCAAACAAGTAGCCTATGTTAATTATTGAATGTAACAGAATTTTACTCGTAACAGTATTTTTGTTTCTTTGACTTATGTAAAATAATGACTCTTCCACCGCTGACAATAACTGATATTTCTTGCTGTAGGCTTACATCCAGTCAGCTAGTGGAATTTAACTTTTCTTTTGCAGTAGATTATTGTGCACTATAAGCTATTCCTTATAGGGTCTAACATTTATAGTTCATAGCAGGGTCACCTCTAGCCTACTTATATTTCTCATAGCCTGTTCAAGAAATCTGGTGGCTTGAAAACTTTCTCTGTCACGACTGATGTAAGTTTAAGTTTAAATGACAACATTCCTGGTAAATTGGCTACGTGGGATCATTCACCGTTCAATGGTTTAATATAGCGTCATAGGGCTAAATCAATGTAGAACCTATTGTTTTGTAATAGTTCGGAAATAAGACACGGCTTTAACCAATACAAAATAGTTCACAATATAGAATAATAAAACATGAGCTGTTGAGTCACTGACCTACCTTTCTGAGATTTAAAAGCAATGCAGACTTCATCATTCACACGCCTCAGTGGTCCACAGTCGCCTCCTTTTGAATAGCGGTGAATAGAAAAATACCTTTGTATTTTCTTAATCTGCTCCCTGGGCAGACTGGGACATTCAAAGAAAACGGGATATTGGTAAATATCATCCATCATTTAGCTCTTGTGGAGAGATGAATAAAGCAAAACATCTGAAGGGGTTTGATAAGCTCAGTGTGTTACAGTGTCGTCAGACTGATCCTGCTAAACGAACTGCGCCCTACTGTTGATAGAGCAAAGAAAAACAATACTAACAGGAAGTGACCATGCAGAATTTCTTAACTGTTTACCATAAAATAGAAGAGAAAACCAAATTATTGTAGGCTATTCTAATTGTCATGTGGCCTAGCAGCAAACATTAAAACATACACTTACAGTAGACTAGCCTACTCAAAGTAATACAAGATGATACAGATGAATTAATTAAGATAATTTTACATTTTGTTGTGACATTTGCGTTACTTCCTCATTGTTGTGTCCAACAAACCCTACCGCTGGCCATGATGTTGTGTTTGGGCTCTATTACGCCCCAAGGAGGTAGGCTACAAACACCCATAAATGTATCAGAAATCCAAATACAGTACCTTGGTATTTTGTTTTGTAAAACTGTCAACAATAATCCCAGATACACAGGGTATGAAAATTAATTGTATTTAACCATGCTTCACAGCTGAAGTCTAAAGCTGACGTAAAAAGATGTAACAAGTTGATTAAACAGTGTTAGGCGTGTTTTATGAGGAAGAGGGCCTGGGGTCCCCAAGGACATAAACAGAATAGAGTTAAGTTGTATTTTGTGTTTACGTTGCATGCATTTCTTGAAAACATTTAACACAGAAACAAAGTTTACTATCTAGATAAATTCCTAGGTACTTCCTTAGCAGTTAGGGGACTTAAAGTTCTCACTTCTAACTGGCTGACTCGTTGAATGACACCAAGCCCAGAGATATCGCATGGTTCAGGCATGCCACCTCTCCAGTCACTTACAAAAGGCCATGTCCCTTGCATTGTCTAAAACATTCAGCAGTTTTTAATCATGTATAATATTTATTTGTAAATCCAGAAACTGTTGGTATTTAGCTATTGGTTTCCTGTTTCAGTCTTGCTTTGGCCTGCTATAATGTTGTGATATCGGTTTTCTGGTGGGTTCTGTGATTTCTGGAGTACTGCCATGATTGTGATTGATGTGTCTCAGCTGTGCCTGATTACCCTGCCTGCCAGGTACGTGTTATTCTGTGTCACTTTTTAAGCCTTCAGTTCTGTTCAGTCCTTGTGGCGTCCTCGTTGTATGCCCATTCTCTATTTTCTTGGTTTTTGGATACCCTGCTCACTTTTGGACTTATGTTGCTTTTGAACTACAACCTTTGTTTGGACTTCAGAACCCATGTAAGGCAGTTTAGTTTTTAAATAAATCACTAGAACCGCACCCTGCTTGTCAGTGACTGCATATGGGTTCAACGACGTAGTTTCCCTGACTCTTAACTCAGCATTCCTGACAGAAAATAAGGGGAAAAAACAACAACAACCATTTATTTAGCCATTTTGCAGCCTGTTAAAAAGGAGACATTTTTTGTAATATAATGCTGCGGTCTCGGCAATAGAATGTGTGCACTCATAGTATTTATTAAAGTATCAAAAGTTGGATTAAAATATGAGAACAAAATTTTGAAACTCTAAAAATCAAGGTTTGAAAGGGCTAATTTTTATTACATTACATTTGCACTCGTTTTGCCCACACAGACTCATGTGATTTCAGGCAGCGTTGTCACGCAGCTCTGGTCCAAAACTCTGAAACTCGCACTGCAAAAATAAAGCCCTGAAACAGAGGGCCTAAAAAAAGAAGAAGAGAAACAAAAGTCGGATCCATGGAAGCAGTGGCATTCTGCTCTTGGCCAGTTTTTTGCTCTCTGCTGAAGTACAGCCCAATCACATGTCGTGTTTACTGCATAGGTGGGATTGACAGACTGCTCCACCAATGACGGACGTGCACAGGCAACGCGAACAGGATGCACGCCTCCCTGGGCTGTCTGGCTGTCTCTGTCCAAGCAGTGCATGGATGTGAAAAGAAATCTACAGCAGTCAGTAGCTCAGGGTCTGTTTGTTCCTCAGGGCAATGTCAACTGCGGTGTTGTGTCGGGAGATGCAGTGACTTAAGCAGCGGTGAGTAAAAAATAGTATAAATAATACATTAATTTGTTCAGCTGTGAGAGGTGGAAAAGTCCGCTAGGTTAATTTATGCAGTGTAAAATGCCGTAGACTTAAGTGTGCAATGGTGACTAGCAAAACTACTTATCTTGTAGAAGAAAAGTATTTTAGTTAAGCCTTTAGTGATTCAGAAAGCTTGGGTTGGGTTTCTTGGTACAGGTGTGTGTGTGTGTGTGTGTGTGTGTGTATGTATGTATGTATGTATGTATGTATGTGTATATATATATAAACTGCGGACTTAAAATATGAAGGGGCCCTCTGCTGTGCACATAACAAAAATATCAGTAAAAATAAGGGCAGGGTTCATATGCACAAAATGTGAGGGTAGCATGTGACAGCTTGTTTGAATTGTTGATTGTTTTGAATGTTCTACCTCAGATTTGATCCACTGTTTGACATCAAGTGTTGACCATAAAGAAGAGTTTAAACAATTAACCATCAGGTTTCTGCAACTTTCACTCAGGACCAAAAATCAGCCTTTAAATTCAAAATAAATAACAATTTGATACTTATCATGATAATTATCGATATCGAAAGATATGAAACTTTTTATCGTCATAACATTTTTGGCCATATTGTCCAGCCCTAGGCTCTTGTGTTATGTCTGTCTGCGTTATGGTTAGTTTGGTCTGCTCTGTGTTTTGATCTTTACTCCAGTCCCTTATCTTGTGCTCGGTTATTTGGTCTGTTCTGTATCAGTTATTTAGTCTGCTTTGTCTGTTCTGTGTTTTGCGTTCTAGTTCCAGTTTGATTATTGTCTTATGTTTTGTAGCCTGCGTCTTGTGTTCAGTCTGCTTGATCGCCCTGTTCTGTGTCACCTGTTGTGCTCCCTCACTGCTCATTTGAAGAGTCGCCCCCTGCTGGCCGTCCGATAGAATGCAGGTTTAAGGGACTTCGCGTTCGCATGAGTTTGCTGACCGGAAGCATCCCGCTTGGTATTTACACTTTGATATTTTCAAACGATGACATTGCCAGAAAAGAATCAGCATTTGGTATCTACGAGACCCTAGATATAAAACAAAGTTAAATACAATGAATATATGCTCTGAATCTGGGATTGTTGTTAACAGTACTTTTTACAAAACAAAGTACGTTATTTGGACTTCCGTTACTTTTACGAGTGTTTATACCTCTCTAGGATCTAAAGGAGCCCAAACGCAAGCAACATCACAACATACTGTACATTACTATGTTTTTTAATGACATTTGGCAAACAATATTGTTTTGTGGGACACAATGAGGAAATAACGCAAATGTCATCAAAACATTAACACAATATTTTTTTCTTAAATTGAGAGTCATCATCTTTTATTACTTGGAGTAGTCATACTTTTAGTGTATACTTTAATGTTTGCTGCTAAGTCATAACATATGTATGTCTGAGTTAACAGTAACAAAAGACTACATACCACCTCCCTGTTAGTCCGGTTTATCTCTGCTCTGTCATCAGTAAGGCGCCGTTCTTCTAGCAGGATCAGAAGGACAACGCTGTCAACACACTACACTTGTCAAACACTGCAGATATTTTCCTTTCTTCATCTTTCCACAAGAAAGTCTACAGAGTTGCTTTCAAATATCATAAAGGTAGGTCATAATACTCAACAGCTTATGTTTTATTATTTTATATTGTGTATTACAATGTTGGTTAAAGCCATACCCTGTGCTTTAACTACTAACAAAACTAATAGGTTCTAAATCATTTAGTTATTTTATTTTGTTTGACTAGCTTTATAACAAAATATAGCCTGTTTGTCAATGTTTAGCACTATACCATTGTATTAAAACTCTGAACTGTTAGTGTGACTATGTGGTAGTGACGTGACTCCACCCAATCCAGTCCTACTCATCTTCCAGACTGGAGTCTGAAGCACTGGGCACCGTTTTTAATTTCCATCAACAGACGAACTTTCATAAACGGACCAACTGTAACCTACATTGTACATTTACTGTCAGATTGGCAACATATGTTAATCCTTTTCTCTGCTACGCTCACTTTCACCATGACTTTCTACCATTCGCTCTCTCACATTTGCTAACCTACACACTTGCTACACACACACACACACACACATTAAACTGCCCTTAAAATACCCAACTTCACTGCTCTTATAACACCTGTCGCATAGATGTCCTTTGAAGAATGAGGAGAGGAAGCTAGCCATGCGTTGAGTGTTACAATGCTCACACAATGTGTGAGTGAAAATCATTAGTTGCACATTGATATCAATGATCGTGTGAAATTTTAGTAGCAGTGGTCATGCCTTCGACTGTCCGGCACTGAACATCTGAGTTCTGCCTTTTACATTTCGTCAACATTGCATAATTAGTTTTAAAATAAAAAAAATTTGATTGTTGAATTTTGTGAATCTAAAGAAATATTCCAACTTTAAAAGTTGATATAGTTAATATTTACAGTACAATCCTTGTCACTGAACTATGAAGGCAAAAAACAACAACACAAAAAAAAGACAAAAACAAAATAATTGTTTATTATATAAATAATTGTTTATCCTAATTAAAATAAAATGTTACATTTTTGTGTTTCAATTTTAGGTCCATCGTCCCAACTCTGGAGGTGTTGCTGCTGCAGTAAAGCCAGGGGCCAAGGAGAGCAGTGCTATAGTAAAGCAGACTCGAACAAATCCTAAAGGTGACATGATAGTGATCAGAGGTGCTGCCCAAAACACTGCAACAGGAGCCACTGCTGGAGCTCCTGGAGTTGATGTCGATGTGGAGATCGTTCGGGGAACCATCGAGACCCAGCAGGTGAGAAACCTTGCTGAGATTTTAGAAAAATATATCAAAGCTGTCTATGCTTGGGATGTTTATGTTGTCTCAGTGATTATTTTGGAGGAGCACTGAGTTCTGCTAAAACGCAGGTGACCCACTCTGCGCTGTGTCTGAATCCATCCCGTGTAGACACAGACGGAGCATTGAAGCTGCAGCTGCTGCTCTGCTAACGCACTGCTTTTACAGAAGATTGAGTTTTGGACTTTCATTAATTTAGACTTCCAGTAAATACTTATGTTGCTCTATATCTGGTGCCTGTGGAAATAAGCAAGTGCTTGCTAACAAATTTGCCATATAAACTTGATAATACTTCTCTGCTGTCCCAAAGTGGCTTAAACTGTTGAGTCTTGATAACTATTTATGTCTGGTGTCCATTTCTGAAATCTGTTTTAAATTACCAGATTATCAGGAGACATGGATGTCATTATTAAGTCTACTACTGCTGTGGGTGTCAGTTGATAATAAGCAAACGCATAGCAAACATATAAAATAGAGATGTATATTTATGAGAAACCTAGACATTTACATGAAATTGAAGTTGATATAAACTGTGCAGTGTTTAACCACCATCACATCACCTGCTCTCCTCCCAGGTGGATGCTCTGGTATCGCCCATGGTTGGCCATAATCCTCTCTCTACCCGTGTTGGAAACACCTTGTTCAAAATAGTTGGACCCCAGCTGACAGCAATGTTTAGAAAGGAAGCAGAAGAAGAAATGATGCCTGGTGACACAGTCCTGGTAGAGGGTTTGCCTGGACTTCCATCTAATGCAGTGTTCTTCCCCAGCCTTGTTCCCTGGGATGATGACGACGATGGGGCTGCAGTCCAGGTAAAATAGAGGAGGAGTGTCTCAACTTGTTGTGTTTGTTTGTGAATACTGAGTCAGAAGCTGTTTCCCAGTCCTCTACACCATACTAATGTGTTTCCTAATCTTAAAAATCACTAAATTCTTTCCAGGTTCTGAGACTGTGCATCAACAAAATCCTAACTTCTTGTGAGAACAGAGGGTTTGGATCTGTTGCGTTCCCCGTACTTGGGGCTGGGATTGCTCTGCGTTTTCCTGACAACGTGGTAGCCAGGGTTCTACTGGAGGAGGTCCATGAGTTTGAACAGAACCGAGCCGGCAGAACACCATTCATGGTCCGCATCGCCATCCACCCCAATGATGAAGAGTCTTTTGAAGTAATGAAAATGCATTGTGCACAGACACAAATTCATAGAGGCCAAACAATGATCCTAATGATAATGAGAGTGACCCATTTAGTGTGTCTTGATACCAGCACTCACAAATAACACAATTTATAAATTATTACATGTAAATCTCATGGTTGAATAGTGTTGAAGTAATTAAACAGTATAATCAGTTGCATTTTAAAACTGGTGAGCAATCAGCTAACATATTTTGTGCACTAAATGAGGAATGGAATTGTTATAAACCCAATACTTCCTTGTCCCCACAGGTCTTCAAGTCTGTCCGGGAAACTTTACAACCCGACCATGGTGGGTATAGATTTTATATGACAGCAAATATTTGGAATTCAATCCTTTGCACTCATTTCTCGTGTTTTGTAAGTTACTTATTGACACTTGTGTAAATTGTCTCCCAGCATCAAAAAAGTATTTGTTCCTTGGGTGAATAACAGAAACTTTCTTTACTTGAACTAGTTTGTTTCTGTTTGTTCCACCCATATTAGTCACTGACATTTCCCCTGTTGAACTAACGTCATGAGAGTATAAATTTGCATGCTAATGCTTTCATTAAGGAGTGCTTCTTTGAGCCAAATTGTACACCATGTACTCGTTACTGTTTATACAAAAAGTATGAGGAAACTTGTCTTAAAAGCTAACAGCTGAAGAAAGCAAACATGCAAGAGAAAATGTACTTAACAGAGTCATTCTTTTTTAGAGTCAAAGAGGATCATCGTGCTGGGAAAATCTGGATGTGGGAAAAGCAGCCTAGCTAACACCATATTTGGAGAGAAATTATTCACCACAAACAATTCACCCAACTCTGGAACAAGAACATGTCAAGCAGAAACCAAATCTGTCAATGGAAGAAGCATCACTGTGATCGACACTCCTGGTTTCCTTGATGCAGAAAGGTCTGAGGACGACATGAAGCCTGAGATAGTGAGGTGTATCACAGAGTGCGCTCCTGGGCCTCATGCTTTTCTCATTGTGCTGAAAGTGGAGAAATTCACAGAGCAGGAGCAGGCTGTCATCAACAAAATATGTCAATATTTCTCTGAAGAGGCTCTAAAATATGCTGCCATTGTCTTCACTCATGGTGACCAGCTCCCTAAAGGGATGAAAATTGAAGAGTTTGTCAATCAGAATAAGAATCTGAGTGATCTGGTGAAGAGGTGTGGAGGCCGGTGCCACGTCATTGATAATAAATACTGGAAGAAAACTGAAGAGGAAAACTACAGGAGCAATAAGTTCCAGGTGGCTGAGATGCTCAACACAATAGACAAGATGACGAAGGTAAACAAAGGAAGCTGCTACACCAATGAGATGCTACAAGTAGTGAAAGGAGAAAGACAGAGAGTAGAACAGTGCATTAGACTGTCATCAGGAAACATGTCACAGCAAGAAATTAGAAATAAGGCTATAATTAATGTATATGAAAGGTTATTGATCAGATCAGCAGGTATTGCAACAGGTGCATTGCTGGGAGCTTTGCTTGGTGTGGCAGAGATGGTTGCATCAACTGTTGGCAACTTTCAAAACCCTTCAGATGTTTCAGCACTAGTAACAACAGAAAGAGGAAGAGCAACAGTTGCATCGGCCGCTCAACATGGCGCAGTAAAGGGCGTTCTAACAGGATATAATGCAGCTGAAGGAGCAGAAACTCCAGGTGAAGCCATTCAGAAGGCAGCGGAGGCTGTCTGGAACCAGTGTAGGTCAGGTCAAAAATAAAAATAGAATAAATGATTGTCAACACTGCCTAATTAAAACGTATAAATCATGTGGATTAGAGAACAATAGCCTACTTGATTCAATGAAGCTTGAGTTACTTCCTAATAATTTTGAGTATCAGTATGATTAATGTTTTACCACAGTATGCACAAAATTATTGATGAGGACATATATTTTTAATATAGAATATTTTTTATAGAAGATGAAAATTTTATTCTACAGAGAGGTTGAATACATTTGTTATTAATTGGATATTGTCATGTAAAGGAAATTATTAGTATTGTGAAACTATTATTTGACACTTTGCCTGACTTTGGGATGCTGAATAATGTTTTTATTGTATTAGTTTACTCTTTATTGAAGAGTTTTGACATTGGTATCAACAAGTAAACAGCTGTGTGCTTATTCATGCTTTCCAGTCTCTGTTTTGTTGTGCCATTTCAGTTATATGACTGAATATGACTGTTCACATAAAAATAAATAAATTCTGTGCATTCCCTCTTAGTCACCACTCTTAACAGCTATGAAATTTGCAGCCATCACCCTACTGACATATTGGCCAAATCACTGACAACACAGAATATCAAGACCAAGTCAAGTCATATTTAATTGCAGCAGGAGTGCAAAGCGGGGTTGAACCAGATTAATTTCTGTTGTTCGGTATGTCTGGACCTGCTAAGAGAGCCAGTCGCCATTCACTGTGGACACAAGCTGCATCGAGGGATGTGGAAGGAAAGTACTGTAGCTGCTCTCAGTGCAGGGAGACCTTCAGTCCCAGGCCTGCTCTGAGGAGGAACAACATGCTGGCTGAGGTGATGTCGGGGAAAGTGGTAAATGGGTTCATGTCTCAGTAAGAACATTATGGCTCGTAAGGCCATTTCAACTGTGACCCCACTTTGAGAACCACTGATGAAAGCTACATTATTTCTCAACACCTTCCTTTTATAATCCCTAGGTTGTTGAGATGCTAAAGACTTCAAGCACCCAGCAAACTTGTCCCCCTGCTGCTGTGGTTTGTGCCGGCCTGGCAGATGTTGTCTGTGATTTCTGCAGTGGGGCCACCGAAACAAAGCCACGATGTCTTGCCTGACCTATTTGGTATCTTACTGCCCGGCTCACCTGGAGCCTCACTACAGTGTTCCTGTGTTGAAGATGCACCAGCTGGTCTCTGCAACAATACCAATGCAGGAAAAGATGCGTATGAAGCACAACAAGCTGATGGAGGTCTACTGTCAGACAGACGAGAGGTGTATCTGGTAGAATAAAAAATACACAGTGACACTAGTGAACATGAAACTGAAGATGCCTTGTCCAGGTTTTGATATCAGGGCACTCATAAAGTGGTTTAATCAGTCTTGCTATTGTTTTTAGAAACATTGCTGATGCAATTGAACCTCCAGGAGCATAAGAAAACTTTAATAACTTCAGGCAGAGTATTTATCAACATTACTCCCTGTATAAAGACCAGTCAATCAGTTTGAGTGACATCAGGCTCTAATGGTGTTTTCAGTTTAGATACTGAGACTATGTTTGTTGTGTATGGTATAAAGATTGTACCTTGATTCAGGCTGTATTGACAAATGATGTATGTAAAGGGAAATGGGGCCGCTGAGACATTACAGGGTCCAGATGTTTGTGCTACCACACTCGCTCATGTTAATTTTTGTCAAAAAGACCACCCACTTGCTGGGATATCAACATCCAGAACATCCATAAAATCAAACAGTATTTATTCATAATATCATCAGGTTTGAGTAACTCATCCCACATTGTGTTGAGAAATCTTGATGTTTTTCTTTGTAAAAACAGAGGTGTACCCAGATTGCAGTGGTTCAAAGTGGTGCTTAAGTTGCCTGTTTTCTGTTGGAAGGGTAATTAACTAAAGTTTATCAGACTTTAGCGGTGCAAATGAAAGCTATTGTTTGATAGTTTTAACCTGAAGCTGGCCAAATCACTGAGAGCCATGATGTGTTTCCACTGTCAGTGGTGTAAAATATGTAGTTGGGTTAATTTCATGTCGCCTACTTATTCTCCAGCCTGTGGGCAAGACAATCAGCTGATCGCTAATTGGCAATAAAACGGCAGCTTACAGCATCGGAGCTCAGATCAGCCAGCTGAACCTTTACTGCCCTAGTAGAAAAAACATGTATTTGGGTTGTAATTTCATGTAGTTCTTCTCCAGTGCTCTGTTATGGCTTTGTTACGTGGGCCAAAATGTGCCATTACCTTCCTGACACAAACAGCTGATGAATATTATTGGTAATGAAACGGTAACAGCAGGGAAGCTCAGATCAGCACAACTTCACATCTTACTGCCCTGGTGGAAGACATGTATTTCTTTTTACTGCTAATGGTGATATATAACAAGACCGTGTGTCTATCAAGTGACCAATGTGGTTTGTAATGGACTGTGGTGCAGAAACAGTGAGGCTTATGTTGTCCTGGTATCTGTCTGTGGTCATACTTGATGCACTAGATCTGATAGTTTTTGAGATGTTTATCATTTCCTTTGCTATGTTAGTCCAAATGAGCCAACCCTCCCAAGTTGTAAAATACTGTATTACAGGAGTATGAGACATCATGTAGCACTTCATTTATTCATGTGGCTGTTGTTTATTAATGAACAAGTATGTATTGAAATTCTTGTAATTCGCAACACCACTAGATGTCACTAAAACTTATACACTTAACCTTTAAACTTTCTCAGTGTTTATTTCTGTTTGCTGAGTTTTTGTGCCATTTTTTCTGTAGATTTTCAGCAGGTTTTTAGCAGAACATTTCTAGGCAGAAAATAGAAAATACTGTTGTGGTGTGAGACAATTTTAGGCCATTAATTAGGGTATACTAATTCTTATTAGACATTCAGACCACAGTATAAAATAAATAAATCCAATATTCATAAACATGTTGATTCAACTGTATGGTGAGTTTGGAGGCTGTAGTTTGTTGTGCTGTTTGTTACTCAAAATTCATTGATGCGGTGAACAAAATTGTAGATCACCTAAAGAATGTGTTTGAACACACTAGACAATAGAGGGCACCTGCAACCACGCAGGCTATTTCCACTATCTCCTAGGAGTTACTACCCAGGTGCAAGGACACACCTGTAGCATTAGTCACAAGTCAAACAGCCAGGCGTGGTTCCACAAACATTAGTATTGACACACAAGGACATTTTCTCTATTAATACATTTACTTCGATGTAAAATAAATACCACATGGACTGAAGTAGTTGCTCATTTTATATTATTTTGGACTGATTTTGACACATTCTAAGAATAGAAAACATAATTTTTCAAGGAAAGGCTTCACTGCAGTTAATAATACTTTATAAAACTTCTGGACAATGACAGATTTCTTTTCATCACCTAAACATCTCTTGTATGTTGCAGTGGTATATGGGGACAAAATGATCTTTTCACTTTCTTAGACAAATGTAGGCCTACTTATTGAACGTTGCTTTGGACAACAGCATCTGCTAAAAGCCCTAAATGTAAAATGTAAATGTAACGTTTTGTTGAATGCTGTGTTATTGTATGCAGCCTACTGTCACCTAGAGTTTAAAAGTTGCTAATGAAAAGAAAGCAGCATTTTAGTGGCGATAGGACAGGCAAAATGGGTATAAAAGTTAGAAGGGAAATGTTATACTAGCAAGATGGTGAGTAGAGAGGGTAAGAGACAGGAATATCATGCTATAAATAACCCCTCCCCTGTAGAGCTCAGTGTTATGGGAGGTTTGGCATAACAGATCATAGCTCTGAGCGTGATACTATATCCAACCTGTTTGTTCCCAACTCGAGGAGCTGCTTAAAGACAGCTAAAGCCAAACATGATGATTTAATGGACTGTTTGAATTTAATCTTGAATTTACCATGCTTGATAGTACCTACTTCACCCCATATGTTTTATTTGCTTTTAAGCTTTTGGCTTTTAATAGCCTACCATGAGAGCACATATTTTATTTTGGAGACTGGTCTTATATATTATACAAGAAATAGATTTTTTTCCCCTGCTTAAAAAGTAAATTTGCCCTTTTATTTTATCCAATACAACTCTTTTAGATATTAATGTTTAAAATTATAATTTTGCACAAAGAAGAGTAGACGATAACTTTTAACGATGTCTTTTAATAGGCTACTTTAGCTGAAATGCTATGTTGAGCTAACCTTGAAATTTAGCCGACATTAGCACACATGTCAGTTCGGGGCAAGTTGTTAGCTGAAATGCTATTCTTCACACAGTCAGTAATTTAGTGTGGTGTTATGAATTGCATTGTGGCATAAAGGATAGAAGACCATGTAATAAGCCTGTTTGTAATGAGGAAATGTGTTTTTAAAGGCGGGATGTAAGGAAGGAAGATGGTTACATGGCTGCACGCCACCTATATAATGTTACAGCCAACCAGCCAGGTGAAGTTGCTGAACAAATCAAAAAGGACAGTGAAGAATTTTGACATTACCGTACTACCGCTATTACTGTATTCTGACTCTGTACTGTTAAAAGATTACCAAATAATAAGTCAGACAGCTATGCTGACAACAAGTGTTGGTTATACAAAGCCACAGGAGATTGTTTCACCTGGATGTGACATTCATTTTGGTCTGTTGCCAGGTGAGGTCAGAAGATTCACCGAGCAGTTGGCTATGGCACAGCAGCTGAAGTTTGTGCTTATGTGGGAAACTTTCGCAATCAGTTCCTCATCAAGGGGCCACCTGGCAGCAGAGAGGATGGAACACCTTTGAATGGATGAAAGATGTGCATTTTGTTGATTTCCTGGAACATTTCAATGAACATGCAAAGTGCTCAAATGAGAAGCCTTGTTTACTTCTTTTGGACAACCACAAGCCTTATCTGTGCATTGATGGACTGAATTAGGCCAAAGAAAATTGCATAAATGCGGTCCACCCCACTGCTCACATCGGCTCCAACCCTTAGAAATTGACAGTAATTGTGTTCTTAGTTTTTGACGATCCAGTGTGACAATTACCTGCCAATGGGGCAAAATGTCACAAGTGCACACTCCCTATTCAACAGTCTACCGCTCCATACTGAGATAAGATATGAAGATGTAATGAAAACAAACAACATATATGCCCAAGACTTCCTTCTTTCGTTTGGTATGGTATTTCTACAATTATACTCGATGGTGTCCAGAAAATGTTAGACTGTGAAAAGTGTGACAACATACCCCGATCTTCCCTACTATACATTTCCATGTGTCTGACTTATTGGCAAACATTTGTTCATGCACAACGCCATATACAGCAACACATAAAAGATGAATATTTCCTTCTTTGGTGGAATAACAATGCTGTCTGTATTTTGTCACCTTCATCTAATTTGTATGTCCATTTGACAGGGACAGGATACCACGTCAGTTACGTTTCCACTTGCATTTTAGGGCAAAAGTAAAGAAAAGGTTTTTAAAAGGTTCCAAGTAGCCTATTTTTATTTAATCGTTTATTTATTTATTTTTTGCATTTCTTTTATTGACAGCAAAGACAAACAGGAAATGCGAGAGGGGGGCGTGATGGGGGTCAACAAAACACAATTTTATATTTTCTTAAATTGTGTATGATATCTTTTGGAGTAGTATCAGTATACTTTAATGTTTGCTGCAAGAGCATATGACAAGTACATTACAATGATGTGGTTTTCTCGGCAGGGCACCTCCAAGCCAGCCGCCGTCTGATTTCTGTTGCGCCTAAAGCGGTGTTATTATGGTAAGGATGGGGCGGGTGCGAGTAACCCAAAGGTCCTGAAAGATACATATGCGTTTTTTTGTGATGGTCTTAGTGATTATATGAACACAAATACAAACAACAGAAATATAATATTACTAATAACAATAGTAGTATTTGTTTGTTATTAATGCAAATCACCAGCGTAATTCCTAAGCAGTTAGATTAGCGTTGTCATGGCTTCTCCATAGTGTCCTCTACTATCACTGGTACAAATATCACAATGTTTTATTGTAGGCCTACCACCTATGAGATATTGCACTCTAAAATCCCTCCCACAGTGAAAATTAAACAGACAGTTAACATTTCTGTGAACTTTGACCTTTGACCAAAACAGTTCCTTAATAGCTGACACCTATTTCATATCATCTGCTTCCTAGTGTTATTTACTATTACTGGTACATATATCATGAGATTTTAGATGTAAATGCTCCGTATTTGTATAGAGCCTTTCTAGTCTTTTCGATATCTCAAAGTGCTTTTACACTACATCGCATTCACTATTCACACACATTCATACACTGGTGGAACAGCCACAAGTACAATTTCTCCCAGTTGGTACAGTAAAACGTTACGATATATGTAGGGCTGACCCCAAGTAGTCGAAGATTCGATGCTTTGATGGGTGGAGTGAAACCAGGATCATGCCATTCTGGTGATATGGGGGTGCTCAGCATGTGATTTTACATAGAAATGGCAGTTAATATGCTATTAAATCACTGTTAGAGGGATTTTAGAGTGCAATATCTCATAGGTGGTAGGCGGCCTAGAATAAAACATTATATTTGTACCAGTAATAGTAAAGGACACTAGGAAGGAGAAGCCATGATAACACTGATCTAACTTAACTGCTTAGGAATTATGTTGGTGAAAATTCAAAGTTCATATAAATTATGTTCACAAAATAACAAAGAAAAGGTATATTTTGCATTAATAACAAACAACAATAAATTACATTATTATTAAAACTACTATTATCTTTACTGTTATTATTAGTAATGTTATTATATTACTGTGGTATGTATTTGTGTTCATTTAATCAGGACCTTCCGCCTACTCGCACCCGTCCTTACCATAATAACACCGCTTTAAGGCGCAACAGAAATCAGGCGGCGGTTGACTTGATCAAGGTCTTGCATTACCGTAGTCCTCCCTGTTAGTCCGGTTTTTATCTGCGCGCTGTTTCCAAGCAAAATCAGACGGGCAACACTGTAAACACACTACAGTGCTCGACAAACACTGCAGATGTTTTGCTTTAGGCCGTTTTTCTCGCCATACGAGCTAAACGATGGACGATATGTACCACTATCCCGTTTTCTTCGCGTGTCACAACCTGCCTGGAGAGCAGATAAAAAAAATAGAGACTTATTTCCAGATTCGCCGGCGATCAGGCGGCGGAGACTGCGGACCATTGAGGCGTGTGAATGATCAAGGCTACAGCGTTGCTTTCAAATATGAGAAAGGTATAAGACTCAGCAGTTCATGTTAAGAGCCTATTATTTTATTGCCGTTGTGAATTGTCTTGTATGTCGATAAAAGCCGTAGGCCGTTTCTTATGTTTGACCTAGGCTATAAAAAACGATAGGCTCTACATTGATTTAGGCTGTTTGATTTTATTCGCCTATAGAAAAATATATGACTGTCGACGTGTTGCCCTATGCTAAGTATTGGGTCAATGATCCCGTATTCAAAAAAATATATATATTGTCAGCGAACTCCTTAAGTTTCACTTTCCCTAGAAAATGAAACCTAAATCAGTGGTGTCACAGATAAGTTTTTAACTCGATTAGTTAAAGTGAGAAATATATAGGCTAAGCTACACTGAAGATATAAGGAATATTGCATTAATAATCTACTGTAATGAAAAGTGAAATTCGATTGTTTCACTGCACTAGTGTAGTTTTTCCACAGTTGGTTGTTGTCCATAAACAACATTGTGACTCATGTAGTATGCTGCACTGTGTGTGAGAGAGGTTGAGGCACAAACAGTAAAATTGTTAAATAACTGGCATAAATAAAGGGAGGGAAATGAAAAGATAAATACGGAAGATAGAATGAACCAAATGTTGCCTTTTGTTTTATCCTTTGCGAACCATAAGTTACAGCAAAGAGAGAAAAGGTCTCATCTAATAAATGGTTTGTGGTTAATATCAAAGAGCAGCAATTCTCTTATTTAAACCTCAAAATAACTAATGTCACTTTTTCTGTCTTAGATCAGCAGGCAGTCCTGCAGAGATACAAGCATGTCGTGGAGCTTGCTGATGGTTGTCTGGTATTCACTGTACGAGGCAGCCTGGATCCCCCCTCCTCTCCCATCACCACCTCCACTGCAAGTCTTGATTTTACAGCTCCAGTACAGGTTAGTTACACTCTTTTAAGGTGGTTTATTCAAGCACTGATTTACATTTACTGTTCCTAATTTCATGTAATTATTTAATACCAATGAGGATGTATACTGCATCTTAAATATTGTATGCTAATATTGATGTGTGTGATAGTAAGGACTTTGTTCTAACACTTAAACGGTTTCTATGCATTTTGCTAGGAAAAAAACCGAGACAAGTAAATAAAATTAACATTATTTGGACCTCTCTTTTCAACAGAGCCCACAGTCCATTCCTGCTTCAACTCCTCCACCAAGTGGTGGAAACTATGAACTACAACTTGACCTTTACCTCCTTCGCTACCTAAAGGAAAGCCCCAACGCTGGGAAAGAACTAGAGAAAGAACTCTCTTCTGTGGCCTGCTCTGCCAAGCTTTACCCAGAGGATGAGAGGGCTTTAGTTAGGTGCTTAGCTCAACCTGGTGCAGAAGATGAAGTTAGAAACTGGAAAGCTGAAGTAGACAAAGTTTTTGATGGATATCTGTGCCACTATGAGGTTGACCCTCACAAAGTTAAATCTTTGCTTCAGTCCTGCAGCTCCCGTCAGGTCACAGATGAGGTGAAGGTGTACAGCGAGGTTGGGATGGCTGTTGTTGTTGGGAAACGTTCACAGGTGAAGGCCAGGTTGATGGATGTAGAGCACTCACGGGTTAAACAAGGGTCAAGTTTAAGTGAAAAGCAAACCAGCATTCGCCGACTTGGCACAGCCAAACTCCGTCTCCTTTGGACAGAGATTGAGCACAGTCTGGGACGAGATTTTCCAGGTGTGAAGGTCACACAGGGAGATGCAGGGCAGTTAGTTTTGGAAGGTTCTGTTGAGGAGATTCTTAAGGCCGGAGACCAGATCTCTGATATAGAAAATTTGGTGTCAGAAAGGACAGTTTCTGACATGAGCCCACATTTTTTGGCCTTCCTCAGGAGGGCATATGGAGGTCCAGGGGTGCTAAGTGACATTTTAGGGTTTGGTGACAAGGTGGAAGTAGAGTTACGAGACACAGAGCTGCATTTGTTCAGCCGCTCTGCTGAAAAACTGGATGAGACAGAGAAAAAACTGCAAGAAAAATTCAAGGAAGTCAAGATCTATGTGCCTAACTGCTCCGCTGTGCCATCTGAGCTTCAGGAAAAGCTTAAGTCCAAGACAAATGAGATGAACCGAGGGCAGCATAGGGCTCAGGTTGTGTTTGGCTCAGACAGCACAGTGTTCCTACTGGGCCACACGAAGGAGGTCGAAGAGCTGAGTGAAACTGTCACACAGTTTATTTTGGACCAGTCTTGTGTGCAAAGCATAGTCGATCTCCCTTTCCCAGAGTTAGCACAAGAGTTACCAGAATTGCTGCAGCTGCATGGTTTTGACTATTCAGGGGTTACCCTCCATACTTTAACATCTTCCTCTGGGCCTGTGGTAATGCTGGAAGGTCCATCCAGCAAAGTGACTGAGGTCAGGAACAACTTGGGTCCATTTTTGGACTCCCTTATTCAGGATAAAGGCGCTACTGACTCATTAGGAGCAGTAAGAAATATCCGTACTCCCACTGGGAAAGATAAACTCGTAAGTGTTACACAGAATTTGGCATCTTTGAGTTTAAGTGAAGTTAACACCCTAGTTGCTAGCTACAGCCTTTGTGGCGGACTCCAGGTTCTGGTGTGTCAGGGGGACATCACCAAACAGGTTGCTGACGCCCTGGTGAACGCTGCCAATGGAGACCTGAAACACTGTGGCGGTGTTGCTGCTGCACTGAGTAAAGCAGGTGGCCCTCAGGTTCAGAAAGAGAGCAGCGCTATAGTAAAGCAGACTGGGAAAATTCCTACAGGTGAAGTTGTAGTGACCACAGGGGGGAACTTAAACTGCAAGAAGCTGCTGCATGCCGTTGGGCCTGTAGGTGGAGAATCAGGTGGCAAAGAAAGGTTGTTATTAGAAAAAACTGTCCATTCTGCTCTGAATTTAGCAGAAATGATGGAGTTTGAGTCTATAGCCATGCCCTGTATCAGCTCAGGTGCGTTTGGTGTTCCTGTCACTGTGTGTTCTGAGGCTATCGTGACTGCTGTTAAGGAGTTTGGCAGTCAGGGAGGGCGAAGTCTGAGCAGAATCATCCTGATTGATAACAGAGGAGAGGTGGTGCGGGCCATGCAGGAAGCATGTGACAGGCTTCTCCAAGAGATAAGTCCTGGAAACCAACCAAGTGATGTGGGGTTCCAGATCGATACTGCCCAAAACACTGCAATAGGAGCCACAGCTGGAGCTCCTGGAGATGGTGTCCGTGTGGAGATCATTCAGGGAACCATCGAGACCCAGCAGGTGAGAAACGTTTTTAAGAGAAAATGGATTAAACCTGTTCAGACTAGAGATTTTCATATTGTATCAGTGATTATATTGGAGGATAATAACAACTCTTAATAGCACAACTCCTGTTTTGGATACCTGCATGAATGCTTTTCCATGACAGGCATGGTATTATAAATGTGTACACAGCATTTTTTTCAGTCACCCATCTCAGGTGCATCAGATATGCTTCTATATTTGAAATTATCCTGGTATCTACACAGGCCACACAACAGCTTGTGTTCAACTTGTGTTATATGTGCACAAATCCAATCCTACAATTGGAATACCTACTGCTGGAATGTCCAACAGTAACTCATGATATTTCTCTGCATCATAAAGGTGCGAATGTGATTCTGGATTCAGATTAAGAAATCCAATACCATGACAAGTACTATCATATAGAGTGAACAACGGCACAGCAAGAAATTTCACTGATGTTATCTAAGTTGTGGATTAGCAAATTGTCGCTACGTGCTGCTGCAAAGCTAACATGAGAGGACGAGACGGTTCCAGAGGAACACAGAAGCTCCAGACTGCGATACTCACAACTTACCTGCAGCTATAGCTAACCTCACAACAGCATGTCTTGGTGAGACTAGAAAGTAAGCTGCATATCCGTGGGCAAGTCATTAAACGTTCCCTAATACACATGGCTAAAAAGACAGTATACAGTATATCGTCATATCGGACAGCCCTAATAGTAAGTATAGAGATAAGTTGAAAAATCTGTGGATTGTTCAAACACCATCACATCACCTGCTCTCCTCCCAGGTGGATGCTCTGGTATCGCCCATGGTTGGCCATGATCCTCTCACTACCCGTGTTGGAAACACTTTGTTTGAAATGGTTGGACCCCAGCTGACAGCAATGTTTAGAAAGGAAGCAGAAGAAGAAATGATGCCTGGTGACACATTCCTGGTAGAGGGTTTGCCTGGACTTCCATCTAATGCAGTGTTCTTCCCCAGCCTTGTTCCCTGGGATGATGACGACGATGTGGCTGCAGTCCAGGTAAAATAGAGGAGGAGTGTCTCAACTTGTTGTGTTTGTGTTTGTGAATACTGAGTCAGAAGCTGTTTCCCAGTCCTCTACACCATACTAATGTGTTTCCTATGCCTAACCTTAAAAATAACTAAATTCTTTCCAGGTTCTGAGACTGTGCATCAACAAAATCCTAACTTCTTGTGAGAACAGAGGGTTTGGATCTGTTGCGTTCCCCGTACTCGGGGCTGGGATTGCTCTGCGTTTCCCTGACAACGTGGTAGCCAGGGTTCTACTGGAGGAGGTCCATGAGTTTGAACAGAACCGAGCCAGCAGAACACCATTCATGGTCCGCATCGCCATCCACCCCAATGATGAAGAGTCTGTTGAGGTAATGAAAATGTGCACAGACACAAATTTATAGAGGCCAAATAATGATCCTAATGATAATGAGAGTGATTTAATTAGTGTGTCTTGATACCAGCACTCAAAAATAACACAATTTTATAAATGGCAAATCTATTCAAAATTATTACATGTAAATCTCATGGTTGAATAGTGTTGAAGTAATTAAACAGTATAACATATTTTGTGCACAAGATGCGGAATGGAATTGGTATAAACCCAATACTTCCTTGTCTCTACAGGTCTTCAAGTCTGTCCAGGAAACTTTACAACTCAAACGATTCACAAAAGATGTTCACCAACCCGACCATGGTGGGTATAGATATTATATCACAGAAAATAATCGGAATTCAGTCCTGTGGTACCCATTTGTTGTGCTTTTTAAATTAATATGTTACTCATTTACACCCAGATGTATTTGATTTGGTTATAATACAGTAAAGTGTAAATTATCTCCTAGCATTAGAACAGTATTTGTTGATTGGGTGTAGGGGTGGGCGATATGGCAAAAATATCATGTCACGATTTATTTCAGGCAGGATCACGATGATCTTGATCTTATCACAATTCAATTTCATGTAGGTTTTTAAGACTATTTTGTTGGTTTAAAAGAGAAATATAACACTACTTTATTAATCGTTTACAATGTTGAATAATGATTTATTCAAACAGCAAAGAACTGATTCCTCGAGGCAGCGAGGCAGCTGACGTGCGATGTTGACAGAGCAGCTGTCAACTGCGTGTATGAGCCATAGAACTAAACTGATTGTGCACTGTAGCGCAATACTAACGATCTCTCTGAAAAGGCAGATTGTGGACACATTTTAATATTTTACAATTTAATATCATAATATTGCACACCACTACTTGGGTGAATAGCAGAAGCTTTCTTTACTGGAACAATTCAGGTGATCTGTCAGTGTTATGAAATGTATGTGACTGCTGTAACTCACCATGTCACAGATTTATATGGACATGGTTTATTGTTTATTTTCATCCAAATTAGCCATTGAGATTTCCCCTTGTCATTGTTCTCTTGTAGTGTCAACTACAAAGAGGATTGTCCTGCTGGGAAAAACTGGATCTGGGAAAAGCAACCTAGCTAACACCATATTTGGAGAGAAATTATTCACCACAAACCATTCACCCAACTCTGGAACAAGAACATGTCAATCTGAAACCAAATCTGTCAATGGAAGAAGCGTCACTTTGATCGACACTCCTGGTTTCTTTGATGCAGAAAGGTCTGAGGACGACATGAAGCCTGAGATAGTGAGCTGTATCACAGAGTGCGCTCCTGGGCCTCATGCTTTTCTCATTGTGCTGAAAGTAGAGAAATTCACAGAGCAGGAGCAGGCTGTCATCAACAAAATATGTCAATATTTCTCTGAAGATGCTCTAAAATATGCTGTCATTGTCTTCACTCATGGTGACCAGCTCCCTAAAGGGATGAAAATTGAAGAGTTTGTCAATCAGAATAAGAATCTGAGTGACCTGGTGAAGAGGTGTGGAGGCCGGTGCCACGTCATTGATAATAAATACTGGAAGAACAAACAGCAGAACAACTACAGGAGTAACCAGTTCCAGGTGGAGGACCTACTCAACACAATAGACAAGATGGTGATGGAAAACAATGGGGGCTGCTACACCAATATGATGTTTGAAACAGTAGAGAAAGAAATACAGAGAGAGGAAGAGAACATTAGACAGTCATCAGGAAACCTGCCAGTGGAAGAGATCAGAAAACAGGCTAAAACCAGAGTGTCCGAGAGGTTTCTGATCCAACTTGCAGGTACTGCAACAGGAGCAGTGTTGGGAGCTTTTTTTGGTGTGGCAGTCATGGTCCGGTTAGTTTTCACAGCTATAACTAACTTTAAAGGATTAATGACACTTGTGAAAAGAATTCCAGCAGTGGGAGGAGCAGCCGTAGTAGCAGGAGGAGTAGAAGCAGCAGGACTGACAGCTGCCGGAGTGGTGGTAGGTGTGTCAACAGCAGGCTTGGCTGCAACAGGAGGAGTAATGGGTGGTATGATTGGACACAATGCAGCTGAGGGAGCAAAAACACCATTGGAGGCAGCACAGTTGGCAGCTAAGGCTGTCATGGACAAAGGAAAAGATACACTTAAGCTGAATTAACATTTTTTTGCCACTTGCGCAACAACATGAAGACATATTAGGTGCGTCTGACTGTATGAGGTGCTGCGCTTAACGTGATGCATGATAGTTAGAAAGTGTGTCCGACTATTGCCAGTGCTGCATAGCGTCACCATGTCACATGACACTAAAACCTTGTGGGAGGAAAACGGCTGCGGTTGCTTTTCTCCGGCTGCACAAAAGTGGAACCTGCTTTTTCCTGATCTTGCAGCATTTGTCTTTAAATGCCACAAGATTATTCTTAGTATGTTTTATACAATGAGCGACAACAACTTTCACATCATGCATAGTCACTTTATCCATTGTAAATACAAAAATAAAAACAGATTAGAGCAGCTTTAACTACAGGGAAGAATCTTTGGGGCAGTGACCTTAAAAAGGTTGAGGGAAATGTTCAAATCTCTGTTAATGTTCGTTTAGAAATTATTTGTAAATAATGTTATATAATCAAAGAACTTTGGGCACGTGCCACCATTATATATTTGTAATGTGTAAAATACATGTAAATTTTAATGTGTGAAGTGAACACTCTTTAATTATCTGACAGTGGTTGTTTGAAATTGGTTTGGCTTTTCCAATGTGTATTTATTAAAAAAAAATTTAAAAACAAATGAAAGTATTGATTGCTCAAGTTTTCTCATTTGTCCTTGTTTTATTATTGGGGTTGTATGTCCTGACTAGTTTACCTCTTTAGGATGGAATTTTTATTTTTACAATGCATCTGCAAGCTCTGATCAGCAGGTGGCTCCCAACAGCAACAGGCAAGTGAAACTCTATCAGGATAAGGTCTTTAGAAAACAGAGCACACCTTTTAAACAGAATTATAACCTAATAAAAGACAGAAAAAAATGAAATAAAATTTGAAAGAACAGTTCAGGAATCTCTTGTAATATTTTTTAATGCATCAATAATGGTCAGTAATTTCATTGTTTTCTTTTTCATATATCTAAGTAATTTGCAGTAGGCATTTGTACGTGTAGTACAAAAAAAACAACAACGTATATTTGGCCTTTATTGTTTTTGTACAACTCAGATATTATTTGATACATATTATGTGTTATGTATGATGATGAAAAACTTCATGGCCAATCCTAACTTTAATGAATAGAATTAATACTGTTCAGCCAAAGCTGTGCTGTTTACTTCAACAAAAATCTGACGTCAGAGAAGATCTTGGTACAGCATATATCCATGAGCACAAACTAACATTACATTTCGCTCAGCTTTATACAGTAAGTACCATGTCATACAGGATCATGTAAAATCATACCAACAGAAGGAGGCAGAGCACATTTCTTATCAAGGGAGTCTGGAACATCTAAAATGTCCTATCTTTACCTCAGAGCACCACCTCCCAACATGAAGCATAAAAGTATACCAAGTGTAAAGGACTGTGAGACCCCTCAGGTTCACTATGTCACTGCATGAATTAAATATATATCCATACATTTCTACCACCAAATTTATTACAAGAACTCCATGCATTTAACCTATTTGCCCTTACAGGGGTGAATAGAGTTGCATTAAATGTAATCAAAATTAACATTGTGGAAATGTTACAATCGGTATGATGCCCCTAGTGTATGTCATGGGAAGATTTGTAGTCGCAAACCTAAATCAAGATAACCCTGCTGACATCAATATGGCCTCATAAGGGTTATTTTATCAGACTTTGAAAGGGCGGTTCAGAACCGCAGAGGACATTGTGCAACTTTTAAAACAACTAATTATCACTAACCACGACTGGTAAACTGATCTAGATGTGTGAAATTGGCATCTGCCCCTTTAACACATTTTCTTTGAGCACACAGTTGATGTCAATTAAAGAGGGTGGACATTCAGACTACACTGCTTTGGTTGGCCTCTCCTCTCCTGGTTGGAGCTGGGAGTCTGCTCCTTCTTTTTCAGGCATTTCATACAAACTGAAACTCAGCAACGCTCCTGTCCTTTTATGAAATTGATTGTCAGTAAAATGGCTGACCAACAGCAACAGCCTGAGGAGCAATGTGGAGTTGAGCTGGACCAGGATCAGTTCTGTTGTTCCGTATGTCTGGACCTGCTAAAAGAACCAGTCACAATTTACTGTGGACACAGTTACTGCAGAGGCTGTATTGAGGATTGTTGGGACAAGGAAGAGGAGAAGGGAAAGTACAGCTGCCCTCAATGCAGAGAGACATTCAGTCCCAGACCTGCTCTGAGGAGGAACAACATGCTGGCTGAGGTGAGGTGTGAAAGAGGCCTTCTCTCTTACCTGTATCTTATATTACAAACTTTTGCACATTCAGTAGTCAATATTTTGCACATCCCCACACAAAACCATATAGCTCGTCCATTTAAATACAAGTCATGTACATATATTTGTATGTATTCATATTTTATTGTCATGATTTTATATTTATGCTTCTTGACTGGCAGCGATTTATCCATCTCCATATTTTCGATGTTTATTGTAGGCAAATTCCTTGTATGTGAAAACCTACCTGGCAATAAACCTGATTCTGATTGTGAACAGATAATATATCAGCAAGATTATTATGTAATTGCCCCACTTTTTCCTGTGACGATATACACACTTAAACTATTGTAATAGTTCTTTCTTCCTATTTTAGTGTCGCCCTCTATACGTCTCCACAAATTGAATCTTAATGCAGGTTTTGTTTTTGTTAGTGGTGTTAATAGCAGTGCACGCTTTGATGAGCTAGACTGATCATCTGTGCCACTGTTAGGTCAGTGTTAGTCTTTTGCACATATATTGTTATCTGCATATATGTTGACCAACTAACTAAATAACACAGAAATGTCAGATTTCTGTGGGTGGGGTAATTTAGAAATGGTACTTTTTAAAAACTCTATTCCACTCAGTAAATATATTGGTTCTTTAAATACAAGTGTAGGGGTTAAATAATATTTTACTAGTATAGTGTTTTAATTAAAATGTATTTTGGGATCACTCTCAAAGTTAGTCTATGGTATGTGCTTTCTGAACAGAGCTAATTAACTTTTTTTCTCCTAAACTTCCCCTAAACTTTATGGTTTATGTTTCATTTTACTCAATGAAATCACTTTCTTGGTCATCTGTGACTGACCTCACTACTTTCACTGTCATCACTAGGTTGTTGAGAAGCTGAAGGAGCAGGATTCACCGCATGCTGCTGTAGCCTGTGCTGGCCCAGCAGATGTCGCCTGTGATTTCTGCAGTGGGACCAAGTGATACAAGGCCACGATGTCTTGCCTGACGTGTTTGGCATCTTATTGTCCAGCTCACCTCGAGCCTCACTACAGCGTCCCTATATTGAAGAAGCACCAGCTGGTCTCAGCAACAATCCCACTGCAGGAAAAGGTGTGTACAAAGCACAACACGTTGATGGAGGTCTACTGCCAAACAGAAAAGTAGCTTGTTTGCTCTCTGTGGTCTGCAGATGAGCATAAAGTATCACACAGGTTCTGTTTCAGTACAAAAGGCTGAGATGGACATGGAAGCTAAATCTCTCAATCTGAAGCCTGTCTTCGTTTTTGAAAATATATTGAGGTTTTAAAAATCTGTACATGTTCACTTCATTCACTTATCTGCACACATTGTTCCCTTTCAAAGTCCAGAAGTGCCCCTGTACTCCCAAAGGACATGTGGCCATAAAACTCATAAATGGCTCACCAGAAATAATCATGCTTTCTTCCTTCCAGAAAAATCTGGTTTCAAGTCAGAAGGAAGTCCAGGAGAGAGTCCAGCAGAGAGAGAAGGAGCAGAAGGAGCTGAGCCAATCTGAGGAGAATCTCAAGGTGAGATATTTAGGAGAATATGTGTGCCTGTAAGAATTAGATCTTGAATGATTGTGAAATGCCAGTGAGGATACTCTAAACAGGAATAACATGTTTCCCTAGGGCATGTTTTTAAAAAATGCCTACAGTCAGTATGGTAATAGGCACTCCCAATTTTCACACTGATTAAAGGGTTTAAGTGGTTTAAACCTGCAATAACTGCTTTAAACAATCGCCACTGGGGGCAGCAGTAAGAAGTTGTAAACACAACATTTACCACCTTTTTTAAGTTGATGAGCTTGTTAGCAAACAGTTGCTTATTTACACATCAAGCAATTACCTAGCAATATCTGAATGAAGATTATTTCCTGGAAATACACTCCATTGGTCCTTCTCTACTAGAATCTCCATTTAATGTTTCACTGGAAAAAGCATGCCTTATAAACGGCATGTAAAATGTAATACAGTTCTCATCTGATTCCCAAGAGGAAGTCATTTTGATCTTGTCTCTTGGGAGGTCAAATTTCAGGACCAACTTGAACAGTGCCACTACAGCTGGGGTGGTTTTTATCATGTTTAGTCGTGGTTTTAACTAAAATGATATGCAACATTTAAATCGAAAAACCGAGTTGTGCCCAGACTGCACTGAGGGACTGTGACAAGATCTTTGCTGAGCTGATCTCCACCATGCAGAGAAGACACAGAGAGGTGAAGCGGCTGATCAGAGACCAGGAGAAAACTGCCATCGCTCAGACTGAGGAGCTTCAGCTGCAGCTGGAGAAGGAGATCACCAAGCTGAGGAGGCGAGACACCGAACTGGAACTGCTGTCACATGCTGATGATCACATTCATTTTATTCAGGTGCACTTTTTAGTGTTTTCTGACATTAAGTTGATGATTTTATTATTTATTTTTTGACATTTCTGCTGGAAGTCTCCAGGTCTTTACCCACAGCTTACAATGGACGCACAGTCGGGACAGTTGGAACAGCTAAAAAGACCTCAAACATGGAGTAAACCTGTAGGCGATCATTGTAAGGTTTTCAAACAAATTAAAAGATGCCGAAATGAATGAAGTAGAAATAAATAACAATAATAAAAATGCCTAAAAAGACACTGAACAAGAACTGATACAGTAATTGTTGACTGCTAAAAATGTATAATTGAGTTAAAGCCCCACCTCCCCTTAAGAATAAGTATTCTGAAAGCAACCAATAATTACTCCGCCTCTAGCTCCTTTATTCAAACTATCTCTATTAGTATATATCTTGCCAATATTTTGTATTATTGTTTTCCCTGTCTTTGACACTGTCTTGTTTCTCGTCAGATTTCCTGGTGCTGGTCCTCTGCGTTCCTTGACTGATTGCGTGTCTGAGCTGAGAGATAAACTGGAGAATGTCTTAAGGGAAACATGGCCCAGGATCTCTGCCACAGGTAAAATGTAGATTGCTGTCCCCTCACTCTGGATGTGAACTCAAACTACCCCTATCTCCACCTGATAGGCGACAACCGCAGGATGAGGCCTTCACCCTGCCCGTATGCTGCTCAGCCAGACAGGTTTACTAAGTTCCCGCAGGTGCTGTGCAGAGAGGGTTTGTTAGAGCGATGTTACTGGGAGGTGGAGTGGCATGCACGCACTCTGTCTGTGGCAGTGGCATACAAGGACATCAACCGAACATCAGAGGAGTCACATTTTGGAAACAATGACAAGTCCTGGAGTTTAGAGTGCACTGCAAATGGTTACTCGTTCCGTCACAATAATGTAGAAACGACTGTATCAGGAATTTGCTCGTACAAGATTGGAGTTCATCTGGAATATAAAGCAGGCACTCTGTGTTTTTATCATGTCTCTGACCCGATGGTTCTGCTCCACAAAGTCCAAACCATGTTCACCCAGCCTCTTTATCCCAGGCTTGGTTTGAATTACGAATGATACGATGTTGGAGTGTTTGCACAGCTGGTCAAGTTATGGTAATAAGTGTGTGTGTGTGTGTGTGTGTGTATGTGTTGACAATTTATAGGGGTTTTTTTCTGAAACAATTCTCACTCATGGAACCTTGTTCCGGAGGACAAAAAGAGAAAATATTATTGATGGTAGGACAAAAGAGAAAATACCTGCCACAAATTTTTCCTTCATATTCCATTCAGTTATTTGCAGATCAGATGTTATCAAGGAGGGAAGATTAAACCCTATGATAACGCATGTCTTCCATGCAATCCCATGCTGTATGTCTGTTTTCTGAAGAAAAATACTTTTTGTAGGAGGTTGAGCGCTATATAAACAGAAACTTGCAAGTTATTGCAAGTGCTGAATTCTAACTAAAAAGGTTTGGACTATGTGGAAACTTTACACTTCAGCACAAATGATCAGACAGAATAATCAACACTATTAATCTGTCAACCTGGGATGACACTTGAAAATTGTAAAATGCATTGCAATACCTTGAGTATAGAGCACGCTTAAAAAAAATAAACTTAATTGCATTGTTTGTATGGAAGATTTTATCTGGTCATTTCCACACAGTAGCTAGTGTCATCTTACAGCAAGACGGTCCTGGGTTTCTTTGTCTGTGTGGATTTTCTGGTGTCCTCCCACAATCCAAACACACATACAGGTTTAGGTTCATTTTATGTAGGAAGGAATAGGTGAGTTTCTACCCTCAGTACGGATGGATTGGTTTTCATGCACTGTTTCTGAAAGAAAACATCAAAACAGGACAACAAACAATCCTGGAATAAAACAAAGAATCATAAATTCTATTCTTTTGTCGGGGGGGCTGAGCTTAAGCTTAATACCCATGTTGTCTGAGCATTGCATTTATTCATTTAGCTAACGCTTTTATCCAAAGAAACAATCGCACGGCTCTGGAGTAACTAGGGGTTAAGTGTCTTGCTCAGGGACACATCCCTCATTGAGGCCAGATGAAAACTTCATCTTATTGTGAGTGCTGTCCACTGCCAAGATAACATCTGGGAATGCTGTGCAAACACATTAAACCATGAGTAGAAGTCCACTTTGATGGTCTGCGTTCCAAGGCGACCAGGAAATGCAATGGAAACGTTCAAGAACATGTTAAGTGCAAAGTACACTGTTCTTATAGCGTGGCACACACTTCTTTTCGCGAATTCGCATCACACCTCTTCCTTTCAGATTGCAAGTCAAGATAGCGCATGAATTCCCCCAATACCTGCACCTTGTGCATATTCGATTCCTAGGAACCTTTTGCAAGCCCTGGTTTCTTGTTTATGTCTGTTGTCGCTAATTTGCATCATACCTGAATTTATATCTTTTCTATGTTCTATAGACAAGTTAACAATCTTCACTTAATCTAACATCAGCTTGAAAGCAAATGAAAACACAAATTATGGGGGGGGGGTTGTAAAAAAAATCAGGCATCAAGGGGTTAACATTGACTATGTTATGTGAACATTTGTCTCACATTCCAGAAGAATATTTAAAACTTTGGTTTCAAATGTGGTTTTGCCCTCTGCAGCTACATGTTATTGCTATAACATATTTGATTAGGAAAGGAAATAGCTGATTTGTCATCGATCTGTGCTGATAAGATAAAGTGAAACACTAAGGATTAAGTTCATACAGCGACATGTCAGCCTGTAAGCTACTTTACATTTATTTTAACTGGCACATACCTGCAATTGAATGAAACATGCTTCTTTGTGTTTCAAGATGACAAGGAAAAGTGATGAAAATATTCAGGTACTGCTTTAGCAAGGTATACACTTCTTATTTCCAGGCATACAGTTGCCTTCCCAAGACTTTCTGCATCACCAACACTGTGCTAGAAAGTCCCACAGGCAAAGAAAAGCAGAGTTATGCATAAAGACTAAAGAGTGGTCAATGGTATCTCTCCCACAGATACTCTACAGTGGATCATCTGATGGCCTTGGGGGCTGGTAGTGTAAACGATCTGTGTAGAATCTGAGCACCTTCATTTACAGGGTTATTAAGGAATGGACATGCCATAGTTGGTTGTAACTGGTCTTTAGATGCATTGCTTATGTAGCCTGGTTCTATGTGAAATAACCAAATGCCTTTTGAAGACAGTGAAAGTTGTAAGACATGATTTTCTTGTCTTGCTTGTTTATTTTAATACATATCTTCGTTGGAACTAAAGTAAACATGTAAATTTGTGTGTGGACATATTGTGAGAAAAAAATTCTGAACCTATGTTTCTGAACAAGGACATGGCAAGAGTGAAGCGAGTGCTAAATATGGAATTAAATTACAATGAAATAAAATAAAATAAACACAAATACACACGAGATATCCACTGTATGACCACAAATATGTGGACAAACCTGCCTCTGTGTACTTTCAGTTTGGAGCTGTTTTCATGGATTGGGCTAGGCCCCTTTGTTGGAAAGGAAAATCTTAAGCCTACAGCATACAGTGCTATTTTAGACAATAGTGTGCTTCCAGCTTTAGGTTAAGCAAAGGTCCTTTTCTGTTTCAACATGACAATGCCCCTGTGCACAGAGCAAGGTCCATAAAGAAATGTTTTTTTGTTGTTGTTGTTTTTACAGTTCAGTGCAAAGAACTGCGCCCTGACCTGAACCAGCTGGAAATGCCAACTTTGAGCCGGGCCTTATATTGCCCAACATTACTATCTGGCCTCACTAATGCTCTTGTGGTTGGATGGGAGCAAATCGTCTTCCCACAAGGGTAGATGATGTTATATGCTGATCAATGCCCATGGATGTAATATTTGTGTATCTTTATGGTTGGGTGACTAATAGGCCAGAGACGTTTTGGAAACACACACCTAAGACTACACTTCAAGCTACACTTTTTATTTAATTTTTTCAAAAAATTAAGCATTTTATTTGAGTTTTAAACTATACGTTATGGTTCTGAATGATAACGCAAGTTAGTCGTTTTGTTGTTTTAGACCTTTGCTTCGGGAAATTTTCTCTAACTGGACATCTTTGAATTCTACACAGATAAAATTCGTCTCTCAACATGTTCGGATGTTGACAGACTGCCCGGGCAGAGGCAGGCCAGGTAAAGGGGACACACCTTCCCCTTTCACTACACTGCATGTTACAGCAAGCATGACAGATCAATCACTGACACACAGAGAGAGAGAGAGTGGGAGGGGGAACACGTGGGGAGAAGACAAGGTAAAAAGAAAAGGAAAAAAGGTAACATTTACAACAGATTGAAATTGTTCAGCTCTTAGTGTCCTCCTGCTTCTGTTGGGATTTGCAGTCGATGACTTGGTAAGTCCATCTAATTTTTCCATCTCTTGTTCATGAGTCTGTATTGGTTTCTGTCAGTAACAACACTGCAGTTACAACCGCCAATAAATCTCTGCAATCAGCCAAAGTCACGGCTACTGTTGGAAGAAAAACTAGAACCTTTTGTTTTATTTTTGAGGATTCACAGGAGTTCTTTTTCTGCAGTTTGTTGCTATTGACAATAAGCAAAGTTTTTCATGTGGTCTTGTGACATTATTGTCAGGTTCATTTGGCATCTGTGATTGGTTCAAATATGAACAATATGTCAATTTCAGCTAAATCTGTTACACTCTCATTCATATGTGTTGTGCAGTTACTGTTTGTATGGTTTTTCTTTGTAGGCAGAACAGGTTCGTTTCATGTGTATGAGTCACAAGGTACACAAAAAACACCTTTTGAGTTAGTCAGATTTCTGTGATGTGGAAAGTTCTATTACGGGGAGCTCTGTTTGTACAAACATGGAAGAAAGTAAACTTGAAATGTTTTTACTCTTTTGTAACGATACAAAAGGGTGAAAAAACACAAGAGGAACGGAAACAGAAAAACCTCAAAAAGACAGAGGAAATGAGTCTACAACGTCTGGTTGTTGGGTTATTGCACAATCTGACAGATTCAATGCCTGATACTGATGCTTTGATGCCACTCTCAATGTGGTTTGACCGGCTTTCGGTAAACAACATTTCTTTGCCTCTGTCCTAAATGCTTTATACCACAATATTTAAATTATAAACACATGCAAGTACATCTGTGGTAGAAAAAAAAGAAAAGAACATGACTTAAGATAACTATTACATTAGCAGCATAAATACTTTGGATAAGCCTTTATTTTTTATTGCTTGCAATGTCTCTTTTTTTATAAAAAAAATAGTGAAACACTCTTGGCCACATGTAGCATTTAGCTTTTTAGTCACCACAATTTCTATCTTATTGCTTTTATTGTATTTGTGTATTGCACCAAAATGTTATTTTTCTCTAAAGAATTTTTGTGCGGTTTTCAAACATGGTTATTTTCTGCAATATTAAACAAAAACTAACAAAAATTGCTGCTATGGCAGCTGGCAGTGCTTGTAGAAGCAGCAGCTGGTAGCTCCTTCAAACTTCACTACACTTTTGGTTTTTCCGGCTTTATTGCCAAAACATGCGTTACCTCTGACATAAATAAAGTCATTGGAAGATGGAGACGATGGGTTTTTGGATTAAATAGCAGCAGTCCACGATCCACCTGGCACAAACAACCGGACCAGGTGCCATGGCGGGTGCAGTAATTGTGCAGAGGAGAGAGAGAGAGCAAGGAGAAGAGCCATGTTTGAATTTAATTCTGCTCCTAGTGATCCGGTCTGGACAAAATGGGACTCATGTTGACCAGACAACGGTATTCAGAGACTTTTGTGCCCTCATCACTGCAGAGACCTGCCCCATCAACTTCCCAGATCAAGCACTCGGCAGGTGGTCCATGTTGGACTTTGTGTTTTACATCGATGATGCTTGGTGCTCAAATGCAGTCAAAATGGACTCTGATTCCCAAATGTCAGACTGTTTATTGTGAAGATGAAACTTTCATATTGTCATCTGGTTGCTGCTGTTTACATTTGACCCAGATGCAAATTAAAAACATGCACTGTGGAATGTTCGGGGTGTATTTGCGTATGTATATTAGTGTATAAATAACTGTATATATTGTTTAATTTTATTTTATATGTTACCATATTTTAATGTAGGCCTACACTTGATCATATGTTGTGTGTGTATCATGAAGGAACTACATATTACATTTCGTTATGCAGCCTTGTGCTGTATGATGACTAATATACAACCTTGTACCTTGAAAAAAACAAATCTGTAAATTAGTTCATAATTAACTTCTTATTCTTCCATTTACCTTTCTTATTTTCAAAACAAACACCGTTTTCTAAAGCTATCAAATACAGTATCTATGGTCCCATCCCCTTAGATGACAAATGAAAGTTGTAAGACAAATCAAGTGCTTAAAGCTTCCTCATTAACGTACATTAGAATGTAACCTATTATATGCTGTAGTATTTAATAGGTATATGAGTAATGCTAAAAGTCAATATCTAGATTTCTCAGTGTTTATACCTGTTATCAACTGGAACTCACCACAACACCAATTACACACTTATTTACATGGCAATAGTCCATAATTACTATGCAAGTTGGTAACAAACATCAAACAGGTTTGGTTGGCGGGGTTTGAATATTCGATTATGTACAGGAGTACTGACACTGCATAGTTTGAGTGTAAGCAGTCTAAAGGGCGAGCTCTTAAACTAATAGGCAAGATATGTGGAACAAGTGATGACACGTCACTTATTAAACGTTAATTTTGTAACACATACCAGAATGACAGAATAGGTCGTTTGCCAATTACTCCCAAACTGACATATATGGCTGTTGGGAAGTACCAGTGACAGGCTTACTATACGCAGTCATATGTTGTTAAACACGTGGTTAACATTGACAATTGGTCACAGTTTGGTTAGGTTTGGGCAACAAAACTACTTCAGGTTAGGTTTAGGAGAGTAAGTAAGTTTTTCAATGAAATTAATAAAATTTTCATTGCCTTATTGTCAGTGGGCTCAAAACTCACTTAGAAATGAAGCACACGTCTTTTTTCTCTGTTGCTTGTATCCGCCACTATTCTGCCCTGTGCGCGCTCCCGAGCCTCTCTCGTACTAATGACATGCAGTCCACTGACACCATAAAACGACCGTCTCACAGCAAAACACAGGCTCCACGTAAGGATACAAAACAACAATAAAGTTTTATGTGCTGAAGCCCATCAGACCAAACAGGTTCAGATGATGTTGAGTAAGAACAAAGTGAGCATTAGTAAAGCTGGAGAAACACAGAGAAAGTCACGTTAGCTCGCCGGGCTAACTCCAAGCAGTTGCTAATGTTATCTGGTGCAAAGTTCGCTTTCCACATTACTTCACCAACTAACGCGTGTGAACAACCCATGTTACTATCCTGTGTACCACTGTTGATTTAGCCTGCAAGAAAGGATGTAACTGTAAAAAGCAAATGTGGAGCGATTTGTTTACTAACGTTAGCCTATAGTGATGCAGCCAGGAGCAGCCAGCTAACGCTACAGTAGCTCGGCCCTGCTGCTGTTTGCTTCGTAACGTTCAGTTTAGGTTTATTGTGGTTTTACCCATACTCAGGTACACAGCTTCTCCACCTCTCAGTCGCTGTAACTAACGTGACCCATATAATTTACAATACTGCAACTTCACAGCGACAACAACCCAGAGGAAGAGTCATACACTAACTCTACAGTATAGTTACTTACTGCGGTCTTATTGTTATAAAGTGTGACACAATCTCATTATAATATTCAGTACAGCTCACTACCCATTTCATTATCATCCAAAACATTTAGCTGTGCTGACATTGCTGAGCCTCCGGTGAAAGATGCTCAGATAGTAAAGGTAGTTACTGAAAGCAGCAGGTGAGCTAACGTTAACGATGTAGCACGTCGGCTAAATGCAGTAAATATACCATGATCGTGTAACTAGCATGGATTAGTTCAACATGCAGCTGATAAAACTATTACTTTAACATTGCAATAGGGTTTTATACGGAAGAGGATTAGGGCCATATGTGAAATTTTTTTTTTGAGTTCTGAGATTAAAGTCAGAATTCTGAGAAAAAAAAGTCAGAATTCTGTTTTCCCTGCCTGTCTATAGCCGCTGTCACTCTGCCTTTTTTCCGGGAGAATTGTGCCGATAGGCGGCTCGCTGCGCTGAATGAAGTAACGTTACAGAGCCGGTGTTTATCTGTCTCTGAGACGGGAACGTTAAAGTAACAGAGCCTGAACATGTGAAAAGCCACGGCCTGCATGCTGGTGTTCCTGCGTTTATTGCAGGATTTCTGTATCAAAGTTGCTGTGTTTCGGATTATGCTCGCTTATGAGTTCAAGCGAGCACGCGTACGAGCACACCCCTGGTAGCAATGTAAAGAGGTGGTATTATGCTCATTTTCAGGTTCAAAATCCTATTCAGAGGTTGTTCCAGAACAGGTTTACATGGTTTCATTTTCAAAGAAACACCATATTTTTTGTCATACTGCACATTGCTGCAGCTCCTCTTTTCACCTACTTCTTGTCTCTAAATTACCTTTGTTGGGAGTTGCATATGCGCAGTTCCTAGTTAAGGACTACTAGCCAATCAGAAGCAGAGAAAGGCGGGTCAGCGAAAAGACGGTAAACAGCTTCGATTCAGCTGTAGGTTACATGTTGCCGACCATCTTGGCAATATGGACTGGAGCAAGAGTTTCAGAGTGGTGAGTTGGTGAGTTATTAATCTGTAAATCTGTACAAAAGTGTCTTTCATCCATAAAGTTCATTGACTGTCTGGAGGGTAGCTAGTGTTTGGAAGGGAGAGGAGGTGTCCTGCAGCCCAGTAGTTTTCCACCGGTGTTTTTGAGGGCGTGTCAGGCTAGTCGCTGGGCGAGTATTTTCTTGTGACTTCACAACAAAAACGTAAGTAAAGGCTGGACTACAAACAAGCTGTTTTCAGGCAGTTCCGAGCAGAGTTTTCTATGGGAGATGGGAACTACCTTTGGGGTGGACTTTGGGCTTTTTCACTTTGCAAACCTGTGACATGCACAAAACAGATATCTCTGTAAAGGAGAGGGAAAAAGCCAAAAAGCATAGTACCACCTCTTTAAAACCACACTGCTAGTGGCTGCTACATAATGCCCCTTTAACTAATTGTTAAAGAGCACCTTTTGTATTTTTCAACCAGGCCCCTATTATCAGTGGTCTGGAGGCTTTGACGAGAGCTATAGAGACTGTTTCTGGTTAAACAGTTAGTCCATAATGATTACAGACACGTATTATTACAATCTGAGCCTGTCCGTAGCAAAAGCACTTTAGTAGACGTACATTGAAGGGGCACAAATGTGCGCAAGGAATACTGTCTCGTTGCTGCCAGCTGCACCACATTCGCTCAATACTGGACCAATTTCAAAAAATGTTGTCCCAATTAGCCACATAGACAAAAAAACATGGGAAAATAACTCATCACTCAAAAGTATGTTGACAACCAAACATTAAGCCCGTGTATGATTGTTGAACATGTTATTTCAAAACCATTAACATTCACTTGTGAATCATTTAGGAAGACTTTCCACAAGATTTTTGATCCTGGCTGCAAAGCGCTGCTTTCATTCAGCTATAAGACAAAAAATATCAAAAGTAATATTACACTTTGTGCAGCAGAATTGTCTGTCAGAATTATATTATATATCATAACTGGATTTAATTATATGCATTTTGATTCATAAACATGGCAGAAGCATTTTAATGTTGCGGTTACTAAGGGAAGCTAATTGTAGTTCATTTATTTTAGCAGTAATATGTTCCAGTGCATCAAATTTAATAAAGTGATAATGTTTTTTATGTAAAATCTTAATTTGTAAAGTAGCCACTTTTTATAGCTATCAGATAAAGGGTGTGTTTTTTTTGTTTTATCATAACTCTCTTTGAAATGTAGTGGAGGAAATGTAACAGAAAATGTAAATCCTCAAGTGAAGTACAAAATTGTCCCTCAAAAACCTTTTTTTTAACTGAAGTACATTGTTTGAGTAAATGTTAATCATTTTCCAAAAGGGTTGTCTTATACATTTGGTGCATATATGGTGCATCTTACCTCACCTGACCTGATGAGAAATAAAGACATTATAAATCCCAGATAGGATCACTGCTCAAATACTGACACAAACACACTGACTGTTGCTCTCCACTCGTGTCTGGTCTCGTTGTTGAGGAATTAGTAGACTCCGTTAAAACCTGTTAGCCTTGCGTAACACTCCTACGCTTTCCTGCAAAAATACATACTTGTATTGTTAAACTGAGGTCTCTGCCAGATAAAACATAGAGCAGGAGTCAGATGTGAGGCTCAGAAAATCTCTGGAAGTTGTTACAGCCACTTTGTAATAAAGTAGGTTGGTGCCATGAAAAAAATGCCTTCCTGTATGGGAAACTGCACTGGAAATACTGTTTGATTAAAATGATTGATTAAATTAAATTTACTAAGTGAAAGTATCCAATATTCTCTCTTTGGCAGGTAACAAAAATGGAGCTGAATGACTCTCATCTCAACTCCACATCCTCCGGTTCAGGAAATGACACCGGTGTGGATAACATAATTGGAACCTCTATGGGCGCCCTCATCCTAAGCCTTGTCTTTCTCTTGGGCTTCCCTGGCAACGTCTTCATCATCTGGAGCATCCTAGCTCGTGCCCGAAAGCAGTCCGTCACCACCCTCCTCATCCTCAACCTAGCTATCGCAGATGGCTCTCTTATGGCTCTCACCCCATTCTTCATCATCTACCTGGTTTTGAAGAATTGGGTGTTTGGGAATGTGATGTGTAAGGTCCTCTTCTACCTGTGTCTGGTCAACATGTACGCCTCCATCCAGCTCATCATGCTCATGAGCATCTACAGGCTGGTGGCAGTGCTGTGGCCGCAGCGTCTCAGTCTTTTCACTGGCCGGAAGACTGTATTGTGTGTGCTGGGGGTGGTGTGGGTGCTGGTGATGGTTGCCTCTGTTCCTGCATTGATCTTCAGAGAAATGAAGGAGAAGAAAGATTCCATGGAATGCAAATCATTCCATGAACCTGAAAGCTATGTGAGTAAACAAAAATCTGAATATATTTCCTTCATACTGTCAATACCATAAAGCGCTCTCCACCAAGGCTGTACAATCCTCAATATTTTTAGTTCAATAATATGAAATATATAGAAGGTTTTCATTATGCATCCTAATCTGGATCTGCAGCAAAACAGACATGGTGATACACAAATATATTGATTTATGGAGAATGCTGTTGCTTTGGGAACATTAGGTCAGACTCATTGCAACTTGACCGCAGACATAGCTGTTTGACTTTACCATGTTGCTGTAGAACCCTATATTATTATATATTAATAATAATTAATTTAACATTTTCTGAGGTTCATATGTATTCTGTCATCAACATTTGGTTGTGTGTTCAAGTTTTATAGTAAAATAGAAAATGCCTACAAGAATAGAGCAACCTTTAATCTGTAAATATTCTCAGTCATCCACGTCCAGTGTATGGCATAAAGGCATTAAACATTAAGGGATTACAATTTGAAATTCAGTAATTACATCACAATTATTAATCCCAGTAAAACTCTGGTACTTTGACATGTTGTCTGCTTGTTCTCTGCTTGTGTCTCAATGGGAGATACATGGAGATACATATCTGCTGAGTCTGAGGTGTTAGCTTGGTGAAGGGGTTAGAGGTGGAGAGAGGTGGTTTTTGTCATTCAGACATTACGTAAGTGTCAGTATGGCTGCCTCCACTGTTGAGTGAGAGTTGTTTCAATCTAACACTTAGATGGGATTAGATTTACACGAGACTCCAACAATTTTAAATCATGTAAATGTTTAGAGGTCTTGTGAAGTAGCATAACATATGAGAAAATAATTGCATAAAGCCTTCGGAGGGAACTGTGTGAAGTCTGATGAATTGTGTGATGTGATGGTGTAATGTTTAAAACATGACAAACTGATAATCCAGCATTTACAACCATTTGGACAGTTGTGCGGAGGTCAGGAAGGAGGGTTTGCAACACTGTAATTACCAGGAGAGACTGCCTGAAAATGTGCACTGTTCTTCCCTTATTTAAACAATATTGCATCTCCATATAGCTATTTACTTTGAGGATTAAGGATTGCCAACTATAATTTCTAACATGGTGAGGAAACACGTCAACTAGTTTGGATCGAGCATAACCTGATTCTTAGAAAGAGGTAAAGTTACCAGACACCTTATGCCGGCGCTTCATATGTTTGAGGCTAGCAGCTCGAGCCTACATTAGCCACTGTAACCATCTGAATGTCTGACCGAACTCTTGGCGCTGAAGTTGCATTGTGGGTTATGTAGGTACCAGGTTTTGATATTGTGAGTCTGATAATGGTGGAGTACTCCAAATTAATAATTATTTAGAGCCATCTGTAAAGTACCAAGCTGTCAGTACTGTATTTGTTACCGGTTATCTCATGAGGCACACCATATCATTCTGAAGGAGAATTCAAAACTGATCCTACATGCAACAGAGAAAAGCATTTAAACCATTTTGATTTGCTTGATTCCCCTAATCATTCTCTATTTTTTCCCTAAATCACCTTTCCATCATGTTGGCATCTCTGCATTTTGAAACACATCTCGCTGCCTTTTGGAGGCAGCCTGCATGTGATTTGATCTGGTGCAGAGTAGATAGAATATTAAATTATATCTCCTCTGCACAGGCGGCCCTCCATTACACACTGGAGCTTGTGTTGGGGTTTTTAATTCCCTACAGTATCATTGTAGTCAGCTACATCCGCATCTTACGGCGACTCCAAAACACCAAGTTCGGCCGTCGAATTCGTAGCGAGAAGCTCATCCTGGCCATTGTGTTGACCTTCTGCCTCTTTTGGTTGCCCTACCACATCATCAATATGGTGCAAGTATGTCACACATTCTGTTTTTACAGTAACACATTCTTCCAAGTATGGATGTAGAGTACATAGAGTCTTTGAATGTATTCAGTATGTGTCTAGGTTTAATATTAACATTTTTCACTGCTATTAACTAAGTACATTTGTATTGTCCTCAGGTTACATGGGCTTTGTTACCAGAGGGTCAAGGAAAAAAATTGTAAGTGACAATTTGCGAGCATCTTACCTTCATAGCTAATAAAATTCAAACACAAATCAGTCATTAGTGTTATCCTTTACGTACAGATGGGAGTAATTAGTTGTTTCAAAGTCAAATTGGGCCATTTAGTGCATCACTCAACACTTTGGAAAATATGCTTATCATTATATTATTATAAGCAGGCTTTGGAAGTAAAGTTTGAGATTAGATGTAATGGCGTTATTTAATTAAGATACAAAAAGAAGTAACTGGATCCTGTTACAGTACAAAAAAAATATGTAATCAGATTACTGGTACATTTCATAAAAACGGGGATTACTCACAGGGATTACTTAAAGTTCCCATGAAACAGAAAGCGGTGTGCTATTTGCTTACCTATATGTACATGGTTCCTGTCAAAACACAAAGACAGGGAGAGACTTGTCACAGATATTGATTGAAGTTTACTGTAGCCAGTAGTTTAATGTGCGTTACGCCCACACCCCGTCATGCAGACTCTGTGCGGACTGGTCTGTAGCTCTCAGTGAGTGAACACAGCCGCCGGATCGGGACTAGTCATGGCAAGTACGACTCTTTTGACAGACTCGAATCTTCAAATCTCGTTCATTAAGATGAACTAATGTTTTTTTGAGTCATTTCGTTCATTTGAACTAGGCTGGTTATTTTGGCGCTGCAGCCCTCTAGTGGGTGATTAAAAGACAGCACCGTTCTCAAACACAGAAGGTTGCCTGGCTTGCTTTATTTGACAAAGTATAATGCACAAATTCACCTCTTGATTACTATATATCATCATTATATATGATCGCGGGCCACTCTTGGGTGTGCGTGTTAAGTACGGAGCAAGATCCTGCAGATGGTTAATTTAGCTTAGCATAATGGATGCAGTTTGAAACTACTAGCCTGATTTTCTCCAAAGTTCAAAAATACTGTCACCTATAAATCTCAATACTCCATACTTAACACACAGATATGAGATTGATATTGATCCTTCATCTAACACTTTGAAAGATGGTGAATTGCAGCATTCTTTAAATTGACTTTAAAATGATAATATTACAATAATTCTGTAGAGTAAATTGTGCAGTGTCACAAAACACAATGGCTCGTAGCCTAAAACAATACATTTTGCCTAGTCTGTGACCCATTTATGTACATCAAGGCAAGAGTTTTTTTCTCTCATTTGTCTCTAATAAAATGCTCTGCTCATTTCCCCATCCTCCAGGTTGTATAAAATATGGGACAGCAGCCGTGCTGTCACCTCTTCTATAGCCTTCATGAGCAGCTGTGCCAATCCGGTGCTTTACTTCTTCGCAGGAAAGTCCTACATCCGGCGAGAAGGACTGGCGTTCATGGCCCGCTTGTTTGAGCGAACAGGGCTGGACTCGGCTAGCAGGAAGAGCAGACAGAACAGCCAAAACAGCCGTGACAAAGACAAAGATGCAGATACTGTTATACTACAGGACAAAGATCCAGAATCTGTTACCAACTCGAGCTCTAATGTTAAACCTGTAAAGAATGGTAAGTAGAGGACACAAGAGGCTATAAGCTTGAAGCTGGTGGTGTTCCTCTGGAGGGGAAAAAAAATGACCACTCAGCCTTCAAATCTCTGTCCAGTCACAAAAACTTCTAAAATTTGGACAACATTAAGGGTTCCTGGTTTCTGCAGTCAAGAATTCAGATTCACAGTAGCAGTTCAGATTCAGCTGCTGCACAACGTGAATCTTTGAAAGGGATGTAACTAGGCATCCTACAGTGACATTGTTGTGTCTGAGATGGTGCTTAAACAATACAGCACATTAGAACTGTATATTTGATGAGCTATGAACTCTGCTATGAACTCTTTCATATGAAAAAACTGTGGAGTATTATCCAGGACACATATACTCCTCACCGCTTCAAAAACCCTGTTAAATTCAAGATCTAACCTTCAAAAAGAGGCAGTATGTTATGTTTACTGTACATGCTTCCTGTGATGTCAGTGAGACTTCTTTACAAGATTTATTTGTGCCTTTTGGACGCACTTGACTTTGTTTTTACAATAGTCACACTGTTGTGTTTGCTTTGTGTGCTTCTCTGTTACATTTTGTTGGTATGTTTTATGTGTTTAAAGCTGTACGAATTTTTTTTTTTTTTTTTGGCCATTTGATGCCACAATGGCAATGACAAAGCAGAAGCAGAATAAACAGAGATGTGGACCCAGATGCAAACAGTCACTAATACAGAAACAAGGCTTACATGTGTTGGTGGCAGGTAAATGTCCAAACAAAGGCAGAATCCAAATGTTGAAAGCATTAATCCAGACGGAAGATATATTCAAATGTCCAGCAGAGTAGTGAGACACTGAGACACGCAGGATCACTCGACAAAGAGCCGACAAAGACTGAACAGAACTGAGGACAATATTTACAGACAACCACACAAGCAGGAAGGGTGCATGAACATGATCAGGACAAAAGACAGGAAACAAAGCTAGATAAAGGCAACAGTGGCAGACAAACTTCTAAGTAAACTGAAGGACACTGAAGTATACAGAAACACATTAGGAAGAAGTTAAAATAAAACATTGACAAAACTAAACTTTCTTTAAAATGTGGAAGTTAAATTTCTGATGTTCTCTTGCATTGCATTTATAAAGCATGATTACTTGTTTTTTTTTAGTGATGGGTTGTTTTCGGTACTGTTCTGAACTGAAGGGAATGAATGAGAATGAGACCAGAGGCAAAACTGGTTTAAATACAGTATATACTATATGAACCATGGTCCATCCATCTAAAAACAAAAGTCAAAAGTTAACATTTCTATTTGACCAACTCCTGAGGGAAATATTATCTGTGCAATGCTCCACTATGTTCACCAGCTAGTTGCTAACTTTGTCTGTCTGCCATTTGGTGCTGGACAGGTTGTATACAGTGGGTTTATCTTCTTTTTTTTTTGCTGACCCATGAGTGTAAATCAAAACAGTAGAGAGTTTTTCTTTGGGATTGTCATATTGATTAGTGCAGCTTTAAACAGAAAACCCTAATCTGAAGTATTTTTTATACTTCACTGTGAGCATGCATGTAAAAAACTCTAAATGCAGAAAAATACAAAATGATGTAAAGCACTTTTTCCGGAAAATGTGGCGCATCACAACTTTTTTATGCAATTCAATACGTCCTGTCTCTAACTTGAGTCAAATGAGATATGTGGAAAGAGAAATATGCTGTAAATCTGCCAAAATGTCTGGTGCAAGAGAAGAAAACTATGAACACGATAGAGGCATGATTTCAACATGTATTATGATGTATCAACAACATCCTGACAGTTTACCGTAATATTCACTCCCTGCCTTATTCACCCTCATGACGGTGTCTTGCGCTGTTCATTCTTGCTCTTCATTTAAAATGATGTCATCTGCTCTTTTCTGTTCTAAAATTTGTCAAAATATTTCACATTATGAAACAACATTAGCATGTCTATTTTCTGGATAACTGCAAATACTGCTCTACAAAGGAGATGTGTCAACATTTCTTTGTGAAGCTGCTGTGTATACCAGTATAATGTAGTATGTAATGCACCAATCTGCAATAATAGAATCAAATGTGCAGGAGGAACAACGGCTTCGTTGAAAGTGACTCAAGCTTGCTTCCTGTTGTCACAGGATTTCCCTTCACATGACCCCTCTTACTCAATATATTTTTATATATATATATATATATATGTACATTTATTTTTCTCTTCACATGCAGTCTTTAAAGCAGAGGGTAGCCTAGGAGTTAATAGCAGATCAGGCAAGGTGTAAAATAAATGGAAACTGGTAAACATTTGGAGTGGATCTACAGCTGAAGGTATGTGGATGTATAAGGAGTTTTATATTATTCATTAAAACATTACCAATTACCAAAATAGATTTTCCTCTAAAGATAACTGACAAAAACATTTTAGCATACAATTATGTCACACAACTAAGAGAAGGAACGTTAATCTAATGAGAAAGAGCTATTATTATTTAAGTACAACTGGTGAACATTTCATCACTATTTGTGAATTATAATTTATTTCGTAACATAAAGGCAGCTGCTTTCTGTGAAACGTTTCTTTTAGAACGAGAAGATTAAAAGGTTTGATAAGTTTACATTGATCCTCACTGTCTCTTCCGCTCCTTAGTCATTTTGTGGTTCTAATTACCGGTCAGATTAATTCAGCACATATCATGCTCCTTCAAAAGACCTTTATATTCTCAGATTTATTTGCACAGCTAAAGCACACGAGAGGTGCTGGCTTGCAGGTATAAAAACATTTCAGCACATTCTGACCATCTTTACGACTTTAAATTAAACAATGCATCAGAAGCAAATTGCAAAAAAAGAAAAAAAGAAAATAAATATATACATCTCAATCTCTGTAGATCTGAACAATGCAGGACATTAAACAAAATCTTAATATAATATAATATAATAATTATAAAATAATAATAATTAAAGTCTTAATACTGTCGCACCACACCAGAAAAAGTCAAAATGACAAAAGAAAACAAGTATACACTTTTCAGTACACAGTGCTTTATTTGACAATGCAATATTAGTGGACTATTCATGCTACACTGTTCAATTTGTTTGCTGCACACAAATCGCAATAAAAAAACGCAATAAATGTTCGGTTATCACATCATGAGAAACTTACAGTGATAATGTATCAAGAAAATGTATGTATGTATGCATCAAGAAAATAGCATTCTGGGTCAACGACATTGCTCCTAAATTTTCATTGAAATTATTTTCGAAAACTTTATCTGTTTATGCATTATAACTGGAATTTTGTCCCTGACTTTGCATTACATATTAACGGGATATTGTGTTCACTTGTTTATATTGTGTGACAATTGTATTTGTCTGCTTGTAATGTATTTGTTGTAACACTGTTTATGCTGCTGTCTCGGTCACTCTTGAAAAAGAGATTTTAATCTCAAGTAGACTTTTGCTTGGTTAAATATAGGATAAATGTATTGCCACAAAGGCAGCACATAAGCTTTTATCTTGTTTATGCTTGTTTGATGATTACAGGAAACTGTCGTCTGTCATGTTCTAGAAATATGTTGTGTAAAGACAGTAACACAGATAGAAAAAAAACCATTGTGCAATATTCCGTGGCATTGACACACATTTACATGTTAAAAACTTGATACAACATATCCTGTTTCCTGTCTGTTTCTTGAAGCTTGTGTCAGATTCAGAGTTGTTGAAGCCAAACTCAGATCCTTCAGAGGCTGTCCAGATGGCATCCAATATCACCACCACCTTCCAGTCCTCCTCTGCATCCTTTTCTCTGCCTATCAGTGCCTCAGCCATGGCTGGGATCGCCATCCTGACCATGGCGTTTGTGCTGGGCTTCCCCGGAAACCTATTTGTTGTTTGGTCGGTGCTCTGCCATGTGAAGAAGCGCTCAGTGACCTGTCTGTTGGTGCTTAATCTGGCACTGGCAGACGCTTTTGTGCTACTCAGTGCCCCTTTTTTCCTGCGCTACCTGGCTGGAGGCAAGGGCTGGGAGTTTGGCTTGGCAGCATGCAAGCTGGTGCATTACCTTTCAAGTGTGAACATGTATGTGTCCATTTACCTCATCTGCCTGATGAGTATGGACCGCTGGCTGGCCGTAACAAGGCCTTTTCTCTCCCAGAGAATGAGAACCAAGCGTTCCCTGCTGGTTCTCCTGCTGGCGGTCTGGGTGTTAGCTTTCATCCTGTCACTGCCGATGCCTTTCTATCGCAGGTAAGACTAAAATTTCCTTTGAAACTATAATGTTTCTAAATGTGCAAAGTACACTTTTTAATGGCTGCCACATGATGTGAAGTGTTCAGTACTGTGTGGAATATATTTTTAAGCAATATTTTTAATTTGATGAATTAATACATTTGAAAATGTCTTATCTGAATTTTTCTTTCATAACAAAATCAACCATAATTAGAAATATGATGCTTTCTATTTTTGGATTGTAGTTATTAGTTATTTTCGAAGACAATAACAGTGTGATGCAGTTTAGCAGGCAGACAATATGTATATGGAAGTTAATCAACAAGAAAACAATTGGTTGGGGCGCCCAGGTGGCCTAGGGTTTAAGGCTCTAACCATGACCCATCACTATATAAAATCACAGCTGTACAAAAGCTTTTAGGTGAGCAAATGAATCATAATTAAAAGACATGATGACAGATGCAGATTTATGACATGATGAAAATAGTCTGCCGTGGCTGTAGTCTAAGAACATAATTTACAACTCAAACCCAATTGTTATTCTCTCAGGTGGTGTTTGCATGAGAACAATACAAACTGCCCAAACGGAGAGTGTGCAGGTTTTAAGACAGTTAGAAAAGAAAGCCCCGTCCTTCACTCAAATCTGCATGGTTCCTCTTGTGGGCTCAAAAACAGATTTTTTCCATCTTAAATATCTGTTCCTATGTGATCTTAAATCTTGATTTGTTGTGTAATAGTTTTGTCACTAATAAACTTCCATACATCTCGTCATGGTATAGTTAATATAAAAAAGGTTTGGCCTTCACTTCAGACCTTTCTCTCAATTGTCACACATTTTAGTGTGGTTCAGAAATATGCAGATATATCTGCTATACATTTGGGCTGATACATTAAAGCATGTTGTTAGTAGTATTAGTTAGTAGTAGTAGTATATCCACTGTCACATTTACTTTCTGTTTGTATGAATTGTTTCCTCATCTTCTCTGACAGTAATCTGAAGAAGACACTACCAAACAACATCACTCTGAGCTTTTGCATCTCATACCACTGGGACAGCACAGGTCACAGGGTCTTCCAGTACCTGTTTGAGACTATCATGGGCTGCCTCGTGCCTTTCTCCCTCATCAATACCTGTTACTCCTCCGTCATCTGCCGTCTGCAAAGCGCAAAGTTCCACCTTAAAGGGCAAGGCAGCCGCCTCATCCTGCTGATCATCAGTGCCTTTGCAATATTCTGGCTGCCCTATCACATCGTCAACATCATAGAGGTGATTTTGTTAAGCTTTAGATCTTAGAGCTATTAGATGCCAAAAATGTGCAAGCATTCAAACAAGTAAAGTCAGCATAATTAATGAAATTATTTTAAGATTAAGATATCTGTAATGCATGTTGACCCAGACCAATTATGACACATCACTTTCTTTAAACCTACAAATAAAGATATTACTACACCCTGAATCCTTCAGTCAACCCAAGTTGTTATATAAAAACTGTGGGTTTTGAAACTCTTCATCCCATCATCATCACTGGAATTTAAAAGCTTCACAAATGAATGTAAATGTTCAAATAGAAGGACTATTTTGCTCAACTGAACTACAGACCTTTATTTGAAACAACTTCATATTTTACATAAATCCTATTCTAGTAAGACTTTTTCCAGTAAGATTTTTCTAACATGCTCTTGTTATAATTTACTGTTGATGCTGTTTGTTCTAAATGCAAAATCTACAATTATTACTTTTATCTGAAATACTGTTCTCATTCACTATTTAATTGCAGTTGGTTCTACTTTGCTGTTTTTTGATTCTGTGTTTGGTGACTGTCAATAACAGTGAAGTTTCACATTAAAAGTCTTCAGGAGCCTTAAAGGGAATGATTCTCCCCTTTGCTCATATATTTTAAAGTGAAACCGCTGCAGGAAATGTTGAGTTTTATTGACAGTAGCTTACGCCAGGTTAAAAAAGAGCAAAGTAGAAGCGACTAAAATGAAATAGGCAGTGAGAACAGTTTTCCTTCCTTAAAGAAAAAAACTCAAGAGCCACAAAAGTGGTCTGTATGATGTGGCTCTGCTGTTGTACCAGTGGAATTAGTGCTGACAATAAGCTGAATTTACCAGAGCCATTATAGAACAGGTCATTTCACCACCTCACTGTTTTTTGACCAGGCCTTTATTTGAGGGACCTTTATTAGTTTTGGGCTGCATATGTCCACATCACTTAATTGAGAATGTATTTATTTCCTGTTTCCTCCCTACCTATAACCTTTTTTTCTTTTTTCCCTCTTCCAGGTGGTCGGTCTATGTGCGAGCAATGATTCAGTGATCGAGGCGGCAATTACAGCGCGTCCAAATGTCATAGCCTTTGCTTACTTCAGCAGCGCTGTCAACCCCATTCTCTACGTGTTTGCTGGCAGCTCCCACATCCGCCAGGCCGGCCTCAGCTTCATGGGCAAGCTCTTTGAGGCCACCAACTCGGAGAGCAGGAGCGTATCTACCTTCAGCCGTAGTGTCCATATGAGCCGCAGCAGCTCTTCACCGGATGAGAGCTCTGTCCTGTACACGCTATCGGTCAAACTGGGGAAGTCTTTCAAAAGCAAGAACCAGGAAAGGAGCAGCAGTGTGGCAGGCAATGAGTTCAATGAGCCTGAACTCAAAACTCTGGCCAGTATTGAGGAGCTAGAGTAGCACTTCATCTATGCTCCAAACCCAAGACATTTTTCCTGGGCTACACTTCTTCATTAATAAATTATACACAAACAAGCCTTAACTTCCATGACTTTAGAAATTAGACTGAAAAATGTTACCTATGCAGTCATAAAACCTGTCAACAGAATCTACATTTCATAGTTGAAGAACCAACACCTGGCAATGTCACACAACCATGAAAAGAAGTACAGCCTCGCAGAGCCATTAGCATGGCCGTCTTGTTCAAAGAACGACTGTTCACAGGTAAAGCCATAACCCCAAAAAACATTTTCCTTGTTTTTCTTTCCTTGTTTCAGAAATGTACAAAATAATTATCATGTGTCTGAGTTCATATATTTTTAATCACTGCCTCTTTTTGTCAAATAAAAATAATGTTTAAATTTGTGGTCACACACATGACCACATATCTCTTACATGTAGGAATTACAATGTTGTTTTTATTTTTTATAGAAATGTGTATGGTAATTTGTATTCATCAATAAAAGACAATGTGTTAACTTAATAAAGTTTTTATTTATTTATTTGAATTCCGGCTGCTGTGTAATTTTCACAAGAGGTCCAGATAAGTACATGGAGTCCTGTCCTTTTCACACATGTATGCCATTATAATGTACGCAATGTTCAGCAGCATGAACAGAATATTGCAAAATAAAGATTTCATCACTTTTGTACATCACTATGTTCGCTATTTCATAACACCTGACTAAAACTGCCGAGTTACAACATTTGACATGGTTAAATGTAAATGCTCCGTACTTGTATAGCGCCTTTCTAGTCTTTTCGACCACTCAAAGCACTTTTACAGTACATCTGCATTCACCAGTCATACACATTCATACACTAAGCCTAAGTGCTCAAACGCAAACTAACATTAACTAACAGGGTTCAGTATCTTGCCCAAGGACACTTTGACACGCAATCAGGGGGAGCCAAGGATTGAACCGCCGGCCTACCGATTAACGGCCAACCCGCTCTACTTCCTGAGCCACAGCCGCCCCAATCTCCTTTAAGGTTCAAACAAGTCTCAAATTTCTTGTGAAAACTGAGCAAAGGGCAAAAGGGAACATTTTTACAGAGTAGTCAAGTAGTGAACGACAGTGAATAGAGAGATCTAATACAGGATGTTGACAGGATGATGACAAAATGTCTTACTGAGCTGAGATTTCCCCATCAATCACGTCTGAATTGACTGGTGACGCAGTAGGCCTAGCGCTGTGAGAGACATTAGAGCTGCAACTAAGAATTCATTTCATCATCGATCAATCTGTTGATGATTTTCAGAATTAAAACAGATAGAATAGTTAGAAAACAGAAAATAGTGAAAAATATCAATCAGTCTTTCCCAAAGCCCATGACGTCCTCAAATGTCTTATTTTGTCCACAAACAAAAGACATTCAGTTTACTGTTCAAGTGGAGTAATCAAACCAGAAAATATTCACATTTGAGAAGCTGAAATCAGATAATTCGGATATTTCTTCATGAAAAATGAATCAACGTAGTTGCCAGTTAATTTAATACTTGACAACTGAATAAATTAATTTTTATAAACTAGATTCGGGAATAAAGACCATGCCTCGAACACAACCCATTTCCGTTCAAAGTATTTAAGTAAGTAAGTATTCATTAAGTATTTCATTTTTTGAACCTTGTGGTGTTTTCGATGCTTTTAGCCAGACACCAGGTTTGCAATCTCCCCTAACATATATAACTACTTGTTATCACAGGAACAACATTTCATATTATTTAGGTAATGTTGTGTAAAAATTTCAAGACTTAGGCCAGATAAAAAATCTTGAACAAAAACAGATACCAATTAGAATATAAAAGTTTCACCGGAGAGGGTCAAAGATCGATGCAGAATAGAGCCCCAGTCTTTTACCAGAACAGAGACCGGAGTTGACATGAAGCCATGTAACAACTGATTTCAACTTCCTTTGGACCTCCTTTTATAGCTCTGTTTCTTTTTCTCTTGGCTCTCTTTCCTGCTGCACATGGATCTGGGGAAATTCCCAGATATTCGGCTGTCTCTCTTTCATCATTTTCTGACCTTTCAGCATTTGGTGGATTTTTATTTCACTATGACTGTTTTGGGTGTCTCTTATCATCTTTTGGCCTTTCAGCATTTGGTGGATTATGACTTTTATTTCACTATGATTGTTGCATTCTTGGCCTAACTACACTGCTCACCCTCTCAGTGTCCTTGCCATGCTTCTGCTGATGATAATATCTCAACCATAACCTGACTTTGTGGAATGAGCTGGTGTCTTTTGTTCTGTGTGCTAGAAATAGGGCATTCTTACTGTGCTCCCTCACTCTTCTGTGTGTCCTCCTCTAACTCTGCCCAACAGCACACATGCTTGTTTACACAGACACGCACACACACACACACACACACACACACGCACACACACATACACACAGAGCTATAGAGTTTTAACACTGTGATCTTACCTGTCTATATAGAATATATCGGCATATGTTTTGTAACGCAGTTTTCACACAAATCTGCTTCTACATTCCTTCTACATTATAAAGAGTGAAAGAGAAGCCAGAAGACAAAATCTTAGATTAGAAAACACTTTGAAGAATTACAATTGTTAATTTTATTACAGTTACACTCACCTGTGACACACACAAACTCACACACACACACACACACACACACACACACACTCAGTTCTAAATGTATACCTCTATCACTGATAACAGGATGCTGTTTGTGAATGTGAGGCAATAAATAACAGATAAATAGGACAACACTGTTGTGCAATGCAGATTATTTATTGTTGTGGGTTGTGTGACCTTATTTAGCAAAAAAATGTTTGACTGAAGTGTTGGAGAGTCAACTGGTAAAAATTATTTCACACACTTTGAATTTCTTGAGCTTTTACACAAATGTCAGTGTATTACATTTGGAGTAAATTGCTGCTTTGGTGCATACAGTATGACCCCATGTTTTTAATTAAACGTTTAATTTTAACAGGTAGGCTAAATGTTTCATTAATATCTTTTTTTGCACATCGTTTGGGTTCTGCTTCGGTTTAGATAGGGTCAACCTAATTTAACAGTGGACCAGCACAACAATACTAAAGTCCACGAAACATAGGCGGAAATCTCGGGGGGGAACGGGGGGTTCAAGGGGTTCAAGTCCCCCCCCACTATCTGAGGGGTGCCCCCCATTAAAGTCCATCAAATAATATAATGATATATACTTTGAATAACTGTGTGAATAGGAAAACAATACAAACGTAAACAGGGCAATTAAAGTTTGTTTTAAGTTTAGAAACATTTTGAGTCCCTCCTCCCTTGCCTGACAGTGGTTTGGTCCACAGCCTGCTTTGCCTCACAGGAGTTCCATCGGAGAAAACCAGTTCAAATCCTTCAGTAGTTGTGGAGCTCCAGTAATGTTAAGCAGGCTGCAGGGCTGTTTTATGCACTTTAAACATTGGATGAACTGATTATTTTGTCTTTAATAGCCTGCAGCTGAGTCATTAATAAATGACTCATGACAAAAAGTTATGATAACCGATTATCTTTCTATGAGCCCACTATGTCATTATAACATTACCTAGCTTGTTCGGTAGCTTGTTTAACAGCTTATTGGATTGTCAGTCATTTTCTAGGCTACAGCTAGATATGTGCAGATTGATCAGCTGGGGACTGAAATAAACCGTTTATTTTTGCTGTATGTTTGTGTATGTTGTCAGTTATAAAAAATGTAATCTGCGCATCTCTTAGTACAGCGATAATCCTGTGTGTGAACTTATATTAGGCTAATATCGTATATCTACCCGTTGTGTGGGTTTTGCGCATTATATTTAAGATACATCCTCTATCCCAGAAGAAACCTAAATTACTATGTAGCCTAGAGGACGCATGTTATTTAGGATAATATGACCGCATGGTGAACTATGAACTTCAGTCATATTTAAACAACTAGTGCTTTGTGTTGTTGGCCAGAAAAATAATAGCAAGACTTCCCTCTGTGTGCACATATCCTATAAAAATAAAATTTTGGCTGTATTATTTGTGTCACCTTCAAAAATTGCTCTTGAGAAATTTTATGTTTATTGTACCCCCATCCTTGAGTTGAAATTTACGCCCATGCTCCGAACACACAATTAACACAATTAAGTATACAAACTCATACTGTACTAACAAAATAACTGTAACCCTTTCCAATAATTTGTAAAGAAGTAGTCCAGCAATTGCACTTTCATAAAGTAGGGGGGGACAAAAGAGACATATGTTAGAAAAAAGTGGTCAAAATTGAATTGTGTATTTTAGTACGTATGTGTCGAACTCCAAAAACACTGGATGCTAAATTTCCCATAATGCAACCAACTGCATCTGACCCTCCCAGCCTTTCTGCCCACATCTTTTAAACTTAATGACCCTAGTTTGTATTCCACAATACTGATGACATCATGACGAGATCAGGAATTATTTTCTTACCATACAACGGTTTTCACAGGCTGATGAGTGCTCTCAATGACGTGTCGTGACGTGAGCATGCTCTCACTCAGTCAAGCTCAATATCTTTAGGAGGACCTTTGCAAACACAATGCCTGAGAAATAACCACCAGCAGAACTGCACATCCCTCTGCCAACAACAGTGTACAGTACAAAAAATGTGTGTGAACACATCTCGGCTCCACACAGCTTCGAGCTTAGTATGTTCGATTCTATGCAGTGCAAATCGACGAGTGGCAAAGAGACATGATGACAAACAGTGGGGAATAAGTTTTGAATTGTCGATGTTCTCCCTATTATTCCCTAGTAATCACTGTCTGTTTAGTATTAACTAATGCTTTAGCTAAATATTTCGTATATGATTTCTTATTAAAACATTCATCCGCATACTCCTCGTGTGTATAATCCGCTTCCCAGTTCGTAGTTCAAGTGGTGACTCTCAAAGTTGAATATCTACTGTCCTCTCATAGAACCCAAGCTCCACCAAGAGGACAGAAAAAGGTGTAACACACAAGCGTTTATAACTCTGCTTACACAGAGAATGATCGCTAGATATCTATCACAATGCTTACATCTATTTTGTCTCTTGAGTTAAAACATGTAACCATCAAGTTTACACTGGAAACATGTAGTTATGCTTTGTTACGCCTTTTATTAAGTATATAACAATTAAGAAACAATAAACCCTCTAGTGTTTAATCTTGTTTTGCTTGTCTTTATCTAAATGATTAGAATTAAGTATTGTTGTGGAGAGAGAGATTAAATGGAAAATACGCGCAAAATATATTTTTTATCCCACTAAAAGTTAACACTTTTGAGGCCGAAGACTAACCCCCCCAGAGAATCCCACTCCCAAGATGCCGTCACCACTTCCCAAAAAAAAGAGAAAGTAAAATAAAAGACCTTGTCGTCTTCTCTTGAAAACTAAACTTTTGTACTCTCTTGTATCCTCTTGTAATTACGCTTTCGTGAACTTCCTTTAGTTTTGAAATTCCGATCTTTTTTTCTTTTCATACTTTAAACTTCCTTCAGACGAACTGAGAAAGCTTCATGTTCTTGAATTCCCATTTTTCTTAGCGGGAGATTTGATTTTGACTTTTGTTTGGAGCTGCCTGGGACGAAAATTTTCCCAGACTTTGTTTAAACTCAGCAACATTAAATAGGCTATATATCCTATATTTCATATTTGACTGTTATTCCTGTAATATTCCCATATTTACTCCCACTGTTGTACTCCCTTTAGTTAGTCAGTAAATTTCACCTTGATCATAGTGATTTGTGTGTGTGCATTGTTTAGCGTCCTGGGTCCCTGTACAGAGGATTTGTCCTCAGATTTGAGACTGACTGATTTTAGAATAACTGAACCATTAATAACTATGGAATTACCAAAAATTTCTTTAATTATCAAGCTATACTCAAGGACCTAAAGCCTTGAGTGGACAGCGAATCTTTAGGTGGTGCCCGAGAACGAGGATTTATGAGTTAATATTTCTGAATATTAATTTCCATACATGATATTTTCATCCTCGCCTGGTATAAAATGTATATTATAATAGCAATATCACCATTAAAACCATCATCCAACTCATTATAATGCAACTGAAAATCTTCTAATACGCCCGGAATCCAACTGTAACTGTAAATCTGATGAAAAAATAATTACTAATTAGCAACAGTTATTACTCAATTTTTAAAAAAATATACCAGGCGAATGTTTTGGCCATATTTACTAAATGTTCACTTTTATTGGTAGTTTTCTTCAAAACAGTATTTCTCTCCATACAACCATGTTCCAAATAACATAAAGCTTCCAAAACAATGAAATAAATTGAAATGAACAACTTGTGCAGTCATGTACAGTGATTACAGAGCAATTAATGTTGTGATATAAGTTCATTTAGATGCTTTGTTTTTGATGTCGGTTTGAGATGCTAGCTGAGCCACCTAGCTGTGTCTTAACTCCCAATTTCTTCTCTGCTTACACTAACAGCCTCTCTTGCAGCAGTGGAGGAATAACACTTTTTAAGCATGCAGATGACATGGCCCTGCGGCACTGAAGCCCTGTCCCAAAACCAGCAGGCAGTCAACAACCTGTTCCAGACGTTTACTGAACATTCACAGGAGCTCAATACATCAAAAACTAAGGAGCTGTGCAGTGGGAGCAGAGTGAAAACAGCTTTCCATATCTTCCAACCTCTCAGTATCCAGTGAGAATACTTTGGTACAGATTGACACCTGCCAGTCCTTCGTACACCACACTGATTCTGTGTAAAAAAAACACAAAATGGATTCGATGATCCGGGATGCCACACCTCACAGGCACACATCGTCCTCACTGGACTTTCATAACCCTCTGCAGAGCAGTGCCCAGAAATAACTCACACCTGCAGCTAGCACTAGTGTGCTGAGAGATGGGAAGGAGAAAGACACGGAAGAGATTAGGAATGAGAAAAAAGGTGGAAGGCTTTTTCACCAAAAGTTCTCCAGAAATCTGATTGCCTGTCTAAAAATATGTATATGTCTGATAAGGCTTTGTGCAGGGCTGGACCAAAACCACAAACTGAGGCCACCCAAAGACAGCCCTCTGAAAATATGTGTTTCAACTTAATCACCTGCATAGCTCATAAGATAGAGACAACTGCCCAAGTGATAAAGAAATATACTTAAGTAGCACTTTTTTTGGATGCATTTATCATATTTTAATTGTACTATACACTAAGTGTATATTAAATGTGTTATTTTGGAACAACTTAAAGTATATTAAGTGTCATTTTAGAAATACTTAAAGTCGCTAAAGTTTAATGTACTTAGTTGTGTTAAAATGGACCTATTTTAGTGTAATTTAAATATACTTCTTTAAATTTTTTTACTTAAAATACCCTTTTGTGCTATACTTGAAGAACAGTTTAAATATATTTTAAATGTGTTCCCTGAACATTTTTATTAGGATTTCAGCATAATAGTAATTTATTACTAGTATACTCCAAGAGCCACTATTAATATCTTGGGAAGCTGCTTTATGAAACCATTCAGTATGAGAATAATTCATTATTAATGCATTACAAATGTCTTACCTTTTAGCATAGTAATAAAAATCAGTATAAAAAAAATAGTATTTTACAACACACACACATACAGACAACTAAAAACTTTTTGTTACATTACAAAAATAAATTCCTGTACATTAAAAGGTACAGCAGCATGTATCACATCTTGACCAAAATACCTTCAAATAAAATATAAATCAGTAAAAATGAGACCAGTTTTTCTGTGACACTATACAAATCCCATCATTAATGTTACCCATGGGGGTCCCTCATACAGTTCGGATTCTGGGCCCGGCTCAGATGACCTCACAGCAAGCCATCCTACTTCTGACACCATATGCAGCCAAAGGTGAGAGCAGTCAGCCTACCCAGATTCAAACACAGCTCTACAGGGTATCAAACATGCAACTTTGACAGCAACGCCAAAGAGCCAGGCTCGTTGGTATGGCAGTCCAAGCGCTTACTCAGCTGTAGTGAAGGTACTCCGTCACAAGCATACAGTACAAATAGTGGAACCTAACTGAAACTGAAAAATGTCACAATCCTTATCCTTGGAGTGGAGGGTCGGTTATCTTTGAGTTGGACTCGTTGCATTTTCTGCTGACTAGACTATGGGATTTGGAAACTGCTTTATCACACAACATCTGTGGAAGGGAAAAGGAAATAATTTGTCTATATTAAAGCCATATTACCTCTAATTAACTTTTTTATTTTGTTTAAAGTTGCTGAAACACAATATGACATCATGTCTAACTGTTCTGATAATGCAAACTGGTTAGGTTCAGCTGAAATGGTTTTCCACAAGGGACCCCTCCCAGTTAATACTCAGTTCTACCATTACAACATGATCAAAAACATTACATAAACACTACTGTGCATTCAGCCAAGGAGCTGTATATGATAAAATGTTATTAAACAGGTACAACAAATAACACAAACATTCAGATTTGCTTAACAACTGTTCTGTCTACATGTCATTTCACATTAACACAGCAGTCAATTTGTGAAGTACAAAAGTAGCCAATTACTTAATTTATAACTATATCATAACTAATATTATTTTTCACAAGAATATTTGTTTATTTAGTCTGACCAGGTAGTTCAACCTCCTCGCTTTCTTTTCTCCAAGTAATGTCCAGTTTTGTCTGGTTTTTATATAAATATGAAGTTGTAGTCCGACAGAGCTAACGATGCTAACAACAACACTGGAACCGGACTGTGCATAGAAGCTAGCTGCTGAGAAGCTCGAGTGAAGATAAATCAATGTTGAAATCCCAAAAACTAAAGTAAAAAGACAATTTAATAAAAGCAGTTAACTCCGATGACCTCCTGCGAGTAATCGGCGTAGTTGTTAGAGCAGAATCCAGTCCGACTACGGGGGTTTATTTGTCCAAAGGTTGTAGCGCTGCTCCCTGCTCCTCTTCCCCAAGTTTAGCAACTCTTAGCCGGGCAGCAGATTTTCAATCCCCCGCTCTGCCTGGCCCTCTCCACACAACGCTCTGAAGCCTCGGTGACGTACGGACAATCTCAACACTGATAGGCTATCGCGACTCAGCGTCATGTGACTACTTCGCTTGAGTTGAAAATATTCAACTCACGCAAATTCTTTCTCGTCGCCTTCGCGTTGCCGGCCCCGCCCCCGACAGGAAATCGCGTCTCCACGCGTCTTTGCATTGACTTTGAATGTAAACTCACCTGAATGCTCGCTTCGCTTTTGGTCTGAAAGCACCTTAAGCCATCTGAGTGAGGCAATGATCCCAGGAAGCTCTAAAAGAAAAGAAATGCAGTTGCAAATGAAATATAATAAATATTCAGTTAGGCCAGTACTTCCACCTAATTTAGTTCTTCATTTGCGTATTATTATAAACACTGTAATTCTATTCTTATAGGAATAGGAAATCTTTATTATTATTCTTTATTTCATTTTCTTGAACTAAGGCAGGAAATTCCAACTCTGGGTTTAGCATTAAGTTGGTAAAAGTTGGCAAAGAGTATGTTCAAGTTTTAAAAGTTGAATACAGGATCTATGACTATACAATTGGACATAAAGTTGAGCAGTATTTTACATAACGTGTGGTCAGGCATTGCAGTACACAAAAACATTATTTCAAGTGCGTCTTAAAACAATTCTCACATACATGTGTACACTTCAACATTGCTGTTATAACAGAGTTATCGGTCACTGTAATGATTAACGTTACCCCCTGCATGGTTGCAGTGAAGGTTGCAGTGAAGAGAAATCTCTAAAAAACAGTGTACCTTTAGAAGATGTCTACTAAACTTTAGAATGAATTTATACAAAAAATGACAACTGTGGTGATGTCTTTACAGACTATATGGGCAGGAATAATGATTACAGTGACCAATAACTTACTGTAAACACAGACATGTGAGTATTAAAGTAGACTATAAAAATGTGAACCTTTAGCACACAAACAGCAACACATTAGTTGCATTGATTAATCTGATAAAGACCTCACTGGTCATTTTAACAGTGCAAAAGCAGAATTGAGGGCTCATACACACACGTGCACAGGCCTGCCTTGTTAAAATCTCATGCATCAAATTCCAGCAACAGGGTTAACGTTACTGAGACTGTAACATTACCGAAATTTTAGCAACATTAAAAACTGCCATACAGCAAAAAGCAATACATTACTGTAACGTTAACTGCATTTCTTTTGTAACGCGTTACTCCCAACACTGTTTAAGGCAGACGAAAGTTGCTGTCTCGATTATGAAGCTATTAAAATGCTAACTAACGTTAGCTAACACATATATTAATCCACGTGCTAGCATTAGCTAATGCACACCAGAGTTATCCACCAAGGAAAATATTTCCAAACCCAGAGTGAGCTCAGCTTTAGTTAACTTACACAATTGTGTTGTCTTGCTAACAATAATAAACTTAATTTACTAAGAAAGACAATTTTTGCTGGCAGTCTCTGCGTCTGTCCTCTCTTGCTTGTAACTTGCCAGTCACGCCGCTTTAGCTCTTTTCACATTTAACGTCTGCAGGGATCTGACCGGATATTCTTCTCTTCTGAGTTCTTTTCTTATTATGTCTGTGGTGTCCACCTTCCAAGTCCGAGTCGGTAAAGTAAAACAAAGGTAACCTGAGAAACAAAATTATTTCTGGCCAAAAATAGCTGCCCTCTCAACAACAGTTCACACTTAATTTTCACGCTGTGTGATTGGGTCGTCGATTTGAAAACCTTGATTCTGATTGGTCTAACTGAATGCACTGCGCTAGTGGGATGGGCGGGAGGGCAGACTTCGCCCCTGTGTACACATGTGTTTACTGTTTACACACAGAAACAAGTATAACTACATTATGATTTAAAGTATGCTTATTTCTACATGTTGTTGTTTGTTAAGTTAACAACATGTGCTGCTTCCTTCTTGGCCTTATGAAAGAGGTCTCAACTAGCTATTTACCTGATTAAAAAAAATGAAAAGAAGGAAAAGAAATGAAAAAAAAAAGAATAATAATAACAATAAATGAAAAGTACATTTGTTAAAAAAATATGTTTTAAAAATCATACTTCTGGAAATCAGGCTGAAACGTGGCAATTACATAAATAATTACAATATTTTGCAGTAGCCTACACAATGAAGCATATTTGGCATAAATATATTTTTAACCCACTAAAAGTGTAATTGTTTAACAATGTACTTCCACAAAGTACACCTAAATAGTATTTACTAAGAGCTAAATAAATATATTTTAATAAATAGACTAAAATGTTGTGAAAAATATACTTTTATTTAAGCATATTTATTAAAATTTAATTAAGTATATATTTATTACCAATTTATTCAAAGTATACTTTTGAGAAGTATGTTAAAGCTCAGGAGAATATATCTTTAAGATACTTGTAGTAAGCATGTTAGGAGTATGAATGTACAATAAGCATACTATGTGAATTTCAAGTATATTTTCAGTGCCTTTAAGAGCACTTCTTTTTCACCTGGGTGTCCGCTTCAGGTGGAATCTCTTATTAAATAACTGGGAGTTTTTTGTAGCTACTACAGCTCATGTTGGGTCAGCATGTAATACAAATAATAGGCAGGTTTGCAAAACATCCATTGAGTAAAGTAGTTACTCACCCTCTTATTACTATCACTGACTATGTTTTCCTGTTCCCTGCATATCCAACAGATGAGACCAACACATTTATGAAGGAAAATGGTGGTTGGGAAACATACAAAAATTCTAACTGAGGAGGAAGTACATGACAGGTTCAGCAGCGCTAGTGCGTAAAATGGGATACTAGCTTAGTGGAATGTTAATCACTGTACTTTGAGGGACTTTGTATTTAACTCCACCTACAATTCAGAGGGGAAATGTTCTGTGTTTTACTCCACTACAGTCATCTGACATCTACAGTTACTTTGCAGATTCAGATATTACAAACAAACTGTTTGATCAGGTAATAGAATTAGATAAATTTGGTATACACTAAAATATTAAACATTATGTAAAGTGGTTAAAGAGTACTGATGTAGCCAGTGCTTGAAGCGGGCCGGTACGCACCGGTACACAGTACCAGCACCTCAATATTTTACTCTTTGGCACACCGGGACTTTTTCTTGTATACTGGCACTTCTCCCAAGCTGCCGGTCCTCTCCTATGCCCTCTCCATATGAGGTTCTCTGGGCCTACGTGAAGCTCACCTGTTCACGTTCTCGCCGTCTGCTAATCTCTGTCGGCAGAGACAGAGTAGGCAGAAGAGAAGCTCGGGTGCTTTTCAAACAGCCGTGTGCTGAATGTAGCTCGTCAATGTCACTTTTCGTGAACCGACCAATCACAGCTAGGAGGGGGCGGGATATTTACAAATATTGACAGATAGGTGTCATTTACACTGGGCACCTTTCCCTTAGCGACCTGTCCAGGGTGTAACCCGCCTTTCACCCAATGTCAGCTGGGATTGGCTCTAGCCCCCCGCGACCCTGTACGCAGGATAAGCGGTTGACGATGGATGGATGGATGGACTTTTCCCTTAGCCTCTCCTTCTCCAGATGCCTGCGAGCGTTAAGCACCTCCTCCATTACCCACTTCCTTACTCAAGTCCACGGTCACATCTCCACAGTACACAACCCGGAACAGGCCTTAACCCCAATGGTGTCAAACGATGCACTGTTTCCTCAACTCTAAACCTAACTTAAAAAAGGGCATCAAAGGGGCTTGTGTCTTTGAGCTTGAAAGGAGTTGCCTTGGAGAAGAAATGGGCAGACTATGTAGGCGAGTGAAGAGGATGTAAGAGATGTAAGAGAAGACATCTGGGTCCTTTTCGAGACAGGGATGGGCTTCAGAGTGCTTTGTGTCTGTACCACATCTTTTGTTTTGGAGACGAGTTTTTAGTGTTCCTTTCTGCCCCAGTTCATTCACATCTTTTAACTGTTTTTTTCTCTTCCTTCTCCAACTCCATATCTTCTTCCTCCACTTTGTTTCTCTGTGTAGTTGGTTGTGGTTGCTGTGTCATCTGGCCTGGCTGCTTGTCACAGTGCAGACGACCACACATTTCTTGTGAGAGTGCATTATACAATGAAAGAAAGGACAAAAGGTGAGAGGCAAGATAAGGGAACAGAGGCAGTGGGGAGGAGCATTGTGAACACTGCATTCCTGGAAAAGTCACTGGGCTTATTTACTTTGACATCAGACACTCATAGATTGTCCTCGTGACCCCTGAGGTGTCTTTTATGTTTTTTTAAAAGTAATCCCACCTACAAAATTATCTGTAAACAATGTCATTATGACAGACGCTCCCAAGTTTACAAGCATGTCAGTCACACTCTTTTAGCAATGTGTCAATACACAAATATATAAAGAGTTATTTCAAATGTTGAAAGTGAAAATATTTCAAAAGCACTCAGTATCTCTAGAAGATGTGGGATACACCAGCACTACACAGTCTAATATAAGTGGAGTCTTGTCTGATTTTGGACTCAGCTACCTTAATGATTTCTCTACCAGCATGGGTGTAACAGGGGACTTTGACCAGGGCACAATAGCATTGTGGGTTTAATAATAGCTGGATACTGGCACTATGAATAATGCAGTGCCAAATGTTTTTTTTTACCTTGAATGAATTCACTCAGTATGGAGTCTAAAAAGCTTCTTAAACTAAAGGGAAAGTTGGATTACATAACTTACAAAAAATGTAAATTAAAAAGATTAACTTTTGTAATGACAGTATATTAGCTATATTTCAATCTTACCAGGTTTAAGTATATTACAGATAAGGGGGTTTCACCTTCCTGACCTCCTGATACTTGCTTTGTTTATGACCAATTATTTTTCAAATTGTAATGCTGAAATCACCTGTTGAGTTGAGTAGTAAAATATTCTTCTACAATATTTTCCTGTAACCTATTTTCAAGCATTAAACTGTGTGTCTGTGTGGACGTTTTTACATGTGTATGCTAGGAGCTAAATTTTCATTGTACCTCACTATCTGTTGTGTACACAATAGATTTAACATGAAACAATTATTAGTTAGTTTTTGAAAAGATATTGATTGACATTGTTTAGTGTCTTCAGGGACACATCTGATGATATTTATGGTCTTTAAGAAAAACTAAAGTCCATGCTGAAGAGTTGGCAAATCTGAAATAGAAAAAAGAATAGAAGTGCAGGCCATCATATTTTTGACATGTGCGTAAAAAAAATTTAATCAAATCACAAAGACAATGCGTTATACTGAGAGTTGTACTCAACTTTCACTTTTTATATCTGTCAAACTTGCCATTGTTGCTGCCAGAAACATGACACAACAGAAACTAGATATGGAAAAATGAAAACTACAAATAATTTGGGAAAAAATATGTAAAAATATACTTTAGGTGTGTTAAAATGTTTCATGGTCAATGTAGAAATTATCCTGTAATCATGAGTGTTTGTTTGAGTCATTTGCTTTATTTCAAATGACAGACTATGTGGAGTACGCTACAAGATTATGCATCAGCAAGGACAAAATTATCTGTAATGAAATTATTCATATCTATATTTTTTTTCAGTGTACACTATGCTGAGGTGTGTGTGTGTGTGTGAGTATGTGTGTGTGTGTGTGTGAGGGGGTGGGAGGGAGGGAAGGAAGAGTGGAGGGGATGACCCCTACCTCACTGAAGGTATAAATATAAAGTGTAGCAGTGTGAAATGAGAAAAGGAACATATTTCATCTGTTGACGAGAGCGTTTTCATCTGGCATAGAAGACACCAGAGTAAGTACTTAAGACTTGTTTTTGCTTAAAATGTTCTACTAAATGTTGCAGCATTTAAATGTAAATATGTTTGTAATTAATACTAACTTATCAATGGAACTGATTCAACAGTAGTGCACAGAAATGTATTTAGGTTTATAGAAACCAAAAGCAGACTTATATCATTAGTTTGCTGGAGCTTATTACAGCATTATGGCCAATATAGAAGGTTAAAAACAATTTCAGTCATTTGTAACATTAATTTATGTTGGTCTCACTGGAAATGAATAATAGCTTTACAAAAACATCTCATAAAAAATATCACATAGTAAAAGCCTTGTTATCCTGAAAGTTATCTAGCAGGTTAAAACAAAACAAAACGTACACATACACTATTTCTAATGCAGGTGCATGCATTGTAGACAAGTTCATTATCTTATTGAAAAGACAAGCTGAATCAATTAGTCACCTTTTAAAAGTATGAATCGCTACCAGTGAAAAGAAACATTAACCAGCTATAATGGACAGTAAAGAATCTTTACAGCGTATTTAAAGCTGCACTGATAATTTATCACTGATAATTTATCAGTGCAGTCAAAGTTCGTTTACAGGTCTTGGGGATTATTACTGTGTGTGTGTGAAAATAGTTGTGTTTAGGCTTTTGTGGCTCAAGAGGGAGTCTGATAAACTGTGTAATTCACTTTTCTGTTAATTGATAATTTTTTATCAATGATCATCAATGTCTCTATCTTGTACACTCTTTAAAAAAATACCAAAAAAAGTCCCATACAGGACTGATGGGGCAGTTAGCATCCAAGCGTGGCTGGTTGGCCCGCTTCTCAACCAGTGATGAAGGACCTCCCAGATACTCTTCACAGCATTTTGACACCAGCATCCATCAACAAGATGGTAACCTCCAAATTCCTCCAACCGCCGTTGTCTCTGACGTGGATTCAAGGTTTGTATTGTTAACTGCTAGAGTCCAGTTTTTCTTTCAGTTGGGCCCAACTTCAGCAAAACTGGTCTATCCTTTATTCTACATTTAAGAATTAGCTATAATTCTATCTAAATGTTAACTTCAGCAGTTCCTGGTTGTCTTACATTATAGGCTGACTCAAACAACAAAATGAAATGAATAAAATGATAGAGAGTGATAATGTGCGATAAAGGTCCTGGCCTGAATTCAAATAACATCTTGATTAAACCTCAAACTTCACATCACCGTGGTAGATCCAGCATGTAGCAACATCGAGTGGCCAGTAAAGAAACTGCTAAGCGTGACGATTACAAATTAGCTGCAGCATTCACTGCAGTATTTGTTTTTTAAAATAACCCTTTTGTTTGCACCTATTATCCGCCAGCGCATCAGAGCACCGGGGCTCAAAGACGGAGCAGCAGAGACCTTCCTTCTACAGCACCTTAGACCTGGTGCCCCAGCTGGATCATTATGCCAGTACACTGCCACGCCAGCAGACGAGGAGCCGACCATCTCTTGAGGTTCTCCGCAGGTCATTTGAGGTAAGTTTTCCACCTCTGATGCTTTATTAACACATAGATAACTTTGTGAAATGGTTGCAGTTTGGTTAGGTTTAGGCAACACAACTATTTGGTTCAGAAAACGAAAAGATCATAGTGTGGGTAAAAATATATTTGTCACATTACATGACATAATACGTATTGTAACTTATAACTTTCAATAAGTCACTTCTGGCAGCCTGGTGTGTCTGATACAGGGACTAAAGGGTACCTTTGTGCGTCTCATGAGACGGGGCTAAATTTGATTCATTATCCTAACCTTAAAACAAAACAGAGTAAAGATTTTTAGTTGTGTAAATATTGGGTAGTCCGCTGACAAGATTACAGTGTTCATTGGTTACAATCAGGTATTCATGTTGTACCCTATGAAGCTGATGACTGGCAAGGTTATGACTGTAATGTCTCTCTCTCCCTCTTTTGTGTAAAATGTTTTTCTCAGGAGCTGGATGTGGCACACACCACCACAGTCGCAGGAGTTACCACCCTGTCAGTCACAGACAGCGATAAGGAAGAATCACAAACTCCGCAGGAAAAAGCTCCCGTTAGATTTGGCTGGGTGACTGGAGTCATGGTGAGAGATTCATACATTGGTTCTTTAAATTGTTTTAACACATGGTATATGAAACAATCTAGTGATTAAACTTTCGTCGCAGATTCGTTGCATGCTGAATATTTGGGGAGTCATCCTGTTTCTCCGCCTATCATGGATCACTTCTCAGGCAGGCATTTGTGAGTTATCACTTCATTCATCCCTGAATTCATTTGTCCTTTGTTCCTTCGTTTTGTGGCTGTAACACTTCATTGTTTGCTCTCACTTTCAACAAATTTAATTGATTTGCCTTTATACATTATGTTGCATGAGAATGGTGTGTGCACATTACTGGTAGAGCTTTATGTCAGGTACAGGTTACACCTATACAGTCTATGGTTACCCAAAGTTAAGGCAAAATAAGTGTTAATTTCCTGAAACACATAATGGGTAGAACCATTGCACAATCATAGCAAATACAAGTTCAAATGCGCCTTGAAAGTCATACTTGATGCCAATCAGTGTTACTGTGCCTGTACACGAGGACATTTCTCTAGCTGAGATGGAGAAGTAGGCCTTGAAATAAATAACAGAACAATATGGATATGCTATCATAGAAATGATGAATACCTTCATTCATCTTATCTCAGTGTTGACCTGGCTTATTATCCTGATGTCTGTGACGGTGACCTCGATAAGTGCCCTCTCCATCTCTGCTATCGCCACCAACGGGAGGGTGATATCAGGTCAGTGACCTCCTTTGTGCAAAGCCATGCGCTTGGAGGTTTGTGGTGATACTTATTGCTTTGTAAATGTTCCTGCCCCACTCAAAACCATACATTTAAAAATAGATTTTTTTCTTTTAGCTTGATAAGATCTCCTCAAAATTAGTTTGTATTTGTACATTAATGGTTTCTGTTTTTCAATCATCTACAGTATTTCATGATCTCTATGTCATTCTTTTTGTGGTTGAACATCAGGTGGGGCGTATTTCATGATGTCACGCTCCCTGGGTCCTGAAATTGGCGGGCCAATTGGGGTAGTCTTTTCCTTCGCAAATGCCCTAGCCTGTGCCCTCCACACTGTTGGCTTTGCAGAGACGGTCCGTGATCTAATGCAGGTACTTATTATACTTTAACTTTCTAAAGATATATTTATAAAAATGTGTTTTGCATAATCCCTGACAATATAGATATATAGATAATCCCCAACGCTACACAGATGTTGTTTTCAATTAACTATTTTAGCTCTCTACTGAAAGTTTTTCATTTTAAATCATGAAATTTGGCTTTAATTTTTAAAGGCACTCTTGCGAATAACATATGTATTTCTTCCTTTGTAAACTGTCTAGTTTTATTTGTCCAATTATAACAGGTCAAATTAAATTAAGCCTATGACTTAATATAATTTCACCTGTTAAGCAAAGCTGACTCTAATGTCTCCACAAAACATTATCTAAATACATACACATATATGTTTGGTTTCTTGTTATGTTTCTCATGTGAATAATTTGGTTGTGTTAATGTAGGAGTTTGGTGTCGTCATAGTCGACCCAGTCAATGACGTCCGTATTGTGGGCGTGATCACGGTGGCTGTTCTTCTGTTGATCACATTGGCTGGAATGGAGTGGGAGTCCAAGGTGACTACAACCTGAAACATCTCGCTTTATTTGCTGGATTTGGCCAATACATCTCTTCCTAACATTTTCTCTTTATCATGTATTTTTTCTTCTCTCTCATATTATCTCTGTCTCTCAGACCCAGATTTTGTTCTTTGCAGTTATCATGGTCTCATTTGCCAACTACTTCGTGGGCACAATCATCCCTCCCAGTCCAGAGAAACAGGCCCAGGGCATCTTTGGATACCGCAGTGAGTTCAGGCTTCCTACAAGGAATTAGTGCATTTTTAATACATTTACATGGTTACATTTACATTTACTCATTTGGCAGACGCTTTTACCCAGTGACTTACATTTGAGGAATAACAAACAACCATCAACAGAGCATCAGATCCAGCACGAGATTTACAACTGACAATACATACTAGGAAGAGCACTATTAAATACTAGTAAGAGCTAATAGCCCCTGCGATGGACTGACGACCTGTCCAGGGTGTACCCCGCCTTTCGCCCGAAGTCAGCTGGGATAGGCTCCAGCCCCCCGCGACATTGTACGCAGGATAAGCGGTTGACAATGGATGGATGGATGAAGAGCTAATAGCACATATGGCATAAATGGGGTAAATACTAGGGAAGAGGTAACAAAAAGTGCAATCAATACAAGATAATTGTAAGGGGATAGAAGAAGAGCATAGGAAGTGCATGTTAGAGGTTCGGAGTTAGAGGTGTTATAAAAGGAAATTTTCTTGGAAGAGATGAGTTTTCAAGAGCTTCTTGAAGTTAGAGAGGGACGCCCCTGCTCTGATGGCATGTGGTAGTTTGTTCCACCGTCGTGGTGTTAACAGCCGGGACAGAGATTGCTTTGTGTGTAGGGAAGGCAAAGCCAGGCGGAATAGTACAGAAATGCAGTGACTGTAACTTGATGTAGGGATCACTGTATTGATGTATTAATTGAAAAATAAATAAAGTGCACATATTTTGAATATTTCAACCAAGACAATCTGCTGAGAAAAATCAGGGTTTTGAAATAGGATTTCCAAAAAATATTTTTACAGCTCAAACTTTCTGTAGTTTCACGTTGTTTGAACAGGTTTTTTATACAGTCCCTATTTTCATTTGTGTGAGTGCATAACGTCTGTGATAAAAATCAGTTTTACCTAATTTACTCCCACAGAAACAATCTGGATTTTTTTTCACTGATAATGTCAAACAGGTTCTCAGTGACAAAATGCTTGCAACAATGCCTGGAACAAAAAAAGTATTTGACCAGAAAAGTAAGGGACTATCCTCCCGAGAAGAACAACAGAATCAGTCTTGTCAGAAAGCGCCCCAAAATGACATGTATGTACGTTCAAATGACAAAGCATTTAAGCAGCGGTAGTACTTATAACAAGAGAAAAGGAGGACATACGTATATGTCCTCCTTAGATTTTTATAGAACAACCTTGGGAGGAGGTTGGGGTGGACTGTGGAGTGGATGGGTCGATGTCGAGTCAACAAAACATTTTATGCACGACCATGATCGTTCCGTAACCGTAACCATGTGGTTATTATTGTAGCCATGATGACACACATTCCCTAACCATAGGGTTTTTTGTTGCCTGTCACCAGGTGAGATATTCATATCGAACCTAAAACCAGACTGGAGAGGACCTGAAGGCAGCTTTTTCCAGATGTTTGCCATTTTCTTCCCCTCCACCACCGGCATCCTGTCTGGAGCCAACATCTCTGGAGACCTTAAAGTATAAAGAGAAAGAAAGCAGAGGCACACTTCTTACATAACAACCACCACGATGTTGACTTGTGTATTTCCTTTTGCAGGACCCTGCTACTGCTATCCCCAAAGGCACACTATCAGCCATTTTCTGGACTACAGTGAGCTATCTACTAATTTCTGTAACTGTTGGTAAGCAACAACATTACATATTTTGTGTGGATTTGCTTCTCATTGGTTTAATTATCTAAACTGCTAGAGATTATTTGAAATGCTCGATAGTTTGGAGGGAGAGCCTGAGGGCATTGAGCCTGAGTATTTATCACTCATTTAAGGGCAGTGTCATCAGTGTACTGCATGAGCGTGAGATGGTTGATGACCCCAAAATAGTAAAAAATATAATAAAAGGGAGGGATCTGACATAATTTATTAGAGATCTTTATGGGTCCACAGTTTGGATGTAAAACATCCTTGTGGATAATGTACCCAAACTCAACATGCTTAAATTATTTTTTTTTAAGTTTCCCAAATAAGTCAGCACTAATCCAGGTAGACTCAAATGTTGTGCATTTCTGTTTAAAACAATACTCACAGATAAGACTTAGTGATATTTGAAAAACATTTAATTACTACCTAAGGATTTTACAAGTGAATAAAGTCAAATAATTGTGGTATGAATAATAATTATAATGCTAAGATCAAGATTAAACAGTAAGCAATTTTTAGGTTATTGTTCTGTTTGGCAATAGTAAAAAGGAGTAATTTGTTTCAGGTATCAGGTAGGACGACTGGACTTTGGTTATGGGTCTAATTTCTATATGATCTAAATCTAAATGTCAGAGCTACTTGACATCAACTTCTGATCACAAGCTACGGGTAGTTGGCCATACTGTTTTGCAGCTTTGTCAGCGAGATCCTTTCATGGGCCACAAACTGTACAGCTTTCAGAGGGACAATGTCCACGGGAACACAGTGATAATGGAGTTGGTCAGATTAGACAGTGGATTGGTCATGGTGGTTTCTCGGATTGTCATTGGTAGCAGCTGAGAAAGTCTTATTACAGAAACAGTTTCCAGCAGGCGTTAGACTGTACATATAGTAGGCGAAATAGTTCCTCTTGGTGAAGAGCAAAAATGTAGTAGGTCAAAATGGCAGAGAGTGACTAAAAGTGTCTTTGGTTTGTATCTAAGACTTTTTCAAGGTGGGGAGGGAAATTACCTCTAGATTAAAGCAGAGCTACTGTGTGTGCTGCCAAGTTCCATTTTTTGATTACAGTCATAGAGGAACAGTAAAGAGCAAAGTTTGGCTCAGTCTTTCTTTTACAGGAATGCCCCTCAGAATTGTCTGCATCTGTTGATTTTATCATCTCTTCAACGCGGTGTGAAAGAGAGAGCTTGTTAGCTGTCTGTGTGTATGTGTGTGTGTGTGTGTGTGTGTGTGGTTGTGGGTGAGTTTCATAGTGTCTTTATGATCCCAGCTTAGTTGTTAATTCTCGTTATCATGAACAACACCTAGGTCATGGAGGAGTTACAGACGGTTTTATCAGTCAGCAAAGTGTTAAAACTGGCCCTTTCACAGTTTCGGAGTGATGAAACAGCTTTTAATTGCAAATAAAGTCAGTCTGGAATGTAGTTTTCGTCTAGCCTGGGGGAGCTAATCAGTCGGTCTCTGTCTTTGATGTACTGGTCCAGAATAGAAGCACAAATACTTGATGCCGTATCACTACAAACCTGCACAAAAATGTTTAGTTTGCTGAAATTGCAGTATGAAATGTCACATTACATTATGAGTATATTATTTACATCTTCATTCACCTCCAGCATCGTGTGTGGTGCGGGATGCCTCTGGTAACATCACTGACATCCTGACTGGAAACATCACTGACGACTGTGTGGGTCTGTCATGTAACCTAGGCTGGAACTTCACAGAGTGCATCCAGTCACAGTCTTGTGAATATGGCCTGGCCAACAACTTAAAGGTATCATTCACTCTAGAAGGCCTTTAATCATCATGGAATAAAAAGGTGGCTTTTTTTAAATCAAAAACTCAAATCCTGTATTCATGACTGTTTAAGACATGTGATAATGTAAATACTCCTTCCTATTGATGACTATTCCAACCAGGTACTGGGCCAAATCTCAGGTTTCTACTACCTCATTACTGCCGGTATCTTTGCAGCCAGCTTATCGTCTGCCCTCGGCTTCCTTGTGTCCGCCCCTAAAATCTTTCAGGTGAGAAACCACAGCCACACCCTGATGTTAAGCTAAATTGTACTTTTACTAGCAAAAAATTATACAATTCTGTATTTAAAAAAAAACAATAAATGTAACATTAATAAACAATTAGCTTTGATAAGTGGGGAAGTTACACATTTTATTCTCTATTATTCCAGCTTTTAGACAGCACAGCAAGATGTTTAGGACAGTTGCCAACCACATGCGTGCTTTTCAGTAGACGGGAGTCGTTTAAAAACTAATACCAAGCAAGATAGACAAAATTACACAAAGGCTTCAAGGGAAAAACAGAAATAAAACTTTGAAGATAGATAAAGTAAAATAAGAAGATGGAGAAGGAATCTTAAGGATGGTGTCCTCATGCGCAAGTTTTGAAAGCTCAAGAGCTGTTTGAGGTAGGAGTTTTTAAAAAAGAGAGTGAGACAAAGGAGATCGTTTCTATGATTTGACCTCTCTCTGGGGCATAAAACTGTGGTTAAGTGACTTGCTGTGTATTTTGACTCTTGGGATTTTAACCGTAATGTGTTTTGTGTCTATATTACATGCATTTAGTCACATTACTCCTTCCACAATGACCAAAAACACAGAACTGTATAAACGGTAATTAAATCATTAATTTCTGTATCTGCAAATATCTTTGGTCTCATTGATTAAAGTATTCTTAAAGTCAAGACATTCTGAGTATCCTTACAGTTGTAAAATGTAATTTCTAATGATAAGAGAGAGGGAAAACTTATTCTAGTTCCTAGACATTCACAACATAATTAAAAATAAAATAAAATAAAATCAAGTCTTAAAAACTATTCTGACTCATAGCATACTTAATTACTTCTTGTGGTCAAACCTAAATTTTAATATTCTTAATAAAGAAAAGGGGAAAGTGATTAACTAAACAAACTAAAGCAAAGTTAACTGCACAGGTTTTAATGCAGGCTTTTAACCTTACACGACGATGACTGGTCACAACATGTAATGGTGATAATACTTTTAGCTAGAATTCTAACTATCTAGCTGCTACACATACAGCAACTTTTACTAATCTAGAAAAGAAAGATGACGTGAACAAGAAACAAGAGTACGGAAGCCCTAAGTGGCCATTGATTCAAACTTTTTTTTTACCTGAGATAACGACTGTTGTTTGCCTGTGATAACGGGATAATTTTCCTGTGATCTCGAGATAACAAAACAGTAGTTTAACAGTGGTTTAATGTTAAGTTCACTACATGTATCAGTGGTTAGCTCAGTTGGTAGAGCACAGGACACTTGGTCTTGTGGGTTTGATCCTCATGGAAGACAAACTTTTTTATCAAAATCCTCTTGAAGAGACTGGCGATTGGTCCACATCCATCAAACCTATGGACTTTTCTTTTCCCCATCATTAACAGTCAGAGGAAATTCCTGTGCTTCTCATTCAGGGGAATCCATTTAAGGTTACATATTTCATGACGGCTATTTCAGAACCTTTGAAATAGCCGCCAGGAAATGTGTGATTGGATTCCCCTGAATCTCTTCATAACAACTTTGTTGAAGAGGATAATAAAAAAAAACACACAAAAGAAGAAAAGAAATGTTATCAAGAGTCAAAACTGCAATCCTTGGATTATAAATCCTGCACTCTTACATCTGAGCTAACCAGTCACACTATATAGAACTCCTAAAGAAACACACCGGCCGACCCCTGTATTTAGCTATGGTTTGTTATTTCGAGATCACGAGAAAATGATCCTGTTATCATGAGAAAACGGTGTAAAATAAATATTTGAATGGAGGGCCGCTTAGGTCTTCCGTACAGGAGAAAGACTACCCAGGTTAATATAAATCACAGATTTTAATTACTTTTGTATGGTATGAAGAGTCAAATTATCTTTTGACCTCTAGATGCACTACTGTAGAATTAGGTTAGTTTCAATGTAATTGGAACTCCTTTACTACTTTACTTTTAGACCGTACAAAATTTGGACTGTTAACGAGAGAAACACACTAGAGTTTATGGTCCATGTCTGGTGATTGTTATCTCTTTTTTTACAAGATGTGAAGCAGAAAGGGGGTTATAGACTTTGGCTTGTGTGTGTGAGAGATAGAGTAAACAGAAGGATAAATTTCCACTCAGTCCTTGATTAGGTCACTATAACAAACCTCCATGCCATATAGAGTTGAGATGGGTCAGTTTCTTGTCTGGAACAAGAGCAAAAGTGGTCAAATAGTTTCTTTATAGTGGTAAAAATTTCAGTTTAGCATGTAGGTGTGAGGTTGCCCAGGGGAGCCTTATTGGCTGGAAAAATCTGTTTGTGAGTGTTGTTTTCATGTTCTTCCAAAAGTGCTCTGCAAGTCCATTAATCTTTCAGAATAAACCTTCCTCTAGTTCTTGGTGGGTGAAGGTTGTCGTGTCCCATACTCATACCCTCATACTCATGTAGCCTTTTTATGGTTCGGGCAGACTGTGAACATTCTGTCCCACCTTCAGAACAGTGGCTGGCTTTCCACATTTTGAACAAGGATTGGTTAAGACAAATGACACCACCGTCCATGAGAGCTCTGCCATGTTAATAGTTTGTAAATATCAATAATAATAAATAAGAAAATAGCATGAAGCATATAATGGAATAAAAGAATGTATAAATGTAGTGAAGACTAACATGATGCGCATTTTATGTTTTCTGCCTTGTCTTCCAGTGTCTGTGCAGAGACAACATATACCCGTACATTGGATTCTTTGCAAAGGGTTATGGGAAAAATGATGAGCCGCGCCGGGCCTATTTACTCTGCTCCATCATTGCTGTGGCCTTTGTTCTCATTGGTGGGTGTGCTTTAATGCTGTCGCTGTTTTATTATTGGAATTATTTCTTTCTTGTTATGTGCTAATCTTTTCACAAAGAGCTGTTTTTGTTCTTGTTGAAACAATTCAATATTAAAGTAAAGAGAAAACAGTTGAATGAGTTTTCATACGTTTGTGATTACCAATATCCAGTTCTGGATTTGTAATGTGTCTTTGATTTCTCTCTCTCCTGTTTCGTTACAGCTGAGCTGAACACTATCGCAGCCTTGATCTCCAACTTCTTCCTGTGTTCCTACTGCCTCATCAACTTCAGCTGCTTTCACGCATCTATCACCAACTCCCCTGGTGAGTTACCTACACTACAATGCATAAGTCATCCAGACTAAATGACAAAATTGCTTTGTCATCACTTTCCAAAATGACCCATATGAACTTTCCTGTGCAGTCACCGCTATGACTAAAGTTTAGGCTCACAGAAACTTTGTGGTCATAGTTAAAAGTGAGTGTTGAAAGGAAATAGGAAACAAACTGCAGTGTCTTGCATCAAAGTCGATCACTTTGCTGAGCCACACATGCTCTCCAGCCTCCTTCCTAAGTTGTTCCGCCTTCACTGATCAGATCAGAGATTAGATCCTAGTGAATGAAAATGTTCTTCCTTGTACATTCCTGTAATTACAGAAGTTTAGTTTGTTTTAGACTAATCTTGCAAAGTCATTATGTAATAATTATGGAAGCTGATTGAGAAACAGCTCTATCTGTATCTGAATTTCATCATCACAAGAAGGACAGTTAAAAGTAAAGTTTTCTTCCAAACATTAAATCATATGAAATTTGGGTTTAAGAAATCAGCCTGTTGGTTTTTGTCCAAATTCTGTCTACAAGTTTTTCAGCATGTGTTGAAATGCAAAGTTAGTGGCTCAATGTCCAACCTCACAGACTCACAGACATTGAGGTGCGTTTCCAGTAAGTCTGTGAGGCCGTATCTGTTTCCCAGAATTCATAGCATTGTAACGTAAAAGATAGGAGTTAGAGACGAAGAAAAGCGGTAAACAAACAAGCATGGAAGGAAAAAAAAACTGACGTTAACATGGTTAGAAAAAAAAGTTTACATGGACTTAAGATGGTACATAGAACTCATTATATCAGAATATTGCAGTCACCTTATTACACACCTAGTTTATTTAACTATTCTAACATTTTAGTCTTTGCTTAATGATGCTGTTTTGACAACAATATTGGTTATTGCATTGATTATTGACAAATATAGATTATTATTCACTATTACCTCTCATCCACTCTGTAGGGTGAGAGCCTGCAAGACATATAAATCACACAATTGGAAAGTAAAAAACATAAAATAAAAAGTGTGCAACATGTTGTCAAGGTAATGTGATAATGTCGCAATGTGCTGTCCTGTTCAGCATAGCATTTTGAGTCTTGCACTCAATCACTTACCAAGTGATGTCAGTTAAGTCTTAGGGAGGACATTGAGATTGGGCCATTGAATGACCAGACACAGCCATTTGCCCTTTGCCCGCTATATTGGACATAGGAGTGGCTATGTGAGAGTAGAGGTTATGTGTTATATGCCAAATGAAAATCCTCTATTTCTCATTGTCGCCCCCTTGAGGTTGGAGGCCGTCATTTCACTACTACAGTAAGTGGTCAGCTTTGTTTGGAGCAGTCATCTCTGTGGTGCTGATGTTCCTGTTTACCTGGTGGGCTGCTCTCCTCACCTTCTGTATCATCTTCTTCCTGTTTGGATACGTCAACTACAACAAGCCAAGTGAGTCTGAAACAAATTATATGTTTTGAAATGCAGCTGTGTTCCAATAAGACCAAAGCGGCCTAGATTAGAGTGGAAAAATTCTGTATGATTTTTCTCCCTCTGTTAGTTTTGTTTCTCAGATTTTTTTTCATAGTCACCTCACTTGTGTGTTGTTTTGACATCCACAGAGGTAAACTGGGGTTCATCAGTCCAGGCGGGTACATACAACATGGCTTTGTCATACTCTGTCTCTTTGTCTGGTGTCGAGGATCATGTCAAGAATTTTAGGTGAGCGAATAGACATCTCATATTATCTATCGATAACCCTCCCATCACATGTCAGCTGATGTTTGTATGAGAACATGTGTTACAATGTGAGTGAGTGCCAATGTTACCTCATCAACAGTGAGTGCAGCGTTGGTATATAAGCACCACTATATACCACTGTATATAGACTTCTCTCTAATGGTATTTGTCTTATCTATTTTGTAACTGGAATTTGATCTCATACTTCTTATTTAGTGGAATAGTACTGTATTTACATTTTATCATTTAAAAGTGATTATCAATGGTGATAGTATTGCGTGCCTGTTGACCCTTATCTGTGTCCTCCGATGTGTTCTTTCAGACCACAATGTCTCGTCCTGACTGGGCCACCAAACCAGCGACCAGCTCTCGTGGACTTTGTTGGTTCTTTCACAAAGCATATAAGCCTCATGATCTGTGGAGATATAATCATGGTCAGTCTCAATAATGTTGTTCTCAAAAGGAAAATAAGAGAGATTAATATATCTTTGTATTACAGAAGCAATCTAATCGTTAATACCTTTACAGTCTCTTTTCTTCAGCCATGTTTTACTCATCAGGGTGAATGGCTTTAGCTCTCTTTTGTCTTTCATTAAGTAATTTAAAGAGATCACTGGATTCCCGACTCCTCTAGGAAAAGGACAGGCAGACTCGGCAGCAAGATGCCACAGATTGGTTGGTGAAGTGGATGAACAAGAGGAAGGTGCGCTCCTTTTATACTGCTTTCACCGCCGACAGCCTCAGAGTTGGTGCTCGACACTTGCTACAGGTAAAACATCTCTTATTTGAGAAGCTGCATGTGTTTGTCTGTGGGAAGTAACTACAGCTTCAATTGCACACAAAAATTTGCAGGATGACAACCTGTTAAACATGTTCTACTATCTCCTTCTCACAATTTTGGTTGTTGGTAAATAGTTTGTCTCAATGCCCACAGATGGATCTGCATTTCTTTTTGTATTTACATCACTTCTAATTTGTTTGTTAGGACACTTACTACTTTATATTTGGTCCTAAACATTACTTTCAATAGAGCGTTTGATTATCCTGGGATGCAGTATGTGTACTTACGGTGTGTTTTTATTTGTATTTTATGAAACTAAACTTTTTGTTCTGATTTGACATTTTCTTCAAGGCTTCTGGTCTTGGCAAGCTGAAGCCCAACACTCTGGTTCTGGGCTTCAAGGCAAACTGGGGGGACAGTTCTCCTGAAAGCATTGAAGATTATACCAACACCATATAGTAAGTGTGGTTAAAGAAACAGAAGAAAAACTTTCTCGGTTTTACTGGCAATGAAAGGTTACACAGCTCTCTGTTGCGAGGAAATACTGCAACTTTTAAAAATACATTGCTAAGCTAAGAGTAAGGCTGTGAGAGACTTCCAATAAGCTGGCAGTTTAAACTAATGCAGTCTACAACAGTCCTGCAACAGACCACCTTTGTGGTGCTGTCAGACTGTATTGCATTACAAGAGGGGTTTATCTGTTATTGAGATTAACCTCATTGATATAAATGGGGTTGACAAAATAATAGAGATGCATGTCAGTCATGCCACAGACTACATCAAATCAACACCTCTCTATAACAGTTTCAACATAAACTGATTATTATGAGCTTCATGAAGGTAGGATTTATTGCAGAACTCTTGTGTAAGACTGCATTAGTTTTAACCACTTAATAATAATAATAATAATAATAATATAATAAAATGAACTGGTAGCTGAGTGTGTAATGCTGCCTTAACAAAATAAGTTGTTGACAATGTGTCAAAAGTGGGAATATACAATCCAGTCTGTGCAGTTACCGGCGCAGTAAGAACAAATGGTATTAATACAACAATCTATGTTAGCATAGCTAGCTTTAAAACACTCATCATAAGTTACTCTTCTTTTCTTACTTGGCTTTTTCTCTAGTGATACCTTCGACTCCAACTACTGTTTATGTATCTTGAGGATGATGGACGGGCTGGATATCTCTGACCAGTTTGATTTTGAAGGTTGGGAATCCAGACTTTATTATCCGTGTGCTTTCCTACAACGTGACTCATTTGTATAATATGCAACTAAAACAGCTATGTTGAAGGATGTAACGTCTGTCTTCCAGTGAATGAGGGCTTTGAGCCTGATGAACCTGTTGAAAATGACGACCAGCAGTCTCCAGAAAGGGATTCAGGTGAGCACTTACTTTTATGCACACATACAAATTAGACTTAAATGTGTAGGGGACGTTATATTTACCTGCATTCACTCCTGAAGGATCACTGGTACCATTTATCTACATCAACCTGTAAATAGAAAAAGGTTTTTAGCTCCAGCTCCCACTTTTAAAAATGTACATTATGTTACATTTTTGACTAGAATGTTTAATGTACAATGTACGTTTAACCCTATGCTGCTCTGTTCTCACTATGTCACCACCTCATGTGTTAGTTATTCTCTATATTTGGACATCTCATAGTGCATTATTACTTTGTTTGTTGTGCCTATATTACTCAGTAAATATATAATTATTGCCTGTGCACCTAACTCTTCCTCCTCCTGCTGTTACAGTTGTCAACATCTTCGATAAAGGCGACAGTGATCAGATTAAGACAGTGTTTCAGAACGACCAGGGGAAGAAGACCATCGACATCTACTGGATAGCTGATGATGGAGGTGAGCACAAAGAGGTTAGATGAAACAAAAATCCAAACAGCACAGGCAATAATCCAAAGTTCAACAATCCACAAAGACATCAATAACACAGGTAGGAAACACTGAGGACTGGCCGGCACACTTGACAAACTCCCGAAGACAATCCAACAACTAACAATGGAAGAACACTGACTTAAATATACAAAGAAGGAGCGAGGTGATTGCAAGATACAGGTGGAAACAATCAGAGAGAACTAAACAAGCACACAAGTGGGGGAAACAAAATAAGAGGAAGTGAAGTGAACACAGACACAAGAGGAAGGGTGTAAAAAATAAAACAGGGAATACCAAACTCAAAACTCAGAACCATGACAATATCTCTTCTTCGTCTTGTCTTTGAAGGTCTGACTCTGCTGGTGCCTTACCTGCTCACCAGGAGGAAACGCTGGCACCGCTGTAAGATCAGAGTCTTCATTGTGGGAGATCAGCAAAACATGGAGGAAGGCCGCAATGAGTGAGTTTTCTCTGTTTTACCAATAAGTGGATAATAATGAAAAATAATAAGTAAAAATTTCCCACAGGTTTATGGTCCATCCTGGTACCCGTGTAGTTTTTTCACTTTTTCTGAGCTGCAAAAATAATTCACATTGCACAATACTTGGATTTAAACACCAAGACTATATATAGACTCAAGTAATGGAGGAGAAGAAAGAAGTAAATTAAGGAAATAGGTATACAGTTCAGTATCTTGTTTACAACTTTGACATTTTTGTGAAGATCTGCAGTCCAGAGAATAATTTAATCGGGGCTTGTAATGATCTTTTTTAAACCAAATGGTTTTATATCAAATCTTATGCATTTATTCATGGAGTTTTATAAGATTGTAAGTTGGTAGATGTAGTCTGGAGTATTTTGTACAATACATAAAGATTTCAGATTTCTCACTCCAGTTCATGGACACTTCTGTTGCAGAATACAATCTGGTGGATGCTGGTCTGTGGAAACTGATGTTCATATAGACTTTTGTTTTGTTTAGGATGATAGCTCTGCTGAAGAGGTTTCGTTTGGATTTCAACGATGTTACCGTCATGACGGACAGTGAGAGGCGTCCAAATGCCAAGAAGTATGTCCACAAAACCTTCACATTCACTGTCAGAAGTCACAACATACACTGAAAACGGATCAGCTGTACGGACACAGGAAGTGATCAGTCTATAACAACAGGCTGTCATTTTCGCTACCTTGCAGAAACCCAAGTTTTAGGTGTAGTTTTATTTTGAATGAACAAATTACAAAACATTAAAGCTACCACTGCAATATTTGAAATTTTCTGACTCTATCCAAGAGGTCACCCCCATGTTTGTCCACACAAACAATATAATCACATACAAATGTTTTAAAAAGAAAAAATAACTATTAAAAACAAACGACAGCCCTGGGAATTTCACCAAAACTTTTCATAATCTTACTTACTGTAGAGAAATTGCCATATTCAAACTATTTAAATTAAGATAATATTTTGCAAATATTATTGGTTTTTGAATCTTCACAGACTAGACTTTTGTATTTTTTTTCTCTGTCCTTAACTGCACACTGATTTCTGTGCTTCTGTTCTTCCTGCTTCTGCAGTCTGAGTCGGTTTGTGGACAGTGTCGCCCCCTTCAGGCTATATGATGAACAGCAGGAAAGTGTCTCAGTTCAGGAACTGAAACAAAGCAGCCAGTGGAAAATATCAGACAAAGAGTTTGAGGCTTTCAAGCTTAAGGTCTGTCTGTTTATGTGTGAATAAACTCAAATGTCTCTGTGTATGAGGCCCATCAGTGAACAAACTTACTTTTATTTCCTCCCTCTTACAGTCTGAGAGAAAAGTGAGGCTGAATGAAATCATCCGGAGGAATTCCCAACATGCTGCTCTCGTGCTTGTGTGAGTACATTGTTTAAATGATCAGTTCAGGTCAGAATATGACAGGTACCTGCCATATTTGTGTTTGAGATCCTGACTTGCAGGGAGATGGTAATGATCATTTAACTTGTCAGTGTCAATGGGCCAGTGTCTCAATGTAACACAGAATGAAAACAATACATTGCCTGATGTCCACATAGAAAATAGAGTCCCCAGACCATGTTCTTACTTCTATGGCAGTGTGATTCAGACCTAACAAAGACATGAGGGGGACTAGCTCTATCTGGGTTCACTGCAAATGACAGTATGCACTAATCTGATGTGTATTAATATTATATTGATATTTGTTCTTGTTGTGCTGTTTTCTTATGTTCATGTAAATGTGATGGTTTTATCCAGGAGCCTTCCTGTGCCACACAATGACTGCCCCAGTGCTCTGTACATGGCCTGGCTGGATACTTTGACCTATGGCCTCCACTGCCCCGTGGTGCTGATACGAGGAAACCAGCAGAACGTCCTCACTTTTTACTGCCAGTGAATCCTGTCTAACAGGGTTGCATGTTTTGAGACAATTTGTACAGAATGAAATGATTGGCCGTGCTTGTTATTTATTGATTGCTGTTGGAATGGGAATACATGGAAAATAAATATGAAATGAATTGCCAGGGAAAAAGCTAAATAAGTCTAATATGTGAAATAAGTAAAAACCAATGCAGTTACTTGCTTCACTGTCATCAAGATCATCTTCACCTGCCAGTGAAAGCAGAGAAAGAGGAGGACTATAGGACCTCTCAGTGTTACTCAGCTGGAGCCACAAACTGATACAAGCCAAAGAGGTTTTGATGAGCTGTTCTGGGTTGGCTGAGTCTCCAGAACAGCTTCATCACACCTTAGCATAAAATCTACAAATTTCTACGAAAGGGATGAAAACAATTCTTCCAAACGATATTACCTTGTTTGGTGTTTTGATGATGGTGGTGGAGAGCACTGTCTAACATCTCGCTCCATAATCTCCTGTAAATGTCAAGTTGAGTTGAGATCTGGGCCTTAGCACATGAGCCATCAATTACTTATATAATTTAACGTGCCCTTATGGAAGCATCTGCATTTAATATGCTGCTCTGCTTCCTTTTCATTTGTCAGCCATCTCTGCAGGTACACTATATTTAGATTGTTAACTGGGGAATTTAAGAACTGATCATCAGAAATCAAGATAAAACAAATAAAAATCATTAAAAATCTTGAGAATATGGAATGAACACACGCACACACAGAGGATGTGTCCAGAATCACTACCCATTTACTACATTGTATATCTTATAGATCATACAATCTTACTGTCCTTGTTGCTGTTACTGATGAACAGTCCACTAATAGTATGTTGCACAAGGGTCTTTTCTTTTTGTCTGCTTAATAAATATAATAAATTACAACTATTCTAAAGGAAATTAACTTCTTTCTGTCAACCATGGACACTTTGCTGGTGATGAAAAAATCTAAGGCCGCAAGCGGAAATGACTGGAATGAGTTACAATTTCAAAATAAAATTTCCAAACAAAAAATCTATATTGTTTGCAACATTTATTCTTTTTGTATTTATGTATTTTAAATGATAGGTTTATATTTTTTGAGGGTGTCTTAAAATATTATATAGCCTACTTGTGTTTACATTCAAATTGCCTCTTTCTCACACCTATCCCTTTATTGCTGCTCAGCAACAAAACACTTTTCATGGAAACACAAAATGAGAATTTCGTACTAAAAACTACCTTTGGAAGATGATTTAGCCTCTTTCATTGTACATGTGCATATCAGTATTGTGTCAAGATGGACATGAAAACATATTAACTTATTCTTTAACATCTTGCATGGCTCACAAACAGATAAATACGCCAAATCCAAATGTATTTGTTTTTACCCTCCTCAGCATCCCAGACAGAAGCTCTTACTGGCCGTGTGTCTTTGGAAACACCAGTTTAAAGTTATAAGTCTGTTAGGGTCCAAAACATTAGAAGCTGCCAAGCCACATAATTAATTGCAGGGCTGTTATACTATAATGCACCAGATTGGTATTTTATCTGTATTTAGTCTTGGACACGTACCACCTTCCTCAGCACTGTTGCAGAAAACGTACACCATTCCATGGAAACGCTATTCCCTGATTGTAGTGGCCTCTTTCAGCAGGATAATGCACTATAGAGCAAATATGGTTCAGTAATGGTTTTGAGAGGCACGACGAGTTCAAGGTGTTAACTTGGTCTCCAAATTCCCCAAATCTCAAGCCAATCGAACATCTGTGCAATGTGCTGGACAAACAAGTCCGACCCATCATGGAGCCCCCCCGCGCGCAAATTACAGGACTTAAAGGATCTGCTGCTAATGTCTTGGTGCCCCAGCACACCTTCAGAGATCTAGTGGAGTCCGTGCCTCGATAGGTCAGGGCTGTTTTGGCAGCAATAGGAGGACCTACACAATATTTGACATGTGGTCATAATGTTATGGCAGATCAGTCTATATTAATTTATTTACTTACTGATTTACTTGAAATTATATTTTGTTTACATATTTTTGATTACACTTAACTGATGAATACTGGGAATATAATCCTAGAATATAATTACTTTTAATTAATTATGAACTTAAAAATTACCAATAAATAAAGTGCATCGACACTTATTGGCTGCTTAATAACATTTTCCTCAGTGGTGGACTTTTGATAAAAATGGATACTTTACTTAGATAATATTATTGATGTAAAGTGGTTCTGCATTTTAACCATAAATTAACCAGTTTGTTTGGTTTGGTTAGCCAGTTTGTACACAACTCTTCTTCTAGTTTTGTCTAGACTTTTATATAAATTAAATATACTGTCTGAGAGGGAAGACCAGAGAAGAGCAAGATTAGTAAGCATGGACAGAACTTTTCCCCCAGAAAAGTTTTTAACAAAATGATACAATCTCTTCATCTGCCTACCCCCTTCTAAAAAGAAAACAAAAAATAAAAATTGGCTTTGTTCTCTGCACATACACAGTGTTACCTGCAATTATAAACGATGTGACTGGGCTTCAGAAAATACAATCAACATAATCAAATCATATTGACAATGGGTCTTTTTTTACATCTTACCAAACAAAATACACACAATGTGTAACAAGATTAAATATCACAATTAATCAAAAGCCTCAAATGTTTACTACAAAACAGCGGCGAAAAGAACAGTGTTCGGCCTTGAGTTTCAGCAGACCTGCAGTTTTCTGGGAGTTTGTTTGACCGTTACAGTAGTCAAGTTGACTGAAGATAAGTGTTTATCCATCTGCTGAGACATAAATCCTTTAATCCCTGATATCTTCTTCAAATGAAAGTTGGCTGATTTTTTTTAATCATCTTAATGTGGCTGATGAAAGTTGGGGGGTCATGGGGTGCCCTGGCTACCAGGGGTGGGGGTCTCTGGGCTGCGGTGGGATTGTAGGGCGATTGTCGATGCGTCTTGATGCACTGTGCTTTTCCCTGGGCAGGGTCTCTGGATGGCTGCTGGGCGTTTAGTTTGTGCATTGGAATCCGGGGGAGGCATTTCCTCGTTGGCTTGGAGAGACCTAGTTTGCGTCACTGGTTTTCTTTGTTGGCCTCAGATCCATGCTTCCCCATTTCTCTGTCGGCCAGTTGTTGGACCCCTCTGAATACTAAAGTATAAAGTTAGTTTTCGGGATTTGCAGTGTGTGTGCAGGGCAGGGCTGTGCTCTGGTTTATTCTGTGCCTGGAGTTCTTGGCCCTTGACGGGTGGGTGGGTTGGTGATGGCATGCAGCTGAGCTGGTTGATTCTGCCTCGTTGCTGGTTTGGCTGGTGTTGCGCTGCGGCTTGGGGATGTGCTGTGCATGTGGGATGTCGGCTGGCGCGGGCGGCCTTAGTTTTTCCGGTGGCTGGGGGAAGGCGGACTTTTATTGGCGGGTGCACGGTGACGTACGCGGCGCATTTGCTGCCGGGCTGGGACTTGCAGCAGGTGCACTGGGTGTCGCCATACTCGCACAGTGCGCACGTTGGGCTCGTCACTTGTGCACTGATGTTGATGATTGCGTAGCATTTGGGCATTTTGTTTGTTCGCTGCGCGGCGGTGGGGCGCGAGCGCTGGTCTATGTTGGGTGCGCGCCGTGGTTGGTCCAGGGGCTGCTCTTCCGCGGGTTACGCCTCTAGAGTTCCGTCAGCATTGCCTTGTCAATTGGCATTTGGATGGTCCTTTTTATGTTTTTTTTTGGGGGGGGGGGGGGCGTCTGTTGGTTGGGTCGGGATATCCGGGTCATATTTTTATTTTTTTTTTATTTATTATTATTATTTTTAATTTTTAATTTTTTTTCTTTTTCCCACCCCTATTGGCTACTGGGGTTCTTGCCTGCCTGTTGCTGGGGTCGGTATGGCACAGTCGTAGCATCCCACTCTCACTAACAACTACATTCTTTAACAGGCTTATGCGCACACATATGTCACACACACACACACACACACACACACACACACACACACACACGCACACAGACATACACAATTTCACACATAGACACAAACAAATTTAGGTTGTCCCTATAGTAGAATTATTCCTGATGCTTTTCTTTCAGTTACTTATTTAAATTAATTGTTATTATTCCAGCTCTCCTGGCTGTGTGTTTAGTGTGCCTGACTGTTTCTTGTTTTCATTTTTCTCTTAGTTGTCATACTATGTCAGCTGTTTATTGCTGCTGTTCGGCTGGTTGTCTTTTACTATTATTATTATTTTTATTGTTTGTTTGTGTTTGTGTTTGTTTGTTGTTGTTTTTCTCCTCCCCAAGCCCCCCTCTCTGTTCTATTGCAGGTTTCGTTGCTTTCTGCAATTGGTGTTTCCCACTGCTTTTCCCTGTTGTCCCCACCTTCCATCCCCCTTCTCTTAAAGGTGTTGTCCTTTCTCTGTGCTGCCTGTTTGTGCCCCCCCCCCATCCCCGTGTCTGCCCCAGTGACAATCAATACATAATTAAATAAATAATAAAACAGACAAAGTAGTATATTAATACTCTCTTGTTAAAGTGAAATCTGTCTGGCACAATATGGTATCCAGCTCATCATACTTTACACCAGGCTGCAGGGCAGGACAATTAAAAAAAAAAACAACTACGAAAACAAAAAAAATGCAAAAAAAAAAAAATTTCAAAATGCAAACAAACAAGCTGTTTTCAAGCAGTTCAGAGCAGAGTTTTCTGTGGGAGATGGGAAATCCCTGTGGGCTGGACTTTGGGCTATTTCTCTTTGCAAACCATATTACATGCACAAAAAAAGGTATATAATGCAATAAAGGAGAGGAAAAAGCCAAAAAGCACAATAACACCTCTTTAAACTGACACAATTTGTTAGAGTGTGTTAGAGAGTCACCAATCCAGTGTTTGTGTTTCTGTGTGTGTTTGTTTTCCATGTATTATGTAAATTACCTCTTTCATAAACAGATGTGCTCTCCTTACCAGTGAAAGAGTTTGGAAACTTCTGCATTTTGATATTCAAATGCTGACATAAAGGTGGTGCCATGCTATTGCAGAGCATGTAATCTTTTGTGTCTGCATCAGCACATTGAGGAGAGACCAGAGTGAAGCGGAGAGAAGAATTCATCAAATGTAAGTTTAAACTGTTGTTTCACTTGAGATTTCATGTTGTGTGTGTAAAGGTGGACAGTACAGTATATCCAATATTGAAAAATATTCAATATCTTCTAAGTGCAGTACTTGTATAGTACTTTGTGTATAGAGCCCAGTAAATATGAATTTAGCAGTTTTACTCCTTTCACACTTCATTATGTGGTGCAGATATTATTGCAACTTTTAGAATATGTTATTTACAAATTTGAGTCTTTGATGACTGTGTCAGAAATGTTTTGAATTAATTGGTTCACTGACACTTCCTGTTTTGTGTCTCACCTGTACGTTAATGATAGACATTACAAGAAACATTTGTTCCAGGTTCTTGTATTGCAATATTTCTAATCTGTATTTTACACAAATAAGTATCTTTCATGAGTTAACAAGTGTAACCCAAATGCTATTTAACCTCTTAACAAGTTAACTTCATACTCATATGATGCATCATTTGAAAGCTAAAATCCTCATGATTCCACCAATGCAAACCATTTCAAGATACAATCACCACAGTGTGTACAATCAGCGCTTCTGTCCGACCAACCAGTAAATCAAAACTGACGTGACTCACTTATGATGCATCATAGTAATCCACCGATCAATTATATTCCAACAAAATGGTCTTGTTACGTCATCAAAGGCGATCCAATCAAGTAAAAATATTTAGTCCAAAAAACATTATTCCATCAATAAATCCCCAGGGAAGGCTGCAGTATCGTTTCATATTTGACGGCAGATGGGGCTCGTATCATATCATACTAATATTATATTATACATTATATAAATCATCATCATTGAGTAAAATATATTTCAAATATAATAATAAAATGATTATTTTTGTTTTTTCTTGTTTTTGGCAGTAAAGTGAGTTATATATAACCTTTTGGCTTAATGTCCGTAGTGAAATAAGCTAGCTAGCTACAGACTAGTGTTAGCCTACATTTCATCAACATTTAATGCAAGGAAAAGTTTAGCAAGATATTCATATTGAATCATTGTCCCTGCCCCTTTTAGCAGATGAACAACAGTTTTTACCATAACAAAGAAAGACAATGAAATATTTCTTAATGACAGAAATTCAAACACAAATTATTTTCTCACATAATGATTATTATGAAATAAATAAAACTAGAAATTCAAGCAGTTTTAAGTGGGGTCCAAGCCTCCCAGCGCAAGCCGCCCCGGGCACCCTGCCGTCGTGCCGCATAAGGTCCTCAAGTTTGGTCTTGATCGGCCATTTGAAACTGTGGCAAAAAGTCCTGCGTTTGAAAATGCCATTGGAATGAATGGGATTTAGTGAGAGATTTCAGCTTCAATTTTAGCGCCACCTGTTAGCGGAATTTTACCAATTTTTTAAGGTGTCATCAGGCGCCCATGGGGAAGAATTGCCCCAAATGTGGTATGAATCGGACTTGTGGTTATGGAGATATAAAATGAATTTATGTGAATGGGAGTGTTTTTTTATATACGATTAATAGCGGCACCTTTTGGCCCATTGATACCAAATTTTACACAGGCCCTCGGGAGGGCGTGCCAGCTAAGGTCCCCGAGTTTGGTGTAGATTGGCCAATTGCAAATGTAATGTTAGATGACATGCTGTTTTTAGCGTTTGCGCAAAAACATGCTAGTTTACAATTGGGCCTTTTTTTGTCGGATATAAATTCCCACTACAATCTTTCTTCAGCTTGGTCCAGAGATGGTCTGTGGCAAGTTTCGTGGCGATCGGACTTACGGCCTTGGAGGAGTTAATTAAAATAGGTTTTCCAGTTTTCACGATTTAGTGAAATGAAAACGTCATCGCACAGAGGCGTGTCCTATACCATAAGAATCGTCAGCATCCCCCAAACATGTAGACCTAAGGTTTAATGGGGAACAATTGGCCCAAATTTGGTATCATCGGAGTTGTGGTTATGGAGATATAAAATGCATGTAAGTCAATGGGATTTTTTTTGCCGGGCGACATTTTAAGTCGGATCAAAATTTCCTCTACAAACTTTCATGAGCTTGGTCCAGAGATTATCCGTGACAAGTTTGGTGCCGATCAGACTTGCGGCTTCGGAGGAGGAGTTAATTAAAATAGGTTTTTCAGTTTTCGCGATGTAGCAAAAAAAGGTTTAGGTGTAAATGACGCTTGTAAGCCTATAATTAGAGTTATGTAAAGCTTTTGATGGGACGGATAAGTCCTAGAGATGTGGTGACAACAGCTGCGCAGAGGGGGCCCAATTTGAGTTTTTTGTCATAGGGCCCAAAATTCTTGGCGGCCCCCCTGCTCGTATGTCATTACAACTATAATAAATCGTTGAATGTAAACAACTATGATAGCTTGTATTCAAATTAACCGCTGAACTCTGACCTTTGGAGTGACACCAAATCTGACCCATTAGGAGCTCGCTGTAAGGAAGGGCCAGCACCTATTATTTCACGGGTAGGCCGAGCCAATTGCAACCAATTGTGCCGATGACTGGTACTTTGTGTAGCCAATAAAATTCTGAACTATACCAGTATAGAAATATAAATTTTATTTATATTACGTGAGAACAAAACAAAAAGAAAACAGACAATTCAGGACTAGACAGCGTTACCATGGAAACTTGTGTAGAGTTGAGCACCAAAATGAATTATAGTCAAACTGGTAGGCAAATTAAAAAATAAACCACACACTGAAACCAAATTAAATCAAATAACATGAAATAACACTAAATTTAACTGCACACAGCACACTAAGTGTCCCGAAACTACACAAAATACCCATGCCAAACGGTTACTCTACCCTTCAGTTCCCCCATTCAATACAGCCAGAAACACAATAAATGGCCCATTCAATGATCTAGTGGGTGCGGTGCGCAATAAATCTAACAGAGGTGGGAAAAACTCTTAGTTGGATCTCCTAAAGTCTATTTAAAGAAAAGAAAAACAGAAACACATTAAGATACAGAAAGAAAACTTTAAAAGAAATATTTTGCAGAACATGAGCGATACCTTGCTTGACTTGGAAGCACATTCCCCTCCCCCAGTTGAAGACAGAGGTGATCTTCTTCTGCAAGCATGAAACATTACCTTGTGTATAACAGTTTCCTTGGGGATCCAAAATTGTGTTGGTAGCACAAAGAAAAAAAAAATAGCGGTAGAAAAAGGAAGAAAACAGAGTGTTTGTCCGGCGAGTGAAGTCTGCATTCAGGAACAAAGAAAGTTCAGCACTGAGAAAGTTGTGTCTCCTCCTTGCGCAGTTGTGGAAAAGACAGGGTTTGTTTAACGTTCACATACAGTACGTGTTTAAGTGCATTTCATCCAACAGGGACAAGCTGTTAAATCATTGTGTTTGGTTCTCTGCACACTAAAATATCAGTTTCCTCTAACAGAGCAAAAATGCAGTGGAGTCTGTTTCTGCTCATTCTGATGGGTAAGTGGATCATTTACCAGCTCTACAGCAACAAATAGTAGTACTGCATCAGCTGGTAGCAGTATTACTGCTGCAATATTACTACTGCCCTTTACAAGTTAATCTTCTAATCAATGAAATATAAAGGAATTGGACTTAAATTGAGAGGATGTTGTAAGATGTGTGTGTGACCATGAGCTCCAACACTGCAGTGTTTTCTCTGGTTTTAGGTCAGTGGTCCTTCTTCACTTGTCACCTCTATGAGTATCACTTTATTGGAGAGAATAAGACCTGGGATGAAGCTCAGAAGTATTGCAAACAGAACTACACTGACCTGGCCACAGTGACTAACATGGCAGACGTGAGGAGACTCCTTAACGCTACAGTGCAGCAAAGAGAAGCCTGGATTGGGCTGTACAACCAAACAAATGGCAACAAGATGTGGCACTGGTCTCTGCCAGGAGTGGAGTTCAATGATAGTGAGACAGATTGGGGTGATCTTCCTTCTAAACAGCCGAATGATTATGATGGTGTTGAGAACTGTGTGTGCATCGATCCTCAGAATAGATGGCAAGATGTCCTTTGTACTGAAAATTATAAAGTTATCTGCTACGATGGTAAGAATCTGGGCTAATAATGCTACTATGTGTATTGAGCACGTCGTCCTGTCTAGCAATTATTTTCGATGTGGACACACAAATAACTCATCTCTTTATATGGAATTAAGTAAAAACTTTACTAATATGGGTAAAACGTGATATATTTAACAGTCGAAAGGCAATCAGTGCTAAATCTTAGCCTTTTGTTGCTTTTTAAGTGACATTACTAGAAACTGTGGTGATAAAAATCCACTTGTTCCCATAAAGATTTTCCTAATGCAGTATAAGCCTGCTGTCCTTTGATTTTAAACAGAATTATCTGAGCAACCTCATTGTAAAAGTAACACTTTCACCTAAATATCTGAAACTGCAGTGGAATTGGAATTCACATAAAAAATTTCACCTGCAAACAGAAAATATGTGACTTATGTGAAATACTATTGACAGTCAACACACACGGGATGTAATAGAGCTGAATCTGTGTTTTGGCTGTGTGAAACATGCTTATTTAGATAATTTTATTGTTTCACCTGTTTTAAGTAAGACACTACGATTTTATGAGACTAAAAAACTTGTTAAAATGTGTATTTCTAACTGCATGTTTGCCTGTTTATTCCACAGAAAGAAATCAATCCAATAAATTCAAACTGATTGACAACAGCATGACTTGGCCACAGGCTCAGAAGTACTGCAGAGAACATCACACTGACCTGGTCAGTGGACTCAGTCAGATAAAAGAAGCAGAATACAATAAAAATAATGAAAACAAGAGGATTTGGATCGGCCTGTTCAGAGACACCTGGAGGTGGTCAGATGGGAGCAGTTCCACCTTCAGAAGCTCCGATCTGGAGTTATTTAAAAAAGAAGGTGGCAACAAGAAATGTGCCATGACTGAGTTAAATGGATCTGGAAAATGGGACTCTGATGATTGCAATAAAACAAAACCCTTCTTCTGCTATGAAGGTGAGCTTTACAAAGGTCTCAACAAGGAGCAGGACTGGAATTAGTTGGAAAATATGTCTGTTAAGTTATTTATGCACGTATGTTGAATTCTTTCATGAATGTATCTATTCTGAAAACACAGGATTTCACATTGATTCTGGATTTACATAAGCTACACTTTTTATTTTTGTTATTAATTCATTCTTTTTTTATTTTAAAAGAAGTGGTTTCTATAATGATCTATCTTATTTTGTTAATCCAATTTTATGTTAGTGAATGTGTCATGACATGGCTTGCTTTACAATAAAATTACACTTACTCAAGACATTCTTAAGATATTTAAAGATATTTGTTGGAACCAAACACACATCAGTCACTTAAACCTGAAACATTTTATATCAGTATTGAAGATCCATATTGGATCCCAGTGTTCCCAACAACTAACTGAACAAAGCTGCTGGTATGATCCTGTGTTTGTCTCAATTTCTTCCATGACAGATAAAGTGATCCTGATCAAAGAAAGTAAGACCTGGGAGGAGGCCTCATATTACTGCAGAGAGAACTACAGTGACCTGGTCTCCATCACTAACCTTCACCAGCAGAGATGGGTCCAAGAGAGAGCCAAGAACGCCTCAACTGATTTCGTCTGGCTGGGACTGCGCTACACCTGCACTCTGGATTTCTGGTTCTGGGTCAGCAATGATGTTGTCAACTATACAAACTGGGCCCCGGGAGAGGAACGACTGATATCTGTGGCATGTCTGGAGCCATGGACAGAGGAGGACAACATCAGTGGTTCACAAAGCCGGATAATAACACGTTTAATTTCATCTGTTCTAAGTGTTGAAACCCACTCTGCTCACTGGTGTCAGATGTTTTATTCATTCACTCACGTTGTGTTTGGTGATGTAATACTTTTGGATAAGTTTACACTATGTATCGTTTTTGGGTTTATTGAATGTGTGTAGTTTGTTTTCCCATCTATATCTTTTCAAGATAATTGTTTACATTTGCCTCCATATATTTAATATTAAACATTTTATCATGTTTTGGTAGAGATTTGGTGGTGGGGTCATATTATATGAAATCTTAAATGTCATATTTTATGTAAACAGATACTTTCTTTCTCTGAGGTTAAATAAACTGTTAAACCATGGAGTGGTGCTCTCTTTTTTTGCCTAGACCTAAACAAACCTTAACTGTAGTGTAACATCATAAAACAGTGGCTTGGATGGCACAGGAAAAGGTTCTTTGGTTTAGTTAACAATCAAGTGTAGTTAGTTAAGTTAGGAAAAGATCAGAGTTTGGAAGAAACAACTTGGTTAAGGTGTTTACTGTGTTCTATATCTGTAGATATATTATTTATTGTGCTGAATTTGACTCCATGAACCTTATATCAACATTAATGTACATGAACATGAACATGCTGTTATTAGCAAACTGTGTAAAATTCATATAGATAAAACAAATTGTGACAGACAGCTTAGACTTGTGTTCAAATAACATTAGGTGGCTACAAGAGTGCACCTTCCTGGTCAATATTTACAGGGTCTTCATCAGCACATAAAAGTGAAGCTGCTGCGAGGACTAAAAAGATGTAAATTATGATTATTTTGTGTAATTTTAGTATATCATTTATTGTGTGCAGAGGTGGAAGTACAACATTGTCTCTCTTCAGTATATTTCACATTTCTATCACATCAAATCATATTGACAATTTGTCTTTTTTATTTGCTAGACTTGCTAAACAAATTACACCATTTGTAACAAGAAAAATAACAATTGATCTTTTAAATCTTAATTTAATGCAATTTTCAGTATTTTTGTGGACACAATAATAAGAGCACCTGACATTAAATGGCAAGGTAACTTTAATTGTATAGCAAATTTCAACAAGGCAATTCAGTGTGCTTTACATAAAAAATAAAATAATAAAATAAAATAAAATATGTACAAATAAAAAGAATAGTTGAATAGAAAATAAAACAATATAAAACAGGACTCATTACAGTGCAATGCAAGATGTTAATCGAAAGCCTCAAATTTGATTTAATACAAGGCAGCGGCAAACAGCAAGGTGTTCAGCCTTGAGTTTCAACACACCTGCAGACTTCTGGGAGTTTGTTCCAGATACATTGTGCATGAAAACCGAATGCTGCTTTCTCCATGTTTAGTTTTGACTCTGGGGAAAGAAAGCAGACCTGACCCAGATGACCTGAGAGGTCTGGATGCTTCATAAGGAAGCAGAAGATCAGAAATGTATATAAGCCCTAAACCATTCTGTGCTTTATAAACCAAAAGTAATCTTTTTAAATGATTTATTTGAAAGACAGGAAACCAGTGTAAAGACCTCTGAACTGGAGTGATGTGATCCACTTTTTTGGTCTGTGGAGCAGCAGCGTTCTGAATCAGCTGCAGCTGTCTGGTTGAGTATTTAGGGAGTCCTGTGAAGACACTGTTACAGTAGTCGAGTTGAGATAAATAAAGATAAATAAGTGTTTGTCCATCTGCTGAGACATAAATCCTTTAATCCTTGATATATTCTTCAGGTGAAAGGCTGATTTTGTGGCTGATTCAGGTCTGAGTCCAAGACTGCACGAAGGCTTGTTTCTAGTGGGTTTTTTATTGCCCTATGCTTTCCCTCTCAGATCCAGGTTTTTGGGTAACAAATTTTTTATAAATATACTTTTTATTTCAACAAAAGACATGCAATTTATTTTGTGAGCTTTATAGCGTAAACAGCTGAAGCTAATGTCTCCAACGGCACCAAATATCATTCTCAGTATTTTAGTGCTCTTGTGTTATTTATTTTCATGGGCTGCAAAAAGGGTGGGAGATTTTCAGTTGGATACTTTCAACATCTAGTCATCTCTTGCTGGTTTCTGCAACATTGCCTATAAAACTACAACATAAACTTTTTGTTTTAAATTTTAACTGGACATGCAGTAAGTGTTTAAATGTATTTCATTTAAACACATTTAGACACAATTTTTTGGAGTGTGTTGGACAGTCACCAGTTCAGTGTTTCTATTTCTGTTTGTTTTCATCCTGTTACGTAAAAGACCTTTCATAAACTGACTCTTCTTATCAGTGAAAGTTTGGAAACTTCTGCATTTTATTATTCAAATAACTTTAAGTTAGTTTCATGTGATTGCAGAGCATGCAATATTTTAAATCTGCCTCAGCACATTGAGAGAGTGAAGCGGAGAGAAGAAATCATCAAATGTAAGTTGAAACTCTGTTGTGTGTGAAAAGGCAGACAGTTGAGTATATCCAATGTAGAAATGTATCCAACATCTTCTAAATGCTATTTGTCCTTCAGTACTTTTGTCAAATTAATATGAATTTAGCCGTTTCATTTGACACTTAGTATTTTAGGATGTTGTCAGGGTTTAAGTGGTGAGGCAGGTGGAGGACCCAAATGCAGGGCACAAGGCTGGCAGGTTCAGTTCAAAAAAGTTTTATTAAACCAAACCACACTTACAGGCAGTGGCTGAGTCCAATGGAGAATCCACAAGGGCATGGGGTAAACACAAATCCAAAGTACAGGCAGATATCCAAAAAAAACACACAGGCGACAGGGCAAGGTGGCTACAAACCACAACAACAGCAGACAAAACTAAACAGAAACACCAGGCATACAGGTGCTGGTCATATAATTAGAATATCATCAAAAAGTTGATTTATTTCAATAATTCCATTCAAAAAGTGAAATTTGGATATTATATTCATTCATTACACTGATGTATTTCAAATGTTTATTTCATTTAATTGTTATGATTAAAACTGACAACTAATGAAAATCCCAAATTCAGCATCTCCGAAAATTATTTACTTAATACATAAAAAGGATTTTTAGAAATGTTGGCCAACTGAAACGTATGAGTCTGTACAGCACTCAATACTTAGTTGGGGCTCCTTTTGCCTGAATTACTGCAGCAATGCGGCGTGGCATGGAGTCGATCAGTCTGTGGCACTGCTCAGGTGTTAGAGCCCAGGTTGCTCTGATAGTGGCCTTCAGCTCTTCTGCATTGTTGGGTCTGGCGTATCGCATCTTCCTCTTCACAAGAACAGGGATACCATGGTCCTTAAACCAGGTACTGGTAGCTTTGGCACTGTGTGCAGCTGCCAAGTCCTGTTGGAAAATGAAATCTGCATCTCCATAAAGTTGGTCAGCAGCAGGAAGCATGAAGTGCTCTAAAACTTCCTGGTAGACAGCTGTGTTGACCTTGGACCTCAGAAAACACAGTGGACCAACACCAGCAGATGACATGGGACCCCAAACCATCACTGACTGTGGAAACTTTACACTGGACTTAAAGCAACGTGGATTCTGTGCCTCTCCTCTCTTCCTCCAGACTCTGGGACCATGATTTCCAAAGGAAATGCAAAGTTTACTTTCATCAGAGATCATAACTTTGGACCACTCAGCAGCAGTCCAGTCCTTTTTGTCTTTAGCCCAGGCGAGACGCTTCTGACGCTGTGTCTTGTTCAAGAGTGGCTTGACGCAAGGAATGCGGAAACCCGTGTCTTGCATACGTCTGTGCGTGGTGGTTCTTGAAGCACTGACTCCAGCTGCAGTCCACTCTTTGTGAATCTCCCCCACATTTTTGAATGGGTTTTGTTTCACAATCCTCTCCAGGGTGCAGTTATCCCTATTGCTTGTACACTTTTTTCTACCACATCTTTTCCTTCCCTTCTCCTCTCTATTAATGTGCTTGGACACAGAGCTCTTCCCCATGATTGTGTAGCTTCCAGAACTAGACTGAGAGACCATTTAAAGGCCTTTGCAGGTGTTTTGAGTTAATTAGCTGGTTAGAGTGTGGCACCAGGTGTCTTCAATATTGAACCTTTTCACAATATTCAAATTTTCTGAGATACTGATTTTGGGGTTTTCATTAGTTGTCAGATATAATCATCAAAATTAAAAGGAATGAACACTTGAAATATATCAGTCTGTGTGGAATGAATGTATACATTTACAAGTTTCACTTTTTGAATGGAATTACTGAAATAAATCAACTTTTTGATGATATTCTAATTATATGACCAGCACCTGTACATATACACACAGGGACTAACGAGCAGGGTGTGAACAACACAGGTGACAGGGAGGCAGACAGATTACTGAGGGGGGAAAAGACAAAACACAAGTTACTCAACACTAAACACCAGAGTAATATAAATAAAGTAATACAAGCAGACAGATCACAAATAAACTAACACCAACAAGGAACACAGACAGAAGCTAAGGTTAAACAGAACTCAGAGCAGACACGGGCAAAACACCACAAACCAGGAGTAAACACTTAAAACATGAACTAAAGGTACAGGACTAAGAACTAAGATATGAGACAAGACAGATACTACGTAACTAAGATGTGGACGAATAATAATAATAAAGGCTACACAGAGACTAGAGCAGAATGAACAAAATAAGATTAATTAATAAAACTGGCAGAGAACATAAATAGACAAGCAGACAGAACTCAAGCATGATGGTACAGAAGCTAATACATGAGACTGGAACAGAACTGAAATCAAGAAAATACCAAAACACCACTAAACACCAGCTGACAGATAATAACCAGACAAACAGTAACATCGGGTAGAAGATGCACACTGAAGGTAGTAAGCAAACAAAAACTAAGTCTAAACTAACAGCACAGAAAAAGGGATTCTAACTGATAAGACAGGGTGGCTAAGGGAGAAAAGAAAACAGAACAACACAGATCACAAAGACTGGATACAAGACCACAGACTATATAACAGATACCTAACTGATAAATGAAGAAACTAAACAGAACAGATGACAGGACAAACATGCAGATACAAAACCAAACCCTCAGAATCAAAACCCAAAAACACAGCACTCAGGACAGGATCGTGACAGATATGTACAATGTTGAGTTTTTGATGACTCACTGTCAGAGATGTTTTGAATTAACTGTAACACTGACACTTTATGATAGACATTACAAGAAACATGTATTCCAGGTTCTTGCAATATTTTTAATCCCTAGTTTGTATATTTTATGTGTTAACAAGTATTCACTGTTTGACTACGGTTTGCATGTTTCCTACCATCCTACATCCTCTTCCTTGTTGGACTAAACTTTGTATACTTGAAGGAGCGGTGCAGTTATTATTTTTTTAAACGTTCACATACAGTACGTGTTTAAGAGCATTTCATTCAACAGAGACAAGCTGTTAAATCATTGTGTTTGGTTCTCTGCACACAAAAAGATCAGTTTCCTCTAACAGAGAAAAGATGCAGTGGAGTCTGTTTCTGCTCATTCTGATGGGTAAGTGGATCATTTACCAGCTCTACAGCAGCAACACTGCAACAGGTTGCAGTATAACTGCTGCAATATTACTTCTGCCCTTTACAGTTTGACAACTTTCTCATCTTATCAATAACGTATGAAAGAAGTGGACTTAAATTTAGAGCAGAGGTCAATAATTGGCGCACCGCCGTCCTGTCTGGATCCTCGGCCTATTTATTACTGAGAATTACTACCTCCTAAAGGACCGTTTCTATTTTAACCTGTGCAGCTTTTCTAGCATTTACTCCTCTGGTTTAGAGGCACAGGAAACTCACAGACCAATTGCATATGTTCTAATTGTCTCATGTGAAGCTGCTCTTATGTATTTCTTTAAATACAGCTTTCAGTTCAATTTTTTATTAGAGTAGATATTTATTATTCCTTCAGTTGGATGTGAAAAATAAGTTTTGTTGAAATATTTGATTTGACAGTCAGTTGTTGACTGAAAACATACACTCACCTAAAGGATTATTAGGAACACCTGTTCAATTTCTCATTAATGCAATTATCTTATCAAACAATCACATGGCAGTTGCTTCAATGCATTTAGGGGTGTGGTCCTGGTCAAAACAACCTCCTGAACTCCAAACTGAATGTCAGAGTGGGAAAGAAAGGTGATTTAAGCAATTTTGAGCGTGGCATGGTTGTTGGTGCCAGACGGGCCGGTCTGAGTATTTCACAATCTGCTCAGTTACTGGGATTTTCACGCACAATCATTTCTAGGGTTTACAAAGAATGGTGTGAAAAGGGAAAAACATCCAGTATGCGGCAGTCCTGTGGGCGAAAATGCCTTGTTGATGCTAGAGGTCAGAGGAGAATGGGCCGACTGATTCAAGCTGATAGAAGAGCAACTTTGACTGAAATAACCACTCGTTACAAATGAGGTATGCAGCAAAGCATTTGTGAAGCCACAACACGCACAACCTTGAGGCGGATGGGCTACAACAGCAGAAGACCCCGCCGGGTACCACTCATCTCCACTACAAATAGGAAAAAGAGGCGACAATTTTCAATCCAGTCAAAAAAGACTGGAAAAATGTTGCCTGGTCTGATGAGTCTCGATTTCTGTTGAGACATTCAGATGGTTGAGTCAGAATTTGGCGTAAACAGAATGAGAACATGGATCCATCATGCCTTGTTACCACTGTGCAGGCTGGTGGTGGTGGTGTAATGGTGTGGGGGATGTTTTCTTGGCACACTTTGGGCCCCTTAGTGCCAATTGGGCATTGTTTAAATGCCACGGCCTACCTGAGCATTGTTTCTGACCATGTCCATCCCTTTATGGCCACCATGTACCCATCCTCTGATGGCTACTTCCAGCAGGATAATGCACCATGTCACAAAGCTCGAATCATTTCAAATTGGTTTCTTGAACATGACAATGAGTTCACTGTACTAAAATGGCCCCCACAGTCACCAGATCTCAACCCAATAGAGCATCTTTGGGATGTGGTGGAACGGGAGCTTCGTGCCCTGGATGTGCATCCCACAAATCTCCATCAACTGCAAGATGCTATCCTATCAATATGGGCCAACATTTCTAAAGAATGCTTTCAGCACCTTGTTGAATCAATGCCACGTAGAATTAAGGCAGTTCTGAAGGCGAAAGGGGGTCAAACACAGTATTAGTATGGTGTTCCTAATAATCCTTTAGGTGAGTGTATGTTGATACATTAGGTCACTGAATGATAACACAAGTTAGTGGTTATAATGTTCTGGACCTTTGCTTCAGGAAATTTTCTCTGACTGTACCTTTTTGAATTTTAATTGAATACCCCTGATTTTTAGGATGGTGTAAGATGTGGGTGTGACCTCATGATTTTGATTTACTAACAGATGCCTGTCATGCTATCAGCTCCAAAACTGCCAAATGTTCTCTGGTTTTAACTCTATGAGTATCACTTTATTGAAGAGAATAAGACCTGGGATTAAGCACAGAAGTATTGCAGAGAGAACTACAGTGACTAACATGGCAGACTTGAGGAGACTCCTTGACGCTACAGTGCAGCAAGGAGAAGCCTGGATTGGGCTGCACTGGTCTCTGCCAGGGGTGGAGTTCAATGATAGTGAGACAAGATGGGGTGATAAACAGCCAAATGATTGCAGAGGTGTTGAGAACTGTGTGCATCGATCCTCAAATGGGATGGGAAAATGTCCCTTTTACTGAAAATTATACAGATTTCTGGTACGATAGTGAGAATATCTGGCTAGTAATGATATCATGTGTCTTTAGCATGTCATCCTGTCTAACCATTGTTTTTTAATGTGGATATATAACTTATTTTCAAGCAAAAACTTTATTGATGTTGTTAAAAAGTACTATATTTAACAGTCAGGCAATCGGTATTTGATCTTAGTCTTTTGTTTTACTTTTCATTTTTCATTTGTGGTTCTGGGTCAATGACGAGCTGGTCTGCTATGAGAACTGGGCCTATACTATTAATGATACTGATGGGTAACACGACTGCAGCCATGGACAGCAAAGGACAAGATGAGTTGTCTCACTAAAACTGAGACTTTTGATTTCATCTGTGCTGTATAGTAAATTCTAAAACCACCCTATCTCACTGCAGACTTTCTATTTCTGGTGTATTTTCCTTTACTTCAGCAAGCTTACACTAACAGTGTACAATATCCACTATCTGTTCTCTGGGTCTATTGAATGACAGTACGGCAAAAAAAATATCAACAGACATTGAGAGGATGTGGCTACACTAAAGTAAACATGTTTTTCTTTCTCCTTGTCCTGATTCGTGATGATGATGCAGTCATCTTAGGTCTGCATTACATCCTGCAACACCTCAACTCTCCAGGGACATATGCTAGGATCCTGTTTGTGGACTTCAGCTCAGCGTTCAACACCATCATCCCTGACATCCTCAGCACCAAACTCACCCAGCTCACTTTGCCAGCCTCCACCTGTCAGTGGATCACAAACTTCCTGACTGACAGGAGTCAGCAGGTGAGGTTAATTTCCAAGATTAATCTAACGGCTAAATCAAAATCTTTTTCTCTGTTATTATCCTACCCCTCACCCTGGCTCCCCATTTTTTGGAATTCAATCATAGAAAACAGGTGGGCTACATCTAAGAAACTGTCCCGTTAATTAATTAAGATTCCTCTCTAAAATCACAGAGGCTGCAGGGCTCGCTGTCTGAACATAATGCTGTTGTGTTCAGAACTTCATTGCAACCGTAGTGGAGCAAATCAGGATGAAATCTTAACATGTTTTATGAAGTGGTGTGTATCAATATCCTAGTTCTCATCATTAACACTGAGTACAGATGTGGTGTGTAGTCCCCATGCAGGGTAACCTCGAGTTAACCATGAACAAAACTTGCTCGGAGCAGTTTAGAGATGCAGTGTAAATTGCCATGGCAACAGACCTCGGTTTACACCTATCCACCTTTTGTAGTACGGGAAGTTACACCCGACGTCACGAAGTTACTCCGCTTCGTAGTACAGGCCACCGCTTTCTGAAACAGGCCTCAGATGAGTACTGTGTGTTTTGCAATTATCATTTGCTGTTGTGTGTATTTGTGAGTATTTAATGAAAGAAAGGCTGCAGGTCGGGAGAGTATCTTGTTGACTCTCCGGACATCCGCATAAAAACCGGCTCATGGGAAAAAGGGAAGCAACATGAACCAGAATGTTTTTGGTAAAATTGCAAGTTATTTATTTGCAGGGTTCACAAAAAGAATGGAAAAAGGGCTGGTGGGTGCTGCTTAAATCAAAAACATAACTTAAAGAGGTCACTCCAAATTGAGAGATAGCCACTATACTTCAAAATCAGCTTAAACAAAACTGTCTCTGACCCGTCATCAATAATCAAAATATAAAATGAGCAGCACCCTCTAAACCTAGTGTGTCTAAACATAAAATGAATGTACAGGTGTCTGGTTGGTATCAGTTAGCCTTCTGCGCAGCGATCAGGCGCTGTCGGGTGACTGGGAGTGCCCCATCGCTGGATGATGTTAAGCCTGGGCTGGGAAGGCATCCTAGCACAGCAACCACATCCTGAGAGGTAGCAGACTTCTCCACCTCAGCTTCAAGTGAAACAGCTGACATAAACACACAGTCAGCTAACAGGAAATTAAAGAAATCATTTTCACTCTTACGTGCATGAGCGCGTGTGACACACAGGAATGTATGGTCACATTATGTGATTTTATTTTGAAAAGTCTGTAATTTCCAGGTGTTTATTGTTGTAGCAGAACCTAATTTAGTTAATTCACCTCCCTAGCGAGACAGCTTGGGAGGCGCTCGTCTTCAGTACGACAGAAGCGAGGAAGAGAAGATTGCCTGTTGCCTGTCTCATAATTTTCCTGTTATCTACAGGTTAGTAAGTGTCAAAAAATCCTAGACATAAAAATATTTAAGTGTAATGTATATTTTATTGCCTTGTTGTGCTCTGTTTATCTGAGCCTCTCCTTTGTTGTTTTGAAATGTCTTGAATATAACGCAGTCGGGGATGCTAACGCTACTTGGCATGTTGAGCCAGCTTGGCTCACCTTGTGTATAACGTGTGTATTGAACTTGATTTTCTCGAGTGCTAATGTAAATGCTCCGTGATTGTATTCAGTTGATTAGGCACTTGCAAAAAGCAGCTTTGTGAAGAATGTGTTCGGAGATAATGTTTGGTGTTTATAATGCATATTTACTGTTTCATTAAATCTATTAGTAAAATGCTAACTTGCTACTCATGTCGTTCACCTATGGGTTAAGGCCATTGTATTTTGTTAGCTTTATGCTAAACATGTATTATTTCCTAGCAGCCAGGTTAGCTGGAAGCCTTTATGCAACTACTCAGTTATTATAGCTGTGAGCAGCAGACCCAAAGCATTTGGAGAACAATTTATTTTATTTCTATATGAAGACTAGTGAAGAGTGGAATATTACCATTCTAACAGAAACTGGAATTTTGTTATATTGGTTTGTCATGATGTGACCTTGAAATTGCAAATAAAGGAGAAATGTGGTGTGAAGAATTTAGTTAAAATACACATGTGTATTAAAGTACGACAGAAGCGAGGAAGAGAAGCACACTGCCTGTTGCCTGTCTCATAATTTTCCTGTTATCTACAGAAAATCATAATCTGCAAACAGACCTCACGTCCGGGGACTGTTACACGCACATAATGGCACAGGTGGGAAACAGTGGACGGTAGCTGAGCTACTAGAGATGATTTATAACCCACCGGCGAATCTAACACCAGTTAAGGGGTGACTTTACCTCCGGCAATGTCATTCCCCATCAAGAGAACGATACCTTGGATTGGCAACATGGAACAGACAGCAATAGGAAAAAGTCCAGTAACATTTAAGGACTAGCAATTATTTGAACTGTCTGGTGACAGTAGAAGCACTTCCGCTCTGCGATCTGGGTGGACTAGGAGATGAAGGGGCAGAAACAGGGACACAGTGTGAGAAGGTAGCCTTGTGCGTTAACACATGCTCATCTGCTAAGACTGCCACCGCAGACAAGACGCTTACTTTCTGCTCATTCAGATACACTGCGATGTGCTCAAGCAAACATTTCTTAAAGTCTTCTAACAAAATTAACTCACTCAATGAATTACAGTTGTTAACTTTACAAGTTGAGCTACATTTATCAAAAATAACTCCCTTTTCTCTATCAAACTCGACATAAGTTTGACTCTGAGATTTCCTGTGATCTCTAAATTTCTGCGTATAAGCTTTGGGGACAAACTCGTAAGCACACAGATTTGCACTCTTTAGAGCATCATAACTCAAACTGTCTTCTAAAGAGAGGGCAGCAATAGCATCTTGGGCTTTTCCATGAATTTTGCACTGATGTAAGAGTGACCACACCTGCTTTGACTCTGCAATTTCTTCACTGGAAGAATTTCACATTTGGCATAGTATGCAGGATTGGACGCTCCGCAGATCTCGGGTCCAAACTACAGGTAACATTACCAGTAGGGAAAGTCTGTCTCGAAAAACGGTGAGGGAACCCTTGTGGTGACCCGCTGGACGCTGTAATGGACCTAAAAAACGGTGTACGGTGTTTTGAATAATTTCTTGCAATTCGAAAAAACCTGGACTGGTAAAGTTTATCAGAATTAGGCGTAAAACCTGTTGTGGTAGTCTTGATGTTTCTGTCGGGGAGACGTTATTACGGAAGAAGTTCGCCCATGTTCAGTTTATAGAACTATAAATATAGTTAATCATCGGGGGTGGTGATAATGGGTCTCATTTAAATCCAGCGGGGTATTAGACTAAAAATGGACCTTAAAAAATACATAAACAGCAATAAAAAAGCGGTGAAAGAAGGGAATTAAGGTAGTAATCTTTACTCATTACCATTGATGGCAACATCGCCCAGCACCGTTGCTCTAAAAGTTGCTCCGTGTATCATCATCAGAGACATGGTGTTCACCATGGTGGATGGTCTGACCCAAGTTTCAAGGGGCTGTTTCGTTTTTTATTGCGGGGCTATAGCATCCCCTGCTCTCTAGCACGATTGACAGGTCGCCATGGTAAGTTGCTACCATGGCGACCTGTCAATCGTGCTAGAGTGACTCATATCCACTGCACTGTGTAAATTTAACCATTGCCATTAAAAGACACACACTCGTTTTACTGTAAGTAAATAGTACTGTTATAGTCCTTTTACTTCATCAACTTTGTACACACACATTGCACAGATAGAAAGGGAGTTGGCAGCCGAGACTGATTTGCATTATCCAAAACACTGGGGAAAAAAAGTCTGGTGGGTCTTGGCTATGTTCGCAGTCAAAATGCTGCTATCAATAGGCCTATTTGTACAACAAACAAATAAGTACACGCCAACGGTGGCCAGCGTTAGTTCCTGAAATTTAATGACTACTTTCCTGTGGGTAACGTAGGCAAAATTAACTGTTTATATAGCTGTTTGTGTTTTAGATCTTTCCCTCCTCCAACACAGCGGATTCAAATGATTAACTCCTTATTAACTACTGAAGCTGCTTAAATCAGCTGTGTTGGAGCAGGGAGGGATTAAATCATGCAAGACAAGGGGTACTTTAGTCCAGCAGAGGGTTGGGAAACGCTGTCATAGTAGACTGCATTACCTTCAGTTCAAATAAGAAGAATTCATACAGCCAGCAAAGTCAACATAATAGTAGAAATAATACCTGGACAAATGAAAATAAACTCTTTACAAAAACATTTAATAAAGCTGAACACAGATATTAATGTAGTTAACTTGTGTTGTCCACAAAAAAAGCTAACCCTACCATAGGCTACTAATTCAGGAGCATGGTTCAAATTACGGGGAGGATTGGGGGAGGTTGACCCCCCTAATTAAGGCTGGGACCCCCCAGAAGAGGCAAAAACAACACTTCAGGGGGTCTTTCTTTCCTGTAAATATTATAGAATATTTCCCATACTCACGCCTTATTTTCAAGAATCTTGAGGTATGATTTCTGACACCCCTAAAATGGACTGTACCATTTCCTAATCTTGATGTTAGTTGAAGGTCTTGTCTGGCCACATCAGCAGCAGCTCCAGTCCACCACACGCTGGTGGAGACACTGTAAATTAATGTCACTAGTTAGCTATCTTGCTTCTTTAATACACTTAACTTTCCTACCTTTAGAGTTTCGTAATTAGCATTTCTTTTACTTACTAAATGAGCTATGAGCTATGTGATATTAGCTAGCTGATAGGCCACCCTGTAATTTCATTACCACTTTTTATCTTTTTTTTTTTTTCATATTTTATGCAATTGTTAGCCAACACTGGATTAGCAATGAAATTGAGAATTAGGTTTTGTAAATAGGCCTACACATTTTGACATCAATATAGAGTTCATTGTAAGTATTTTCTGAGTCTTTCTACACTGGAATTCAGGAGTTTTACCTCCCCAGGTAAATGTTAAAATTCAGGTGTGTTATTTCAAATGTATTCAGTTTTATTTATATAGCGCCAATTCATTACAAAAGGCATCTCACTTTTTATATAGAGCAGGTCTAGACAATACTCTGTTTAATATTATTTAAAGAGACGCAAAAAGTCCCAATTCCCCAACATCAGTGTATGACTACTGCACACACACACAGCTATAGTTTCAACACTGTGAGCTTAACTTTAGCTGTCTATTTATATTGGTGTGTTTTGTAACACAGTTTTCACATGCATCTGCATACAAACCTCTATACACTATCCCTTTCTTCTTACTTACTTGGAGAAAGCTTAAAGCCCCAATTATACAATCATTGTTATACTATTGCTTCTTTGATTTTACTTCTCACCTTTATGGGATCTCGTCTCTTGTCCGGATGGCCCCATCATCTGCTTGAGAGAGCTGACCCAATCCTTCTGTCGAGATTCATAAAGATTATCATTAATCATAATATTAAATAAAATAATTTAAAATTCCTCACACACTTCTGATCCCACTTTAACTCTTAAAGGTCCAGTGTGTAATGCTTCTGAGGATCTATTGACAGAAATGCAATATAAGATCCATAATTATGTTTTCAGTGGTGTGTAAAGACCTTAAATAATGAACCATTATGTTTTTATTACCTTGGAATGAGACATTTTTATCTACTAACTGCGGGGCACCCCCTGCTGTGGAGGTCGCTGTATTTTGTCGTCATGTTTCTACCGTAGCTGTCAACGGACAAACGTCATCACGGCGTTCTTCTTCTGCTTGTGTAATTCTGGTAGTGTAGACGCCCGTCACTACATTGAATACATACAAAGAAGAAGAAGAGGGAATAACAATAATGTTAATACAGTACAGTCTCTGAGTAGTCTTCTGGTTTATTAGAAGTAAGAAGAGAAGTGACATTTGGACAAATGAAAAAGCACATGTTATTTAGCACGAGAGCCGACAGCCAGACGGAGTCGGGACAGACAGCTGACGGCAGAAATCGTGGATTTTGTGGATTTTCCCAGATGGAAGGCTATAACTTTAATGTGGGACAGATGTTTTCATAGCGGAGCTGAAGTTGTCTGTTTTCTGCTGGACAGGTAATTAACTTTGTTTGTCAGACTTTAGCATGCAAATGGAAACTGTTGTTTGAGAGCTTTAGCTAGAAGCTGGCCATAATCACAGAGCCATGACATGTTTCCCCTGTCAGTGGTGTGAAATCTGGATTAATTTCATGGTGCCTTCTTGTTCTCCAGCTTTGTATGAGAATCAGCTGATCACTAATTGGCAAAAAAACGGCAGCTTCCAGCATGTCAAGATTGTATGCCTATCAAGTGACCAATAATAAATAATTTGTGAAAATGTGATTGGATATTGCTTTTCCACTGTGCACACAAATATGTAATTTGTACTTTCACATGCTAAATGCCCATTAAAACGTTGCACCGTTTTACCACAAGCTGAAATTATGGCTGTCAGTACTACGCCGGTTGATTAAAAAAAACACATTGTGCGCTATTTACTCACACTAAACACTGTAGCAACACGACCACATACAGCTGTTGGACAGCACTTTGTGTACGAACATTTCTATGAGTCGCAAGTACACAGAAGTGCTAATAAACAGTATAAACTAGAACTTTAGCTAACTGTTGATACCCCGACAGCCATCTTGGATCACAAAGTCGGGGTAGTGTGATTCTCCCGATTTCCGAAGTCGGGATTCCAACTAGAATTTACACACTGAACCTTTAATGTTTATGACAGAAAATGGGTTGTTGAAGGTTGTAATTAAGTCTTCTGACTAATATCTTCTCCATCCACTTGCATAGAAGCGATGTTAGGGCGATGGGTCTATAGTTACCAGCATTATTAGGATATTTTACAGGTTTATTAAATGGCAGTCTTAACACGCTATTACAACTTTTTGGCATTTTACCTTCTTGTTAAATAAGTGCAACATTATAGCTCAGCTCAAAGAAGCGTAAGAGAGATGTGTCTCAAAGATAAGATGTTTGGGATTGGCTGGGTGGTTGTTAAGCGAGGCTTTATGATGTAACTAGTAATTTGGTGGCCCCAATTAAACCTACTTAAGTATATTGGAAACTTTGGCGCCAATATTTGTTGAATTATATGATTGTCTGTACACAAATGTAATACTTTTACTGTATTGCTGTTTGACTGATACCAGTCCCAATATATCTGTCTGAATTTGCACGTTCAGCTGACCTGCTGTGTACCAACTTAAATCTGGGGTAGGCAGCTTTGGAGAAACCAGCAACAGACAGTTGGATTTTGAAAGTAATCCAACTAGGGGGAAAAAACCTCCCTCCAAAGCCACTACTCCAAAATTGAATGATGCTTGTTTACAGTTACCACTCCAGTGTTTGTTTTCCATCGCATGATGTAAATTAAATCTCATAAACTGATGTGCACTTCTTATGTCATGACTCCTTCTGGCAATGACATAGATGTAAAACATTTGTATTTTAATATTCAAATGTTGATAGTGAGGTGGCTACAATTGATCGCTGTGTTAGCAGAGCATATCATATTTATATGTACATATATCTGCATCAGCACACCAAGGAGACATCAGAGTGGAGAGAAAAAAATCACCAGATGTAAGTTTAAACTCTGTTGTATCACTTCAGATTTCATGTTGTCTGTGTAAAGGTGGACAGTTCAGTATATCCAATATAGAAAATGTTCCAATAAGTGCAAGTCGTCCTAAAGTAGTTCTATTTAACATTTTGTGTATAGAGTCTAATATTATGAATTGAGCTTTTTCATTTACCACGCATGATTTTATAATTGCATATATAATTGCAACTTGGCATTTTATTATTTTGCCTTCACAATGTTGAGTTTTCATGACTCCATGTTTGTTTTGAATTAACTGTTATAGTTTCATGACACGTCTTGTTTTGTGTATCACCTGTACGTTCATGATCATCATGTTCTACACAGAAACATTTGCTTGAGGTTCTTATATTGCACTATTTTTTAATCTGTATTTTACACAAATAAGTAACTATCGTTAGTTTAAAAAGTATTTATGAATGTGCACTGTTTGACTATGGTTTGCCTGTTTCCTCCCATCCTATATTGTTCATTCCTCTTATTGAACTAAACTTTGCATACTGGAGGGAGTGGTGCAGTTTTTTTTAACGTTCACATACAGTATGTGTTTAAGTGCATTTCATCCAACAGAGACAAGCTGTTAAGTCATTGTGTTTGGTTCTCTGCACACTAAAATGTCAGTTTCCTCTAACAGAGCAAAGATGCAGTGGAGTCTGTTTCTGCTCATTCTGATGGGTAAGTGGATCATTTACCAGCTCTATAGCAGCACATAGCAGGACTACTTAATCTGAAGTCATAACATTTAAATTAAGAAGATGGTGTAAGATGCAGGTTGTGACCTGTGTACTCATGATTTTTGATTTAATAAACAGATGCCTGTCTTGTTATCATCTCCAACACTGCAGTATTTTCTCTGGTTTTAGGTCAGTGGTCCTTCTTCACTTGTCAACTCTATGAGTATCACTTTATTGGAGAGAATAAAACCTGGGATGAAGCACAGAAGTACTGCAGAGAGAACTACACTGACCTGGCCACAGTGACTAACATGACAGACGTGAGGAGACTCCTTGACGCTACAGGGCAACAAAGTGAAGCCTGGATTGGGCTGTACAACCAAACAAATGGCAACAAGATGTGGCACTGGTCTCTGCCAGGAGTGGAGTTCAATGATAGTGAGACAGATTGGGCTGATGATCTTCTTAAACAGCCGAATGATTGCAGAGGTGTTGAGAACTGTGTGTGCATCGATCCTCAGAAGAAATGGCGAGATGTCCTTTGTACTGAAAATTATAAAGTTATCTGCTACGATGGTGAGAATCTGTGTCATGTGTAATAATGCTATTCAGCATGTCATCCTGTCTAACAGTTGTTTTCAATGTGAAAACATAAACTCACCTAAAGGATTATTAGGAACACCTGTTCAATTTCTCATTAATGCAATTATCTTATCAAACAATCACATGGCAGTTGCTTCAATGCATTTAGGGGTGTGGTCCTGGTCAAAACAACCTCCTGAACTCCAAACTGAATGTCAGAATGGGAAAGAAAGGTGATTTAAGCACTTTTGAGCGTGGCATGGTTGTTGGTGCCAGACGGGCCAGTCTGAGTATTTCACAATCTGCTCAGTTACTGGGATTCACGCACAACCATTTCTAGGGTTTACAAAGAATGGTGTGAAAAGGGAAAAACATCCAGTATGTCACAGTCCTGTGGGCGAAAATGCCTTGTTGATGCTAGAGGTCAGAGGAGAATGGGCCGACTGATTCAAGCTGATAGAAGAGCAACTTTGACTGAAATAACCACTCGTTACAACCGAGGTATGCAGCAAAACATTTGTGAAGCCACAACACGCACAACCTTGAGGCGGATGGGCTACAACAGCAGAAGACCCCACCGGGTACCACTCATCTCCACTACAAATAGGAAAAAGAGGCGACAATTTTCAATCCAGTCAAAAAAGACTGGAAAAATGTTGCCTGTTCTGATGAGTCTCGATTTCTGTTGAGACATTCAGATGGTAGAGTCAGAATTTGGCGTAAAAAGAATGAGAACATGGATCCATCATGCCTTGTTACCACTGTGCAGGCTGGTGGTGGTGGTGTAATGGAGTGGGGGATGTTTTCTTGGCACACTTTGGGCCTCTTGGGCATTGTTTAAATGCCACGGCCTACCTGAGCATTGTTTCTGACCATGTCCATCCCTTTATGGCCACCATGTACCCATCCTCTGATGGCTACTTCCAGCAGGATAACGCACCATGTCACAAAGCTCGAATCATTTCAAATTGGTTTCTTGAACATGACAATGAGTTTACTGTACTAAAATGGCCCCCACAGTCACCAGATCTCAACCCAACAGAGCATCTTTGGGATGTGGTGGAACGGGAGCTTCGTGCCCTGGATGTGCATCCCACAAATCTCCATCAATCTCTATCAATATGGGCCATCATTTCTAAAGAATGCTTTCAGCACCTTGTTGAATCAATGCCACGTAGAATTAAGGCAGTTCTGAAGGCGAAAGGAGGTCAAACACAGTATTAGTATGGTTATCCTAATAATCCTTTAGGTGAGTCTATAACTCATCTCTCTATACGGAATTAAGAAAAAACTTCACTGATGTGATTAAAAAGTAATATATCTTACAGGTGGATGTCAATTAGGATTAAAGTATAAAGTGGCATTCCTGGAAACTGTCGTGATAAAAAGCCACTTGTTTAAATAAAAAAAATGTCCTAATGCAGTATAGGCATTGTTAAGTTTTATTTGACACTAGCATTTTATAATCAGTTTCATTATTCCACTAACACATATAATCTCTGAAGCTGCTTTTTTATTTATCCTTATTTATTTCATTATGTTTATTTATTTCACATTATTGTTTCACTTGTTTTTAGTAATAAATATGATTTTATGAAACTAAATAACTTGTTAAAATTAGTATTGCTAACTGTCCAAGTGTCTGTTTATTCCACAGAAACAAGTCAATCCAATAAATTCAAACTGATTAACAACAGCATGACTTGGCCACAGGCTCAGAAGTACTGCAGAGAAAATCACACTGACCTGGTCAGTGGACTCAGTCAAGCTATGCTCATTAGGAACATTACTTCTGAAAAGATTTGGATCGGCCTGTTCAGAGACACCTGGAGGTGGTCAGATGGGAGCAGTTCCTCCTTCAGAAGCTCCGATCTGGAGTTATTTAAAAAAGAAGGTGGCAACAAGAAATGTGCCATGACTGAGTTAAATGGATCTGGAAAATGGGACTCTGATGATTGCAATAAAACAAAACCCTTCTTCTGCTATGATGGTGAGTTTTGCAAACGTCTGTCTCAACTGTTTTCTCCCATAGAAGCTGAAATGGAAAATCTGTCTGAATTTACATTTTTTATGCTTTATTTTAGTTATTAATGCATGTATGTTTGATTTCTTTCATGAATGTATATATTACAAAAACACAGGATTTCACCTTTGTATGTGTGAGCTACACTTTGTTTTGTTTTTTCATTCTTGTTTTTTTGTTAAAGAAGTGATTTCTTTAATTGTCTCTTATTTTGTCATTCCCATTTAAGTTAGTGACTGTATCATGACACAGGTTCCTTTTTAAATAAAATGTCACTTACTCAACACATTCTTAAGATATTTAAATATATTTGTTATCACTTTGTCTAAAAACCAGTTGGATCAGTAACATCTGTATTGGATCCAGTGTTGCCAACAGCTAACTGAACCAAGCTGCCGGTATGTTTGTCTCAATTTTTTCCATGACAGATAAAGTGATCCTTATCAAAGAAAACAAAAACTGGACGGATGCCTTAAAATACTGCAGAGAGAAATACAGAGACCTGGTCTCCATCACTAACCCTCACCAGCAGAGATGGGTCCAAGAGAGAGCCAAATCAGCCTCAAGTGATTTCGTCTGGCTGGGACTGCGCTACACCTGCACTCTGGATTTGTGGTTCTGGGTCAGTGACGAGCTGGTCTGCTATGAGAACTGGGCCCCAAATGAAAACACTGATGGGTGTGACCTGACTGCAGCCATGGACAGCAAAAAAACACATAACTGGCACAGGAAGCGTGAAAATGAGCTGTTTCATTTCATCTGTGCTGTATAGTAAGTTCTAATCATACACCCTAAGTCACTGGTGACAGACTTCATATTTTTAGACAACATATTAAACCAGCCTATACATACTAGTTTCATATACTTTTGAATTTTTTGCAAACAGATAATTAACTTTTATGATGCTGAATAAACTGTTAAAAAATGGAGCTGTTCTCTGAAATTTCTGTCCAACATTTACAGAAGTGATGCTTAATTTGTGTGAAAATGCGGACTACCAATGAAAGGACTTAAAGGAAACCATAACTTAAGTAATAATAATAACAATAATAATAATAATAATAATAATACCTTTATTTATATAGCATTTAGTGATTGTAATACTAAGTACATTACAAAAAGTGATTTACAAAAACAACACAGGATAAAAAAGGGCACGCAACACCACTGTAAAGATAAAATACATGTGGACAATGCAAGATACAAAATACAAATTAAAAAAGAAATGGAAATCACAAGTAGGTAAAACAAATTTAGTATAAACAGGAGACTAAATTAAATAGTAAATGCACCTGTACAAGATTGCAAAAATATTGCAAAAGTATTATCAGCAAAAAGTACTTATTAGTAAAAGTGCATGTTCTGATGAAAATTAGCCCTGTGGGTGATATATTATTATACAATATAGCTCCAAGGAGGGTTAAAATCAAGGGACTGGATTGCTCCGGTTGCCCTTGATTTTTACCCTTCTTGGATAACTATGACCTGGATGACTGAGAATCTTCACTGACATTATTGTATATGACATTATTGGTTATGTTATTTGTTAATTCTGATGAAGCTGTGGATACATTAAGCATCATTTTAATATTCTGGCTACAGCAGAGGTGGATATATTTTTAAACTATTTTATAGTAGTATATATTTCAGTAAAGCCAAAAGGGCTTGGGTCCTCTGCCAAGTAAAAAGTTGCTCTTCAGACCCAACTAAACAGGGCTTTTCGGGGGACCTTACCTATCCCGTCTTTCTTCCCCTCCACTCTCAGTTCCTACACACAGTGTAGTACAATAAGAAAATCTAAATGTGAGATATGTATCTCCTGTTAATTACTTAAGTATCTGTATCTCTATTCCCCTTTTTTGTTTGTCATTGTTTCTCTGCCTTGTCATTCTTCTTGTTAATTACTTGTTTTGCACTATTAAAAAACACACTCACAAAAGGGAATGCCTATTGTGTTTTATTAAAGCTTAATCTGTAACTACTAACCTCAGCTGTCAGATAGATGTGGTAACAAGTACAATAGTTTCAACTGCAATATAACCTAGTGAAGTAAATCCTAATGTATCAAACTGAAAATACTAAAGTCAAGTAAGATCAGTAGAAAATGTAGGCTACATTAGCACTGCCAAAGCAGTGCATTGCCAGATTCCATTTGGCTTTGCTTAGACAATAGGCAGTGCGGCTAAACAAACAGAAGGAAGTCCAAGTGTTTTTGTTACTGCAAAACACGGATGTTTTTGTTGGTTTCGTCTTCTAACAGTAGACGGCGCACCCGAGCACACATTTGGCACTTGACACAAGACCGCGGCTCAACCGGGCTTCACCGGCGGTTAGTTCACTATTAACTTATCAGGCCTACAATAAGCCTTTATATTTTATTCATTCATTCTGTCAAGTGTTTACAGCATGGGGGATCCTTACCAATATCCCGTTTTCTTCGAGTGCCCCACTTTGAACGAAGAGCAAAGGAAGAGGATAGAAACCTACTTCCATATTCGCCGCAAATCAGGAGGAGGGGACTGCAGCTCAATAACATACATCAATGATAAAGTTTACAGCATTGCTTTCAAAGAACAAGAGGGTAAGACACGTGGTTTTAAATGCTGTTGAATCGCTTCATTGTCGTTGATTTCTTAAACGGTGTCGTACAATGCAGAGAGCTGGTGAAAGTGAAAGTAAGCCGCTGGAAACCAGTTGATATTTCTTAAAGAAAGAAAGAGATTTTAATGTTTGCATCCAAAGTTTTGTCCTGTCGATGTTACTTTTCCACATACTCTAGCCTATAGCCTATATAAACTGTATACCAATTGATAAGTTAGAAATCTAAATTTAGAAACATATTCTTGTTTCACTTTCAAGTTGAGTTCAGACTTCACCCCGCATAGACCAATATTTTATATTTGTGTCAAATATACTCTTGTTATGAGCTAAGTAGGTTTGTAAATCCTTATACAACAAGTAATCCCATACAATTCAAGGCAACAGAAACGCATGTCATAATCACAAGTCACATGGCAGTCTGTCATCTCTATAATTTCCGGGCCCATCGTTTGTGTTTAAAATCTGCAGCTTGACTTCAGTATTTAGTTCACTCTGGAGATTGTGAGGCTGTCTGACTCCTGTCCAAAGGTTCTTTTCCTAGCAGATCCACACTAACACTACTCACTACTGATACTGAATACTAAAGCACACTATACCGAATGTTGTTCCTCTGGATCCCTGGACCTGTGTCTGGTATGGCTATTCAGAATTTTCCCTAACATGTGTCACTTGTGAAATGATGTTAAATTCACATGGAAAACATGCTTTGCACATGGGAAATGTGGTTTTGTAATGTGTGAAGCCCATGTAAATTCCCATGTGAAATCTGTGGGAGTACATGTCAAACGCATGTGCTTGTAAAATTCATGTGGGTTTTCTATCCATTAATTTCATCCAATGAAGAGTAAAGTACAACTACAGTAAGGCCACAGTTGGTCAGTTTTCAGCTCTAAACACTAAACACACATGCATATTTTTCATTCACAGTCCAGGAAGAATTCAGGATTCAACATTATGCACACTTTATTTCATTTAAATAAGCACAGAGGCAGGAAGAGAGGGTCGAGGACGGAGCGATAACAAAACTGAAAACTAGTGCTGAAAGACAAAAAGCCATAATATGTAATCCCGCCTTTTCGGTCTCAGATCAGCAAAGAGTTCTGCAGAGATCTGAACATGAGTTGGAGTTTGCAAGTGGTCTTCTGGTGCTGACTGTGAAAGACAGCCCTGGACCTACACACAAAAACGTTGGCCCAAAAGCGGACTTAACTTCATCACAGGTCAGTGTGGAAAGCCTTCTAAAATATAGTGTCTCATATGTCAGTAAACGTTGCAGACTACACTAGTAAAGAAAGAAAAAGGTCCAATTATTTTGGTTGGTTATAAAAACAACAGGTTTCATCACACACACTTACTCAGTTCAGTTTGACATAATTTTGTATGAAAACACTACAGGGCATGTGTTCAATTTATTAAGTCAAGTCAAGCCTTAGAAATTATAAGATTAAAATCAATGCAATACCTCTTTAAAACTGTTGTCATGTATTGATATATTGTATATCTATGTATATTGTTTGCTTTGTGAGTGGCACAAAGGGAAAAAACATCATCTCATAATACAACCCTGTTGTAAAATCACAAATACATTTACCTTGTACCTTGCATGTCTTTCCAACAGCAGAGCCCCCAGTCCATTCCTGCTTCAACTACTTCACCAGATGGTAGAAACTATGAACTACAACTTGACCCTTACCTCCTTCGTTACCTAAAGGAAAGCCCCAACGCTGGGAAAGAACTAGAGAAAGAACTCTCTTCTGTGGCCTGCTCTGCCAAGCTTTACCCAGAGGATGAGAGGGCTTTAGTTAGGTGCTTAGCTCAACCTGGTGCAGAAGATGAAGTTAGAAACTGGAAAGCTGAAGTAGACAAAGTTTTTGATGGATATCTGTGCCACTATGAGGTTGACCCTCACAAAGTTAAAGCTTTGCTTCAGTCCTGCAGCTCCCGTCAGGTCACAGATGAGGTGAAGGTGTACAGCGAGGTTGGGATGGCTGTTGTTGTTGGGAGGACGTTCTCAGGTGAAGGCCAGGTTGATGGATGTAGAGCACTCACGGGTTAAACAAGGGTCAAGTTTAAGTGAGAAGCAAACCAGCATTCGCCGACTTGGCACAGCCAAACTCCGTCTCCTTTGGACAGAGATTGAGCACAGTCTGGGACGAGATTTTCCAGGTGTGAAGGTCACACAGGGAGATGCAGGGCAGTTAGTTTTGGAAGGATCTGTTGAGGAGATTCTTAAGGCCGGAGACCAGATCTCTGATATTGAAAATTTGGTGTCAGAAAGGACAGTTTCTGACATGAGCCCACATTTTTTGGCCTTCCTCAGGAGGGTATATGGAGGTCCAGGGGTGCTAAGTGACATTTTAGGGTTTGGTGACAAGGTGGAAATAGAGTTACGAGACACAGAGTTGCATTTGTTCAGCCGCTCTGCTGAAAAACTGGATGAGACAGAGAAAAAACTGCAAGAAAAATTCAAGGAAGTCAAGATCTATGTGCCTAACTGCTCTGCTGTGCCATCTGAGCTTCAGGAAAAGCTTAAGTCCAAGACAAATGAGATGAACCAAGGGCAGCATAGGGCTCAGGTTGTGTTTGGCTTAGACAGCACAGTGTTCCTACTGGGCCACACGAAGGAGGTCGAAGAGCTGAGTGAAACTGTCACACAGTTTATTTTGGACCAGTCAAGCATAGAAGGTAAAATCATTCTCCCTTTCCCAGAGTTAGCACAAGAGTTACCAGAATTGCTGCAGCTGCATGGTTTTGACTATTCAGAGGTTACCCTCCATACTTTAACATCTTCCTCTGGGCCTGTGGTGATGCTGGAAGGTCCATCCAGCAAAGTGACTGAGGTCAGGAACAACTTGGGTCCATTTTTGGACTCCCTTATTCAGGATAAAAAATCACCATTGACCTGCCAGGGGCAGTAAGATATTTCAAAAGTCCCTCTGGAAGAGAGAACATTTTAAGTGTTGCTCATTCTCAGAAGTGTCTCATACAGCTTCAAGGACAACCTCACATTACTAGAAAGAATTTGGAGTCTGGTGCAGTAAGCTACAGCCTTCGTGATGGACTCAAGGTTCTGGTGTGTCAGGGGGACATCACCAAACAGGTTGCTGACGCCCTGGTGAACGCTGCCAATGGAGACCTGAAACACTGTGGCGGTGTTGCTGCTGCACTGAGTAGAGCAGGTGGCCCTCAGGTTCAGAAAGAGAGCAGCGCTATAGTAAAGCAGACTGGGAAAATTCCTACAGGTGAAGTTGTAGTGACCACAGGGGGGAACTTAAACTGCAAGAAGCTGCTGCATGCCGTTGGGCCTGTAGGTGGAGAATCAGGTGGCAAAGAAAGGTTGTTATTAGAAAAAACTGTCCATTCTGCTCTGAATTTAGCAGAAATGATGGAGTTTGAGTCTATAGCCATGCCCTGTATCAGCTCAGGTGTGTTTGGTGTTCCTGTCACTGTGTGTTCTGAGGCTATCGTGACTGCTGTTAAGGAGTTTGGCAGTCAGGGAGGGCGAAGTCTGAGCAGAATCATCCTGATTGATAACAGAGGAGAGGTGGTGCGGGCCATGCAGGAAGCATGTGACAGGCTTCTCCAAGGGATAAGTCCTGGAAACCAACCAAGTGATGTGGGGTTCCAGATCGATACTGCCCAAAACACTGCAATAGGAGCCACAGCTGGAGCTCCTGGAGATGGTGTCCGTGTGGAGATCATTCAGGGAACCATCGAGACCCAGCAGGTGAGAAAATATGCTGAGATATTGAAGCTGCATTAATGTAAGTTTTGATACTTGAAATACAATTTTTCAGAAGCTAATCTGCAGTTGGTGCTGCGTACCAGGTTGTTTGAATTTAGTCCAGATGCTACAGAATCTACATTCGGGATACACTTTGTGGTCAGGATCATCTAAGTTTTAACTTGGATGAAATTTAGATTACTGTGTTTTCCTAGGTGGATGGCCTGGTATCTCCTATGGTAGGCCATGATCCTCTCTCTACCCGTGTTGGAAATGCTTTGTCCAACATGGTTGGACCTCAGCTGACTGCAAAGTTTCATAAGGAAGCAAGAGGAGCAACACTGCCTGGGGAGATAGTCCTGGTGGAGGGCTTGCCTTCACTCAAGTGTAAAGGAGTGTTCTTCCTCAACCTCATTCCCTGGGATAATAACCAACATGGAACTGCAGTCCAGGTAAAATTGTGTGTTCAGTGATTATTTCTTTGTAGGTTTTTGTGCAGCTAGGTTTGTCTTTAGTGTGTCTGTATTTTGTTTTTCATACTAAAAACTAAGGGGTGCAGTAACCTTGATAATCTTTGAATCTTCCAGGTTCTGAGACAGAGCATCAAAAAGATTCTGGCTTCCTGTCAGATCAGAGGCTTTCGTTCAGTTGCACTCCCTGTGCTTGGGACAGGTGCTGTCTTGCGTTTTCCTCACACTGTGGCATCCAGACTTGTACTGGAGGAGGTCCGTGCATTTGAACAGAACCAAGCCAGCGGAACATCTTTCCTGGTCCGAATTGTTATCCACCCCAATGATAAAGAATCAAGCAAGGTAAAGAAAAAGCAGCAGCAGTGCCTAGGAATAAAAAGGGAGTGTAAAATTGCATTATTATTATTATTATTATTATCCATCCATCCATCCATCGTCAACCGCTTATCCTGTGTACAGGGTCGCGGGATTATTATTATTATTATTATTAATAACTCTTTTCCTCCATTAATTACTGTTGGGAGGCATTAAACAGTTGACAAAAACCAGATCACGTTGGGGGGTTTTTTGTTTTGAAAGTGGAACTGGACTGAAACCTTTCCCTTTGTTAACACAGGCCTTCCAGGCTGCCCAGGGAACTTTGCATCTCAGAGGATTCACAAATGATGCTAACCCAGATCAAGGTTAATGTGAATATTTTCTTTTCAATTTTAGGTTTAGACTTAGACTTAATCACTTTTTTTCTCAGTCTTTAAGGCAGCGGTAAGGCCACAAGGGTGCAGAAAAATGTCAAAGAGCCACATGTCCGCAGCCACCACCATATTACCATTTTTGATTTGTTATGACTAACATGCTAGCAAGCTAATATGTATGTGTACATTTGGAGTCTTATTTCACTCTCTTTGTAACTCTGTTTTGGTGTCTACTACTAGTAAGATACCTAGGTCTAAACTTGTTAGATGTTAAACCTACATTGTGTAAGATGTCTTTTGTTGTCATAAAGGTAAAGGTGAAGAAAAAAAAGTGTATCTTTGCTAAAATTAGCTGCCTGCAGCTGCTGAAAATCTTGAGTGTCAAGCAATAAATATACCACATACCATGTTAAAACCAAAAGGCTAAAAAGGTGCTCTCTGTCAGTATAATAATAGTTCATTTTTGTTGATTGTCTTTTTTGGCATGACTTTAGCTTCCTTTTACCGCCACGTCTCTGTTACTAATGATGAGGTCACAGCCATGCTGGGTGGAGTCAAGCTTCAGATGGTCAGTGGAAACATCATTCATGAGACCACTGATGCCATTATCAACACAACCGACTTCTCCAACAGCCAATCTGGTATGATTGATGGATTTTATAAATGTTTTGATTGTTTCTTTAAGCATTACCTAGGTGAGATCCCACTGTAAGTGTGTGTTCATAATTTCCACAGGTGTGTCCAAAGCCATTCTGACTGCAGCAGGTCCCGTTGTCCAAGCACAGTTAGCACAAGGTAAGCCTTAGAATTTACTGAAAAATACTTTAAAATATGTGTAAGACGTTTTGTTGTGCGCGACTCTCTTTGCAATATGAATCTGTTTTATGCACATTTTAATTTACATAAAAAAAAAAAAAAACTGGGAACATCAGATACTTACAAAACAGCTTTTACATATGGCTGAGGTGGAAAAGTTGGTGTATCAATATATACAAAATGCAACTAACTGCAATGGAAACAGACTTTAAGATTGTTGAATAAAGAACGATGTTCATAAAGTGTTTTAATTTGAATTACATCATCTTGTTGCTTTGTCCCGATGTAGTGGTTTAATGGCACCCGACTGGAGAATTAGTGCCACCAACTGTTTATCTTGATGTGCCCAACTAATATTCATTTAACAGTAGTGGATCATAATATAATTTATATTTTCTTCTGCTGATTTCTAATAGGTTAAAATGTTTGCTACATTTGGATGGAAACTTGACTTAAGTCACATTTTCTTCTCCAGCTTACACATTTTCACCGTCCATTTTTGTTTCTTTCAGTGGGCGTTCCAGCAGACTTCATGTGCACCACAGGACCCGGGTTGCTTGGCTGTAGGGAAATCATTCATGCTAGTTTCATGCGTGACCCTAAGATTTTTCGGAAGAAGTTCAAAAAGATACTGAAGCAGTGTGAGAGCAAAGGCTATCACTCAGCAGCCTTCCCAGCTATCAATACTGGTTTGTACTGTGTGTGTATGGATTTGCATGTGTGTTTGTGTGTTTTTGCATTACGGTCAACACCAAATTTGACTTAATCGCCCTAAATGTTGTAACCTGACATGCTAATAAATATAATACACCAGACAAGTAAAAGTAAAACCAAGGGAGAAGTCAGTAATGGATAGATACATATTACTATAGATGAATTTCTATTGACTATTAGTAGTATCCCTTTATTCTTTACTTATTGTATAGTATAGGATCTTACATGATGAATCAGAAAATACACTAATAACAAATTACAAATAATGGCACTTTAGGGCAACATAGTGATTTAGTTTATAAAGGTCATAACCAGTCACTGCAGAAAAGTAATTGTAAATCATTGGTGGCATATCCATATAGATTCACAACCATCATCTTTATTTCCCATCAGGTGCGGCTGGAATGGACCCTGTCCAAGCTTGTAAAGCCATGCTGGATAGCATGACCTCAGCTATTACGAATTTGAAACCAAATTCCCTCTCACTCATCCGCATTGTCATCCTGCAACAACCGGTGTTCCAGGCTTTTAGGTCAGAAATGAAAATTACTCATATTGCAACAAACAATAGATATGAACATTTTAGCATATTGCAGTGTTTGACCAGTCAATAGCTTGTTGAATATGTTTCTGCAGATCAGAGCTGGAGAACCGCTTTGGACAAACAGCCGCTCCCAGCCTGACCCTGAAAGGTTTGTTTACCTTATAATGCTTGAAGATTTTATACTATGTGCCCAGTTATCATCATCTTGGTCCAGCCTGTCAGTATGCTAACATGTTCTAACTGGCACTAAACACAAGTACAGCAGAGGCTGTTGGGAATGTTAATAGTTTCCCAGTTATTTGGTCATACCAACGTACTTACCAAAAAACATAGACATGCTGCTAGCTAAAATGTCAGGGCATTTCTAAAGGTAGTTGAATTTATCCTCTAGGTGCTGTTGATATCTGTGCAAAAATACCACTCCCTCCCTCCAAAGACACTCCCTCAAAACACATTCTGGAAAAATCCAATACCACGATACCACCAAGTCACAGCAATTAATGTAACTTGCATTAGCTAATTTGAGGATTAGCAGAATGTTGCTGCAGCTACTGCTGTGAAACTAACATGCAGAGAGGTTGAGACGGTCCCAGAGCCATCACACCAGCTCCGAACAGATACTCACTACTCTTCTGCTACTATAGCTAACATCACAATGACAGCATGTAGAAGAAAGCTAGCTGAATGTCCGTGGGTAAGTCATTTAATCTTACCTGACATGCAAATCATGGCTGGAATGACTGCACTGGTGTTGTGGTGGGGTGGGGCCACTTTGTTTGTTTCCCATTTACAGAGCCAGGGCTGTGTACAAACACCAGATTGTTTTTCAGTGCACATACAAAACAGACAGCTAGTGGACTGTAAGGAGATATTTGCTGAATTTACCAAAAGAGTGGAATCGCATACCCCACCTTTAAGTCGATATTGATATTGTGGATATCACATATGCAGATCCTTGGTTATTGGGGCTCAAATCATTTATTTAACAAGGTGTCACATCCACAGTTGTTTTCTCTTTTTGCACTGTTTTTCTATTTTGTAGAAAAAGCTAAACAAAAGCTCAAGAAGTGGCATGACAAGTATTCAAGAACCTCCAGAACTTCAGCACCTCAAGGCAAAACCTTCAACACCTTAAAACCACCGCCAGCTGTAATACTTGTGATTAGCTGCCGTCCAGACACTGGCAAGACCATCAAGAGAGATTTGGAAGGGATCTTGCTGAAGCAGCTGGTAGAGAGAGAGGTGGATTTTTCCAGGCTTGATGCCATGGAGCTGGAGGCAGTGCAGGTAAAGGTCAATGTCTTAGAAATGAGCGTGGAGTGCAGGAGACCTCAAGGTTCTGGGGGTGTGAATGGCAACAGAGCAGGAAACTCAGCAGGAAACTCAGCTACAGCTGAAGCTAGAGATCTGTCAGCGTCAGGAGGAGAGGCCTATGTGCTAAAAGGCCTAAAAGAGGACGTTTTGAGTGTCACTGACTTCATAAACAGAGCAATCCAAAAAGCACTTTGCAAAGACCTCCAAGATAAAGAAGAAGCAACGTTGGCTCTTACTGTCCAGTGGTCGATTCAGAATGTAAATGGAGACTGGCACGAGGTGAGCCTGCATGACAACTACATGCTGGAAGAAGCTCACATGAAGAATGAAGTGTTTGTAGATATGACAGCACCAGACGGCATGATGGTGAAAATAAACTTGAAGAAACAAGAAGCCACAAATTGTATCACAGGCATCACGTACAAAGTGAAACGGAGCGAGTCTGATACATGTATGTCACAATTGGTAGTTTTCCCTTTTTTACTTTAATTCCTATAAATGCTCAAGCCATAACATACATTTGTGTGACTTGTACTTTAGCCTTAGAGTTGCCAGAACACTGGGAACCTATGCACCAAGAAGTATTTAAAAAGGTTGAGCTGCAACCTAACTCATCAGAGTACCAGGACGTGGCCAGGGGTTTCCACAAAACAGCTAAAAACAACATTCGCAAAGTGAGTATGCCAACACAAAAACACATTTCCCTACAAAACACAATGAGTAACTGATAGATTGTTTTTGCTTTTTTAATTTCAGATTGAGCGCGTGCAAAACCCCTATTTGTGGCATGCCTATACTGTGTGTAAGCAGCGTATACTTGCTAAGAATGGCTCAGCAGACGTTGGGGAGAAGTCTCTGTACCATGGCACATCTGCAGGTTCATGCGACTGCATTGAAAAGAACAAATTTGACAGGGGGTTTGCAGGAAGACATGGTAAGGAATGTTGTCACATGTTATTTTTACTCCCCTGAATGAGAGTGTTGTTCTGAAACAATACAGCTCATATAATCATGAATAAATAAGCACAAATCAAAAGTTAGGGACAAAACATCCTCCTTTTAAATCTAAAAATGTTTTATTCAGACAGATTAGTTTGATTTCAGCAGTGATACTGCAGTAATGTAACCCCTGCTTAATGTTACAGTCCGACTGTTGACAACCTGACAGCTGCATTTATGTCCACACAGGCACAGTGTTATAAAGAATTACAATGTAGCCAATAGATTTTATTGATCATTGTCTCTGTCCCTATATCAACAGAAAACGTCTCTCAGGTTTAACAAACTCAGAGTTTTCACTAAACCCGCTTTCTTAAACAGGGCCCAGCTCCTGGCTGGAGCTTCATGAGAGTGATATATCAGTTTTCTCGACTACCTTTCTGTTGAAGAAAACGAATAAGCACCTTTCCCAAAATGTTGAACAATTCCTTAAAGTTGATGTGTCTTTTCTTATGTAATTCTATCACAGCTGCTATGTATGGAAAGGGGGTTTACTTTGCAGTCCGTGCAGAGTATTCGGCCAGTAGATTTGCACCAGCAGACATGTCAGGCCTGAAGCGGGTGTATGTTGCTCGTGTCCTGACCGGCCGTTACACGGTCGGAAATTCTTCAATGCAAGCTGCCCCTCCTCGTGGCTCTGACCCCGCTGACTGCTTCGACAGCGTGGTGGACAACCAACAGCAGCCCTCCATGTTTGTGATCTTCCACGATGACCAGGCCTACCCAGAATACCTCATCACCTTCGACTGAGGAGAACTTGCACTACTATACAGCGGTCTCACAGTCATCTTGTTAAATACTTCAAAACTAGTGATAATTTAGGATGTCACTAAAAATTCTACTTTCCATTAATATTGTGGGTTTTTTTCCCAGAGCTGATTTTGAGCGTGTTTATTTCTCAGCAACATAGAAGTACTTTATAGTAGAACAGAAACAATTAGATGTGGTGACAGTAGAAGCATCGCTAACAGATTTTGAAGAATGCATGTAATGATTTAAAACTTTCACCAACTGTATTAAAGGACAAAGCTGCACTGCAGAGACACTCCTTTAAATTATACTTTTCTTTTTTTGGAAATGTATTTTTTCTGACATAAGTCAAATCATATAAAACCTGAAATTGTATTTGCTTTTATTATGTAATTAATTTGGCGAGATGGGGCAGGATTTTTCCTGGAAAAAAATTAAGGCTTGATTTAAGGCACAATGTGTGTCAACTATTGTGCAAACAAAAAATAATGCTGGGAAGAAGCATTTTCCCAGCATTATTTTTTGTTTTTTTTAGGTTGGTTATGGTTATATGTTATATGTTTATATATATATGTTTTTTATATATATGTTTTTTATATATATATATATTAGCCAATATGAGCCAGGGTAGGGACAAATATGCCAAACTCTGGTGTTGTTTGGACAACATCCGCAAGAATTTGGTTTGCTGTTAAACAGAGCTGAACAGAGCTTTTTATGTTTTCATAGCAATTGAGATTTGCTACAGAAATTGCAATAAGAAACTAATGGACGAAGTGCAATAAAAACAAATGATTTTGTCCTGCCTTCAGATGGCAAGCCACACTCCAGAGATTTAATGTGCATTTTTTCTTCTTCATTGTATGATTCAGAATAACACTTTGTATTCTGTTCAAGGCATGGCATCAAATTACAGCAAAGCTTATTCATGCAAAAGTAAAATAGTTAAAAGTGATCATAATTATACGAGAAGTACACTTTTGATACTTGACTTTGATTACATTACTTGAAGTAAGTTTTAAGTGAAATATAAAGAATTTATTTGACTGTACAATGAAGATGTGTAAAGAGAAATAATATATACATTATAAAAGTAGAGAAGAGTTTTCTTTCAACACTGAGAGAATACTGGGGCAAAAGGAGGAGTTTTTGTAAAGGTGATGCTCATTTGCTTATTTGTTACTAGAAAAAAAACAGAGGCAATGTCACATTACAATTGATACCCCTTTATTGATAATTTTACAGAGAGTACGCCTTTCTTAACACTGTAAATAAAAGAACTAGTTGTAAATGAGATCATGATTTCTGTGGTGCATCATGATTTAGGGGTAAAGGGAAATGGTGGCAATCATATGAGTACTAATTAGAATATAGAGAATATACAAGTTTATTTAAAATAAATAAATAAATCAATTAAAATAAAATAAAATAATTGTTTTAAAGAGAAAGTCACATCACATTTTGGAATTGTGTAATCTTGTGTGTTGTGATTAAAAGTCACAACATACAATTCACACTGGGAAAAGCAAAAATCCACTGAATGAGGAGTACTTATTTATATTATCACTGAGCCTGTGATTACGCCAAAGACGGACATTGATCTTGTCTCCAACTTGTAGCAGCAAGATAGCACTGTTAGATCCAGAGGTAGGGTGATTTTCACTATGGCCATACCATGACAGTATATGGTTTCCATTTTGGTACAAACTGCCGCCACACTGTCCAGTACTTGCTCCCCAGCAGAAGGAAGTGAAGGTGACATAATAGATTCCTTGCACTGGTGCTGTAAAATAACCTGGTCAAGAAACAATGAAAAATAACTATAATCATAATTCAAAAGCAGTTATGTTTTAGAGTATACAATTACTGTAATAAAGACTTTTAAAATACTAACAGTTGCCTTTGGTACATCCAACCCACCAAACAACACTTTGATAATGGGTGTGAAGGGTACCTGGAATGGCGGAGGAACACTGACCTGTGTGTGGGCTGTAATGTCCTCCAATGTTGGACAGAACATGTCTGTACACCAGCGAGTAAAGAACATCTACAGGACCAACTGTGCCATCTATTGGTAATGCAACAGAAAATGCAACCCGAGGCATTGCCTGTCCTGAGAGATATAAACATGAATATATCATTATTCTGAATTTAAAAAAATAAATAAACACCATGTTGATGTTTTATAATTACTGTATACTTTCCAACATACAGTATCTACAAACAATCTTTTAGCAATATTTGTTCTAAAGCATAAACCCAGAACAAGAAAATTACTTGTACTTATTGTGGTCTGGCAGTGTTATGTCTGGTTAAGTCAAACCTTTGTAGTGTATATAAAAGCAAAGAACTATAGTGCACATGCAAGAACAGTACATGGACAAACAACATATGTGTCTATATCATAGTCTGTCTATAAAAAGTCTATATACAAATCATGTGTCTCTAAAGGTAAAACTACAGCTTTGGTGTAAGTTAAGAACAGAATATTACAGCTCAGAACAGGTGGCTTGGATGGCAAACTATAGCTTTGCAATACATTGTTTAGTACCATATACCTGTACTTAGTTCAGTTACCATGCTGTCAAGTGCAGACAGCCTCTTCTCACTGGCGTCAAGCTTTTTGTTTGTTTCCTCCAGGGCTCTCACAGTCGCTTTAAGCCTTTCTTCAAGAGCCCCCAGCTCCTTCAGTGCTGTATAGATGGGTGGGTCACAACTTGGGAGATTTTCTGTTGAGTTTGTTGTCAAAATGTATGGTGTTTCTTGCCCTTGGTTGAAATTCTGGACAGCATCCTTCTCTGCCAGCTCAGTGATCTCATTGACCTTGTCTCCAGCCTTGCATTCAGATAGATCAGCAAGCAAACACACGACCATCATCACTAAGAATCGTTCCATTCTTCAGCTTGGAAGGAATCTCGTAGATCTGTGTAATTTATTTTAATGACTGTTGACTGACACTCAGTTATGAGATATGTATTTATAAGCGTCCAGGTGAATGATTGTTTCTGATTCAAGGAAGCAATGAATAAATCCGCTAGTGCATAAATATCAGATAAACTGACAAACCTTTGCCTATTTCCTCATTGTGTCTCAACAGTTGTTTGTTTTCAGGATTTTTTATGGAATTACTACTTAACCATCAGTCAAGATCAAAGCAAGTCGAGGTCTGTGTGTGTGTTTTTGACTTTTGGTCTTGATAAACAAACTGCATGCCAAGAGTTTGTTGGTACTAGTCCAGTTTCCATCCAAATGTAGAATTTGCACTTATTAACTGAATTTACAGAATATCTGCAAAAGAAAATGCTAATTAATGCCACCAATGCAAATATCAGAGGTTGAATTCATCAAGATAAATAGTTGGTGGTGCTAATTTTCCAGTCAGGTGCATTTTTTTCACTTTATTAAATACAAAAATTTAAACAGGGAAACTGATCAATTTAAATCAAATTCTCAGTCCAGAAATATTCCATTCATCATTCAAAAACGTTTACACAAATTTTGTAATCTACCTTCAAAAGTGTGATTGGTCTGAGATGTGAACAGAACACAGAAAGTGTTCATGCTGACAAGAATTAGGTTTCGTTGAATGTCATTGGTAATTGTAGCACCATTAAAAGAAGAGTGTAGGTAGAAAAACACAGAAAACAAAAATGGAGTTGGAAGTTGGAGTGTGCAAAACTATTTTATTAGCAATAATCATTAACAGAAACTACCACATAAACATTTTGTTATCATGAATAAACTTAAGCCAGTTTCCTTCTGGCTCCTTGACAGTTGTTTGATCTTCAGGACTTGTTATTTCACCACTATTTAAGTCAAGCTCATAGTTAAATGAGGTCCATTGTTGGGTAATATTTTACCTGCCTCTTCACTGAACCACCAATAAAGTCTAACTCAAACATTTAAGTCCACCTTCGTTTCCTTCTATGATGAACTACAACAAAGTGCATGCCAGGAATCAGGTGAAACTGTATCTCTCTGACCCAGTAACTATGAATAGCTGCTTGTTTATGCAGCGAGTAAAGTTGAGTCTGAAAGAGAAAGGGGGGAGGGAGAGAGGTAAGAGAAAAGTAAATATGAGAAAGAATGGTAAATTAATCTAGAAAAGAGTTTTAGGTTTGGCTGAATCAGTAATTATAAATATAACAGAAATACCACCGTAAGTAGCAGTTCAAAGAGAAAGTTAGGCCTAGCCACTGACATGGAGTTTACCAGGCCTTACTTGCCAATGGAATGGGAAGAGCGATGGAGGAGAGAGAAGGAAAGGCGGAAAAAAGTGATTGAAGACGGTGGAGAAGGGATAGAACAGGACAACCGCGAGCTGAGGAGGATCGTCGCTTACAATGACTCCAGGATGGGGCTGACGAGTGTGAGGGATAAGAAAAGGGGATCAGAGGTCAAGACGAGAGGTACTAGTCAAGAGGGAAGTGAGGAGGTATTTGAGGATAATGATGATATCCACACATACTGCAGTGAAACCTATCCTGAAGAAGTATTCATGGCCCTGAAGGAATTCCGGGATTCATTTCTTCTCACAGACCTGACTCTGGCCACTGATAATGAAAACAGCTTTCAGGTACACTCCCCTATCCTGGCTGCTGTCAGCTCCTGCATCCAAGAGAAAGTGAGGAATGAAAGTGGAGAACGGTCAGACAATGATAAGGATGCCGAAGTCCGAAGGCGGTTGGTGTCTCTGGGTCCTGAGGTTGATCACATTGGGCTTCAGGCAGTTGTGGAGTTTGCCTACACTGGCGTTGTATCGTCTTTGAACAAAGACAGTATGGATCAGATAAAGGCTGCAGCTCAAGCGCTGGGGGTCCCTAGAATCCTGGAGCTCTGCAACAAAGAGGGGAGGATGAAGGAAGGTGGAAGTCTCAAGAAGGAAGATAAAAACATCTCTGCTCTGAAACAGATGCAGATTACTCTTCAGTCAATTAAACAGTTGTGGGCAGAGAAAGTGGGATGTGATGTGATTTTGGATGTGGATGGGACTTTATTCCATGGTTAGTAGACATTATGTCATTCCCATGACCACAGTCCTTAGACACCTTGTTGATGATTATTTGATAGTGGTCAAAGTTTGAACTCTTCTTCTGTCTCCAGTCCACAGAGTTATCCTGGCAGCAAGCAGTGATTACTTCCGTGGCATGTTCACCTGTGGGATGAGGGAATCCCATCAGACATGTGTTGCACTTCCCTTCCTGTTAGCTTCTGAGATAGAGGCTCTGATTAGCTGCTCCTACACTGGGACCCTTCCACTTAGCTGGGAATGTGTCTTCGAGATCACTTGCATGGCCCTCCAGCTTCAGTTCCAGGCTCCCCTTTCACTTTGCCTCGACTTCATGCAACAGGAAATGGATGCAAGCTCCTGCCTGGATGTGGCATCTTTTGCTGAAGCCTATGGGATGTCAGAGCTCCTTGAGGAAGCCAATGACTTTGTACTGAGGAACTTCTGGGACGTGTCAGCCACGGAAAAGTTTCAGGATCTACCAGCAGAGAAGCTCCTAAACATCCTCCGCTGTGATGGTCTCTGTGTGCCCTCGGAGCTTGCTGTATTTCGAGCTGCAATCTCCTGGGTTGAGGCAAATCCTGAGGAGAGATTGAGCCAGGCTGGCCTACTGTTGACTGGAGTCCGCTTTTCCCTCATGACCTTTCGAGAATTCAGGGAAGTCAGGGCCATTAACCTCCGCATGGAGTGCTCCGGAAACAAGGAGATGGAACTCTATAGGTCCGCACTCAAGGAATTTGGTTTCAGTCTTCCAAAAGCCCAGGATCAGTGCCGGGTCCGGCATCCCAAAGATGCTCTGGTTCTGGTTGGGGGAGACCAACTGAACCCAGATGTGGGTCAGCGCATACCAAGCAGGGAACTGTGGTTTGCAAACTCCCTACGCAGTGGTACAGGGTTTATGAAGGAGATGGAGTGGAGGAGGCTGGGTGAGATGCCAGACAAGCCAAAGTTCAGGCATGGAGTAGCAGCAATGGTGGGAAGGTTGTATGTGGTTGGAGGGTGTTACTTCTACACCAAGGGTGATATGATGAAATCCACCTACAGGTAAAAAGAGACTGTGCACAAATATCATATTCTTGTAATAAGTCAGATTGGCACACAGATGCTGTGGTCTCACCTTTTCCATCTTTACCTTTACCCCACACATGCTAGTTATGACCCTGTGCAGGACAGTTGGAAGAGGTTGGCTGACATGAGAGAGTTTAGGAGTAACTTCTCAGTGGTGGTACACGAGAAGCATCTTTATGCCATTGGTGGAGATAAGGAGATCAACACCAACGTAGACAGCGTTGAGATGTACAACCCAGATAATAACACCTGGAGGTAAGATTAGTGATGTTTATTTTGCCTTCCACTCTATTCTTATATTTTTATGTTGTTTAGCGACTCCATCTGTACGGTTGTAGTTTTGCATCACTTCCTGTGCAGACCGAAAGTAGGACATTTATTGAGAAGCAGGTGGTTTAGTAGAAGGCTAGAATTTGTGTCAGGAGCTCAGGTGTCAATCTGGTGCCATCCACTTGTTTTTCCAGCACAGGCATTGCTTGTTAGTTGTTCATATGTAAATTTTGCAGTTCACCTTCAAGCTGCAGGCACAAATTGAACATAAACAATGCAAAACCTTTAGCTTCCCTCTCTGCCGCTCGTATCACTCCATTTAGCCCCATCTGGTTGGTTACAAGTAGTACAAAAAATAGCCTATCCACAGAAAAGTCACGAGACATTTGCTCCGGTGAGCAGCGGAGCTGCGTGTTTGGGATTTCACTTAATGATGACACTCTTACCCACTCACTGCACCTGAGAGTCAAAAATAGCATGAATCTGTCTTTTCTGCGTTTTCACTGCAGCTCTGCATTGCGTGATCGCGATGTATTTATTACTTTATTAATAAACAGTGCAGTCAATCCACAGTTCACCCCCAAGCAATGCCAGAGAACAAAGGGAATTACAAATTAGCAGTTTTATTTTTATAAAACAAAGACAAAGCTGTAATCTAGTCTTCTACAAAATAAACAGTAGAAAAAGGTTCAAGGCTCAAACTTCTCACTCCTACTAATACTGCTAAGACAAAATGTTCTTTAAAGGTTTAAATATATGAACACAGGTTTTACACTGGTACATGTTGGGAAAGGTAGAGTGAAGAGAGAGAGTTCCTGTCAGAGCTTAAAATGGCTTCTGTCATCAGGATTTATCTTTTTGCAGATATTATCGGCCGATATTCTACTTGCAGATATATCTACATCGGTGTTTATAACAGCCATCCTTCCCTCATGTCATGAGTGTTGCATAGTTTGCCCACCAGAGGGCGCGCTGCAGCTCCTCTGTTAACAACACTGCAGCACCACAGCACAAAACATCAGCTGACCGGAGTCTCCCAGAGCTACAAGAGTAGCTCCTCGTTGCTCCCACGCTCTGTGTTCCCGGTGAGTTAGTCATTTATAATGTCAATTACATGACTTAAACAATAATAAAAAAAGCCCTCATCACTCTTCATGTTCGGAGACCAGACTTGCTAACAATCCCACTGCCCTCTCCAGGCTCCCAGCAGAGCACACAGCAGTTTTGGAGGCTTCGCTGCTGATAGACGTGATTGAACAGTGTGGCAGTTCTAGCGACCGATCCTCACATTTCTCTCTAATTTATTATTTCTAAATGTTCTTTAACATCACTTACAGCAGCTAATGCTGCCCATTGCAAATTAGCCACAAAGCTAATGCCATGTTTATCACTGGAAGAGCGCTAAGGTTAATAGCACTAAATAGTTATCAAGACATCAGCAGGAGGGAATTCGCATGACTAGATGTAGTAGGCCTATCAGGTAAAGTTAAGTTGGCTATAATTTTAATTTAAGTTAAATAGGCTACAGCTGTGAAGCACACAGCAGCCGTTGCCATGGTGAGGGTTGTTTACTTGTGGAGCCTGAAGCTGCATCCAGCGTTGTCTGCCGAAGCCTCCCTCTCCTGGCACCGATGGTTTGACTGTAGGCCGATGTGTATTCAGAGGCAGTGAGAAACGGACTTTCAAAATAATAATAGGCAAATAAAAAAATAAAAAAACTGCTTTAACTTGCGGTAAAATAATTGTCAGTGTTAATTAATTAATGCGTTAACACGATAATAAAGCGATAATAAAGCATTAACGTGCCCAGCCCTAATTATTATTTTAGTAGTAGTACTATATTGGTATTTATTTATAGTTTCTGTTTTGCTGGCCCCTACACTCTCTTAAAATAAAAGGGGAAAAGAATACCGGCCGATATATCGGCATATCAGATTTTAATTTTCAGATGCGTTGTTTTCAGTTGTCTTAACTTTCTTAAATAGTTTGGGATGCATTTGAAACAAATGCCATTTTTGTTATAGTTTTATGTAAACAGGATGTCATCGGTTTGCAACAAGCACAGTGCCAGTAATGGACCGCCACTCTGCCCAACCCGGAGCTGAAGGAGCTCTGTGGTTCAAAGACTGATATATAGACCTGTGATGTTTCTTCTCCAAAACAAATCTGTTTACTTAAAGCGGACTCCTCTGTCTCTGACATCAGTTTGTGTTGGAGGTATTTTTCCATGGTACCCTCACCATTTAGTTTTTACCATCTCTCTAAGGACTTCCTCATGCAGTGTAATGTCTGTGTTGTAGCCTACTCGGAAAGAATGCCAAAGACCTCAAATGGGAGCACTCAAATCCCATGAGTCCACTCCTTTGAGAGAATTCATATGCTTATTTGCATTTATATAACTCACAAGTAACAATAAGGTCCTTTCCCCATGTGCACTTCTGGACCTGAATGGGGTATCGAGGCCCAGTGGTAGTTTTTGCTACAGCTTTTTTGCATCAATACACATCGAAGGCAGGCAGCACAGCTGTCGTTGCGCGTGTGTGTTGGAGAGAGACGCACACAAAGAGAACTGTTCAATTTGATATGTTACAGAGTTTAGGAGTTTTAAATTAAGTAGGTTAGGCATTTAGGCTACTGCATCTTATCTGTTAAACTGTCCACGATGAGGAAATTAGGCACACACATTTGCCAACGTTGTGCCAACACAAGGACCCGTCATTATAGCCTGCACTGGGGCCTGTCGTTACTAACTTACACTGCTGATGTTACAAAACATAAACTGGCATTGAAAGCAGCTGGTGGAGGCCACAACAAAACATTCTTAGTAGAAATGATGGGATATAAAAAAAAAATATATACACTGTCCTATCAGTCAAACTGAGGCTGTATCACTGATAATATTTCTACAAACAAACTACTACTTGACTGCATTCTCATTCTACTTATAAATGTTTGTCATAAGGTTTAATGGTAAATTACACAGTAGTGACTTATCTCATGACTTTCAAGCTGCCCATCCTGTCTACTTTGTACTAAAAACTCAGGGGATATACAGTAGATGTTTGATACCCCTCCATTACATTCTTGCCTGCTTGTTTCATTTTTCAGCTTTGTCCAGTCCCTGGACCAGACTCTGAGTGGCCATGCTGTCACTGTCATAGATGGAGGAATCTTCATCTCTGGTGGTTTCAACTGTAAGTATGTGTGTCTTGTTTCCATGTTCCTGTACCACCCAGAGAGAGGAAGCACCTACCTGGCAGACATGACCCATGACCGGGCCCAGCATTGCATGGAGCACCTGCGAGGCCATCTTTATGTTGCAGGTGGTGTGTGTAACCTGAGGAAGTTTTACACTGACCAACCAGCATGTGAGGTGTATGATCCTGTGGCCAATTCCTGGACTGCTTTTGCATCACTGCCTGTGCCCCATGTGGGTGCAGCATCAGCTGTCCTTGAAGGGAAGATCTATATAATGGGAGGATACTGCCAGGATGATTACAGTGAGTCTGGACTCGTCCACCGGTTCGATCCCACCACACAGCGATGGGAGATCATGGGCAAACTGCCCGGGGCTGTTACTGACATCCGGGCGTGTCTGCTCCGACTTCCCCAACATTTTAGGGTTTAGACTTTAAACTGGCTGGTCAACACGTTTGGATGTTCAATGTAATATTAGCATTATGTGGTTGAGCTAAATGTCTGTTTTATTATCATAGATATGGTATAAATGATTGAAATTTAAATGTAAATGCCAGATTTTCTTTCTCTATACTAAAGAGTAAAATCGAATATATACAATCCCATATATTAGTTATGTATTAATACTCAAAATAATTTGTCAATAGTATCTCATAATATGATGACATGAATCTCTGCATGTCTGCATCTACCTTATTGCTTGTTGCCCAAAATGTATTGTTAACTTGTTTTTATGGATTGTCAATATGATCTACTGTTAAGAAAAATATTACTTGAAACATAATAGATGTCTTTACATTTTTATTTAGGTAAATTCTTAGCAGTAGAAGTACACACTCATATCAACAAAATACATCAATTACACTTTGTGTGGTGTTTGACTTAACCATGGGAGGGAGAATGGGTTGGTTGCATCCACAGACTTTAAACATTTGCAAAAATACACCCCACTCTGTTCTCTACTGTTAAACATGAATGTAAATAAATATAAAATAATAAAACATTTTATTTGATGGCACCTTACAGCTCACTGGTGCAGACGGCCGAGCTTGTCGCACACCTGTCTCACCTGGGTTTTCATGGTGAACTGGAAGAAGAGGGCTCCTCTCCCCTCACAGAGGCTCACCTACCTGGGTGTGGTACTCGACTCCTCACTCTGGGGAGCGCTGCTCTCTCAGAGAAGGGTGGAGGCTGGTGGAGTTGCTCCGCCGTGTTGTCCCACGGGCAGTGGTGACAGCTCTGTCGATCATGAGGATTGTGGGCCCCATGTCGGCTGCTCACGTGGTTGGTCCCCCTGGGCCTCCTGCACATGAGGAGGTTGCAGCGGTGGTTCATCCGCCTGCATGTCGACCCAGAGATAGCACCTGTTCCTCTGTCTGTGGGTTCGAATCTGGCCTACTGGCGGGACCCCCTCTCTCTGTCAGTCGGGGTTCCCCTGGGCAGGGTCACGTCCCATATCTCGGTCTTCACAGACGCCTCCCTGATGGGCTGGGGCGGGACCTGTCTCTCTCAAGTGGTAGGCGCACCGCACTGCTAGTGGCTGCTGGAAACTCCATAATGCCCCTTTAATAATTTCTCAAGATTTATTTTATTTTGCAACAATAATTTTTATTTCACTTATGATCAGTAGAAAATAATTCCTACACTTCTCAGTACATACAGTACTTACAGTTACAATCCTTACAAATCCCTATCGTTATATACATTATGTGTTTATGTAAATAAAAAGACTATCTGTAAATATATCATAATCAAGATAATCACAGTTGTTAAATATTAACACAGTAAAATAATTTAATTTGTGTACAAACAACTATACAATTCAACAAATATAGACAGTAAAGTTTTCAGTATATGTAAAAAACCCTTACAGGCCTATCAGCCCTGTTTCCAGTGGCAGCAGGCAGCCAGGACAGCTGGTTTAAGTGAGCCCCCTAGTATTTACAGGTGTCAACAACATTCCTATTGACGGGACACCTGTGGCTCAGGAGGTAGAGCAGGTTGCCCGTTAATCGTAAGGTCGGCAGTTCAATCCCCATGCTCCTCCAGTCTGTGTGTCAAAGTGTCCTTGGGCAAAATACTGAACCCCAAATTGCTTCTGGTGGCTGTTCTGCCAGTGTATGAATGTAAGATTCTTTTTGAGCACTACAGTGTAAAAGCGCTTTGAGTGGTCTGAAAGGCTTTACAATTACAGAGCATTTACTTTTATAACTGCAGATTTCCTACTATGGGTTTTGACCTTTTCACAAGCTGCCTGTTGACTCTGTTGGTAGTACTTTTATGTTGGGATTTAGATGGCATCAAGATTTATATTAAATAATGTAACAATTATTAGTATTGGTATATTATTTTAGGGCGGCGCGGTGGTACAGTGGTTAGCACTGTCACCTCACAGCAAGAAGATCGGATGCACAAGCCTTTCTGTGTGGAGTTCGCATGTTCTCTCTGTATGAAAGATCCAGAAAAAAAACAACAGAACACTTTCATTGTTATCTGTAATCCCGCAATAATGAAGAAAGTCATTTACATGTTCCTGAATCAGGACAAGGAAACAGAAACAGAAACTTAGTGTTTGTTAGTAATTTTGTTTCTCCCCAAACTCGTGATTTCTACACTTGCCATATTGCAGTTCAGTAAACCCAGAGAACAGATGCTTATTGTACACTGTTAGTGTAAGCTTATTGTAGTAAAGGAAAATACAGCAGAAATAGAAAGTCTGCAGTGAGTTAGGGTGGTTTTAATATTTTCTATACAGCACAGATGAAATTAAACTCCACAGTTTCGCGCTTCCTGTGCCACTTGTGTGGTTTTTTGCTGTCCATGGCTGCAGTCAGGTCACACCCATTAGGCTTTTTATCTGTGGCCCAGTTCTCATAGCAGACCAGCTCGTCACTGACCCAGAACCACAAATCCAGAGTGCAGGTGTAGCGCAGTCCCAGCCAGACTTTGATTGAGTCTGCGTTCTTGGCTCTCTCTTGGACCCATCTCTGCTGGTGAGGGTTAGTGATGGAGACCAGGTCACTGTAGTTCTCTCTGCAGTAATATAAGGTCTCCATCCAGTTTTTGCTTTCTTTGATCAGGATCACTTTATCTGTCATGGAAAAAATTGAGACAAAATCAGGATCAGCAGCTTTGTTCAGGTAGTTGCTTCAGGTAGACTGTTTATATGTTTTGTTGCTAATAACAAATATCAATTAGACGTGACGATGCACAATAAAAAGACAAGAAGATTTATAGCAGTATTTAGATTAAATATTTGATGCAGAAATATAAGGGGTTCTCTCCCAGAAGATTTTCAACATTAAACTCGTAATTTCCTGCATTCTGGAAACATTTTCTGCTCCATACAGTGGAAATGTCTTGAGGGAAAACTATATTGCATTGGATGTTTTCTTATTGTGCAAATCAACCTTTCTCAAAGCATTTTCATTTGTTAGTTAACATTTCTTGGTGCAAGCTATTTTTCAGGACGTTTTAACCAATCCTTTCAAAAAGTGATGGGGACAAAATCAGTCATTTTAAAATGTGGTGGCGACATGTCCCCAGCGTCCCCAGTGTAAATGACACCTATGGTTCACGGTGCATTCACGTGCTCTTCAGACGGTCCCATTTCCTGAATTGTGGAGTTGTTCTTCCGACTCCAGTGTGTGTTCATGCGCCCTAAAGTCTGAATGTGGAATCAACATGCACTCTACTTCAAAGATGTGTTGGATAAGCATTATTAGAGCATGTAAACAACACGCAAACATCTAGTTCACTCTACCGCAGTGGTCAGCAATAGGCGGCCCGCGGGCCAGAACCGGCGCGCCAGCAATAATATCTGGCTCGTGGCCAGATTGCTTTGATAGCAGAAAAATAAAAAATGAATAAATTGATAATGGCTGGTGCTTTTCCTGCCTCTAAAATAAAAGCGCAAGAACATCTTTTGCAGCAATGCTTCATGTCGAGTTTATTAAGAGCTTTTACTTTGAAGAGTTTTGAAGGACAATTCAAAGAGTCTCTGGCTTGCTTGAAACACCTCTGAAAAAGCCATCAGTAAACATGTATTCCCCTGAATATTTTCTCAGGGAAATGAAAATAAGTGTCCATAGGTTTATGAATGCGGATCAAACGCCAGAATGCACACACACTGCAGCACATGCTTTATGTGAGCATGTGCAAAAGTGTCCTTTTATTCAATTTGTTTAACAAGGGAGAAAAAAATTTCCACTAAAAGATGGAATCAATCTCACAACATTCATCATTACAAGTTTTGTTGGCATTTGTTTGGTTCTTCAGCCCAATCCAGGCTTCTCCTTGCTGCACTGTGGCGTCAAGGAGTCTCCTGACGTCTGTCATGTTAGTCACTGTGGCCAGGTCAGTGTAGTTCTCTCTGCAATACTTCTGTGCTTCATCCCAGGTCTTATTCTCTCCAATAAAGTGATACTCATAGAGGTGACAAATGAAGAAGGAACATTGACCTAAAACCAGAGAAAATACTGCAGTGTTGGAGCTAGTTTATTAAATCAAAATCATGAGTACACAGGTCACACACACATCTTACACCATCCACTTAATTTAAATGTGGCTTTAAGTCCCCTTTCTTGACATTGCATTGATAAGAAGAGAGATTTTCCAAACTGTTTTATGACTCTAGATTAATTCATAGTAACAGCAGTAGTGCTGCTGTAGAGCTGGTAAATACTTACCCACTTACCCATCAGAATGTGCAGAAACAGACTCCACTGCATCTTTGCTCTGTTAGAGGAAACTGATATATTAGTGTGAACCAAACACAATGACTTAACAGCTTGTCTCTGTTGGATGAAATGCACTTAAACACATACTGTATGTCAACATTAGTCCAATAAGGAAGAGGAATATAGGATGGTAGAAAATATGTAAAACATAGTCAAACAATGCACATTCAAACATCCTTTTTTTCGCCCATTAAAGTTAATTATTTGTGTAACTGTAAAATACAGATTAAAAATAGTGGGATACAAGAACTTGAAATAAATGTTTCTGTGTAGAACATGATTATCATGAATGTACAGGTGACACACAAAACAAGACGTGTCATGAAACTACAACAGTTAATTCAAAACAAACATGGAGTCATGAAAACTCAACATTGTGAAGGCAAAATAATAAAATGCCAAGTTGCAATTATATATGCAATTATAAAATCAAGTGTGGTAAATGAAAAAGCTCAATTCATAATATTAGACTCTATACACAAAATGTTAAATAGAACTACTTTAGGACGACTTGCACTTATTGGAACATTTTCTATATTGGATATACTGAACTGTCCACCTTTACACAGACAACATGAAATCTGAAGTGACACAACAGAGTTTAAACTAAACTTCTGGTGATTTTTTTCTCTCCACTCTGATGTCTCCTTGATGTGCTGATGCAGATATATGTATACATATAAATATGATATGCTCTGCTAACACAGCGATCAATTGTAGCCACCTTAAAGTCAACATTTGAATATTAAAATACAAATGTTTTACATCTATGTCATTGCCAGAAGGAGTCATGAACATAAGAAGTGCACATCAGTTTATGAGATTTAATTTACAGCATGCGATGGAAAACAAATGCTGGACTGTCAGCAAGCATCATTTTAAACTCTTCAGCCAGTCATGGGGGAAATTAATTTAATTCATGTTTAGCAGATTCTGAGCGATTATTGACGGTAAAAATTGTTACCTTCTCCTGAGTTAGGATTACTGTCATGCTAGCAATGTTTTTTGTGCAGTGAACCAAACAGAAATTTAGGTTTACAGAAATATGCTCAAATGCTTAAATGTCCAGTAAAGAACACTTTCAAATTCCCTCAGGGCTCAAACATTAGGCAGAGATCAACTAAGAAAGAGAAATATAATATTAGTGGGGAGTATGCAAGTCATAGTCCAACCAGATTTGACAGTTGTTAAATGTGTTATTTCAGTAAAATACAGGTTAAAATATTGTGAGGAGCCTGATGAATACATTTAGGCATAATTTGGTATGTCTTCTTTCCTGTTTTTTTAAGCCATGTAAAATGTCAAAGCATAGATTTTTTTTCACGTCTAACTTATCTTCTAAAGTTATTGTAAAATGAAGCAGGAGGAAAAAACAACTTTATGATATAAGTGTTTTTTTTTTGTTGTTTTTTTTTTACCATTTTTGGGGAATTATTTTACAATTTCATGGTTATATGTCATATTCATGTATATAAAAAAGAGGAGGGAGCTTTGCACACATTGGTGTTAACAGGAAGTTGTTTTCCTGTTTTACTTTATTCATTTATTTTGTAGCCTAAACCTTTTTGTGCTTTTGTCTTCTGTGTGTATAATGATCAATCTTGCCTTTTCCTCATATTGTTGTTTGTCTTAAATGGATTTGAATCTTTTTTCTGTTGTTCAGACCTTTATTATTCAGCTTATTTATCTGATGAGCTCCATTATTTAGTTTATTGCATAAGCATGATGAGGCCCTCAGTTAAAAGAGCACTGATCATGCCAAAGGTAACAAAAGACACTTGATGATATACTTTTGTGCAAAGTGTGTGATCATTGCCACAAATGCCATATACTAATAATATAGTTATAAGTTGTCATGATCCCATTTTTTGTGGGATTATCAAAAGAATCAGGCAGCGTTTTGATAGGAAAAAATTTTTGGGTTATGAAAAACTGTTCAGGAAGTCCTAGAGGTAGTATTTACTGAAAAAGTTATTTTTGTCCAAAAAGATTAAAAACTAATTCCATTGTATAAATTAGATTTCACATGCACTGGCATGAATAGAAGAACTGAATATATTAATAAGAGTTTGAGGTTTTTTTTTATCTTATCTTATCTTATATTGGATAAACTGTCCACATCTGTACACACACAAACATTAATCTCAAATAATACAGCAGTCTTAACTTTTTTGAATATTTGAATATTACAATATTGATGTTTCACTGCAAACTATCACTTGTTGACAAGAGTAAGTCTTTAGAATAGTTGTACTTTAACTTCATATCAATGTATTAAGCAGATAAAATGTACATTATACAAAATGTGGCCATTACAAATAATTCCCATCAATACATTTTGAAAGAAAAGCTGTCACAAAATCTTAAATCAGAATTTGCTTTACGTAAGAATCAATATTCGAGCTCTAGTAATAATTCAAAGACAATCTTACCCCCTGAAGGTACTTAGGATTATTGCCATGCCAGCAATGTTTTTGTCCTATTTTAATTATTTATGTAATTTTATTAAAGTTCTAATTTCAGACACAGCTGGCACATCTTAACATAAATTAAAATTAACCGTCAGCCTCTGTGAACAGTCACATCATTTACAGTGAAATAATCATGTAAATATTAAACAATTTACTGTGTGTGACTTTACAGTAAGTTACATCTACTGTAAAGTTGAAATACTGACATACAAATAATATTCTCCAAGGTCGAAGGTACTCAGGCATGCATACCTCGTACCTTAGTGTCAGGCCCTCCACTTCTGCCTAGCTGTCAGCCTCTCTCCCCTCCCTCTTTGTGTGTGTGTGTGTGTGTGTGTGTGTGTGTGTGTGTGTGTTTAAGGAGTGGAGTGAGGTGCACCGGAGTCAGGTCACCAGCTGCCAGCCATCGTAATCCTGCTCTGCTTCAAATACCTGTACTCAACACTTTCTGGATGCTCAGTCAGTCACGTACCTAGATTTTGTTCCACTATATTTCTCTGGTTGGTTATTCCTGTTCTCCTCTGCCTGCAGTTCCTTGACCTGCCTCAGTCATCACTCCCTCCTGCCCCGTTTGTCAAAACTATATACTTTGTTGATGTCTCCAGTTTCTCGGTTCTTTACCAGCCTCAACACTTGGGCCCTGCTCCCAGCAGGAACAATTGTTGTGTAATGAGCCATGTAAAAATGGCTCAGTAACTACATTGCTAAAGTGATATGATAGTATACTTATTTATTACCTATATTACATTTGTCCTATATATTATTTTTGCAATAAATGCTGTATGTAATGAAAGATTTGCTAGAATCTGCTAATATTAACTTAATCTCTGATTGTCCTTCAACATTCATATATATTTTATGTACACATATATATATATATATACACACAAATATACTGTACAGTGTATATGCACAGCATGCACATAGACAGATGCAGACACAAATAAGGGTGTACTAAATAATATAATTAAGCTATGGCTCATAGGCCTGCACAAACACCAGATCTCAACTCAACTTGGTATTTACAGGAGTTTTTGGAGTGACATGTTAAACAGTGCTCTCCACCACCAAAACACCAAATGAGGTATTACCTTTTGGTGAGAACGGTTTTCATCCCCTTCCAGAAACAGAATTTATGCCAAGGAATAATGAAGCTGTTCTGGAGGCTCATGGTGGTTCAGCACCTTACTAAGACTTCTCATATTGGTGTAGTCAGATTTTCAGTGTCTGCAGCTGCTGATAGATGCATACTGGCAGGAACCTTTGAACAACCCAGGTCAGTGCAGTCTGTGTAACCACTCTGCATCTGTATCCAGGCAGGCCATGTAGGCCTACAGAGCACTGGGGCAGTCTCTGTGTGGCACCTGGGTGACACCATCACATTTACATGAACACAACAAAATGGCACAACAAGAGCAAAGGTTGCCTTCCTTTGACCTGTGATGAAATTAGTGCACTCTGTGGTTTGCATGAACCCCAGAAATACCTAGTCCCTTCCATGTCATGTCTGAATAACGCTGCCATGGAAATAGCCATGGTCTGGTGGCTTTTTTTGTATAATTTTGTATCTCTGTGTACATCAGACAATTTGTTGTTTTCATGCTGTTAAATTTAAACTCTGGCTCTTAAAACACCCCCGCTGTAAAAATATATTCACACTTAAACCTAGTTCACACTACACTATTTTTAGTCCAATTTGCCGCTCGGCGACCGTCAGGCTGTGTGGGTTAATCAGCAGTTGATCTGCGGTTGCCAGTCGTTATGTGTGAACTACTTAACGACGAATCTAAACGGCTCCCCGACACATTTCTGACACATCGACTACGACTGCCAGATAGCCTATCTAAGCATGCCAAATATCTTGAAGAGTCAGCCGACTCGACATCCACATCCAACCAATGAGAGCTGGCAGAGCAGGCAGCTACTTTTTCACTGCAAAACAAATTTTTCCTCCCCTCCAGCTCTCTCTGTAGCTCAGACGATCTCTGTTACCTGGGTGTGCCAATCCATTCTTTCACACAGATTTTTTGTCTTTATCATTGGTATCTTTTATAATAACAAATAAAAGCTGTTTTATGTGTAGGTTCGCATCATTTCCCATTTCACATTTCACCTGTGTTTTGTTGACAAAACGTGGTTTGGAGACCAGCATCAGGTGATTCAGGTATATATCCCTGTGCACAAGGTGACGGCCATAGAAAGAAACTGCTTGTCAAAGTTTAATGTGGAAGAACCTGACAGGCCTGCACCAAGACCTGACCTCAACCCCATCCAACATGTTTGGGATGAACTGTGAGACAGGCCTCATCACCCTACAATAGTGGCTGACCCCATGCTCTTGTGGCTGAATAGGAGCAAATCCCTGTAGCCGGGTTAAAAAAATTTCAGGAAAGCTTCCCCAGAAGAGTAAAGCAGCAGATTCATGCCCATGGCTTTGCAATGAGATGTTTTCCAATCACATGCAGTATGGGTGTAATGTTTAGTATGTAATGTCCACATACTTCACTTCACAGAGGATGTCCTATTGTGAATGGGGCTTTTTATTTATGTAACCTGTGACCCCACAGCATAATGTAATATATGAAATGCCCCTTGATAGTGATAGTAATACTAAAAATAAATTTTTTTATACTGTTGGTAGTAAATGCTCATGTTGACATTGTGTGATAAAATGTATAGAAATTTCATTTCTCTCTTTTTTTTGGCATTCCTTGTTGGTATTTAACTGGCAAACACGCTCACAAAATCTCCCAGTTGGCCTGATGGGATACGACTCGAACTGGGGTCCGTGAGGGGCTCCAAACTGCTTACTCACTGATATCTGAGGAAAATGTAGATGGCAGAATGGTGTTGAAGCTCAGATGCTCAATGTGACGAGACAAAAAGCTGACGTGGACAGACTGAACAAAGAAAATTAAGGTACAAGATTCATGATTACTCTCTTATATTTTTTTCTTATTTGCTTGTAGATAGTTACCATTTATACCTTTACCTTCATCACCCAGGTAATGGGAGAGCCATTTTCTTAAAAAAAGGTTTGCGTTAAAATTCAACCTATGATAACCCTTCAGCTCAGATAGTAGTAACGCTGTTGTTCTGCAATCGTCTGCTAGTGTTTGAGAACCTGAATGGGCACACAATCTTCAGTGGTTTTCTTGTCTTCCCTATATAAATGATTAGAAACAATGTGCTTTTACACAGAAAGAGACTCACATGAAACAATAGTGTCATCTGAGAAATTAGTACATATATATAAATATATATAGATCCTGGATGAATATTACCTCTTTACTTTTCTTAATAAGAAAATTTATTCAAACCTTCATTGAAAAATCACAAAAACCCAATGTATGTTTTTCATTTTTAAAGTTCATTTTAATTAAAATACAAATGTGAACCTTCTTCAGAACAGTAACACCAAGACAATAAACTTTTATTGTTTCTTTTCCTGTCTCTGGTAAGTGAACAAGGCTTTCTGCACCTTTTGAAATGACATGTGTTCAGAAGCCTCGCTTTTGTGTTCATAGTTGGTTATTGTGGTAATGAGTAAAAAAAAAAGTTAAAATATTTGTAATCTCTGTTTTGTTGTAGAAATAATTATCATCCCATCCCTAACTAAAACATGGACACTTTAATTACAGGCACCTTTTGAATACCACACAGTTAATCTGAATATATAAGAGCATCAAAAATGTACATTATTACATCCCACATTTGGCATGCATAAATGTTTGCTAAATTACAAAAACATCACTGTTATTAATATGCAATAAGCATCACCTGAAATTCAGCATCATTAAACTTTATGTAAAACAACAATAGCAATGGCATGTCACCACATCTTACAACCGCAAATGTGATGGCAAACACAGCACAGACGCACATATGTCATTGTTCGGCCCAGGCATCCTGCCCATGTTCTCCCATCTCTGTGTGGTGGGATCAAAACGATGGACCCTCGTCGTGTCACTGTCGTCCTCCTGACTGTATCCACCCAGCACATAAAACTTTCCCTCCAAAACTGCACTTCCTGCTCCTACATGTGGCGCTGGCAGAGATGTGAAGGCAGTCCAGGAGTTAGCCATTGGATTGTACACCTCACAAGCTAGCTGGTCAACAAAAGTCACGTTATCATCTGTGGTGATTCCACCCGCCACATAAAGACATCCACCGAGGACGTCCATGCAGTGATGAGCTCGAGGTTTTGCCATGTTTGCCAAATAAGTGCTTCCTGTTTCTGGGTGATACAGAAACATAGATGAAAGACATTGGTCGTTGTTCAGCCCTCCCGAGACAAAGATCTGCCCTTGTAAAACTTTTGCTACATGGCCACTCAGAGGCAGATCCAAGGAACAGGTGAACCTGAAAGAGAAGATTTTTTAAATATTCTGAAAGTGTAAATTTCACAGTACAACACACAATTGACTATCTATAGCAAATGAGAAGTGTCCGGTTATAATGATCGTGTTGTAAACCTATATGAATATGACTGGATGTTTCTCTTCAGCTGATATTCTGGTGAATTCAGCCTGAACTAACACTACGCTCCATGAAGCTGCAGAGTTAAAACGTTATCCAAAATGCTTTCCATTAATTTTGAAGAAAAATACTAAGTATCCAATCAGTCCAATCTGTTTTGTCAACTAAGGTGTTTCTCTCATGGCTGGAACGTCTTCATCACATGACCATTCCTCAACAATTAATTTGATTGCCGAAGCTCCACTGATTCTGAGCGGTAGAGCCTCCATTGATTCTAATTGTCCACACTGTTAAGGGTGGCCTGAAGCCACCTCTTTCTTATCCTCTTGTTGTACACTCTTTTTATTTTTATCACCTTCTCTAACTTCGAAACACCAGCCAACCTTCATTAGTTTCTAGCTAAAACGTAGAGTTTGTTCAGTATCCCTCTGCCAAAACGCACTTCTTCAATCTGTCCTCCTCTGATCCCTGATAATCTTACACTTACACAAAATCTTCAGCCTCTCAACAACTCCAGTTACTATTCTATAGCAAGCAAATCATAATATCTGTTCAGCCATCCAGAACTACACAATATACAGATGTTAGCTAGCCACATCTACTCAATATAGTACAAGCTACCAAGTTGGTAGCTATGGTTGTTGGGGGGATTTTAGCACGGATATACCTTTGATGCAGAAAGCATACATCGCTTTGAAAAATATCCCTTTCAACGTACCTCCATGAGTTTGCAGTGGGGCAGTATCGTTCCACACTCTCTCTACAGTCAGGGTCACAATGTCCACCGATGGCATATATCTTTCCATCTAGCACAACCGCAGAGAAAGAGCATCTCTTCTCCTGCATTTCAGCCAGGCTCTCCCAGCTGTTTTGAAGGGGGTCATACCTTCAGATGTGGTAGAATGAAACAAATATAAGAATAGAGGCATTTAAACATGTCTTTAAAACTGTATGATTATGATTGTTTTTAGATTACTCTGTCTCACCTGTAAACAGAATTCAGGGTGTCACTGATGCCATAATACTTCTTCCCTCCAAACACGTATAGTTGTCCATCGAGCACAGTCACCTCATGTTTGAACCTCGCTGGCTCTGGCATCTCTCCCAACCTTCTCCACTCCATGTCCTTTATTATACCTGTATGATTCTTTAGGGAATTCCCAAACCAGATTTCTCTACTAATTCTGCGGTGATACATGTCTGCAGATATCTGATCACCTCCAATCAAGACCAGACTCTCTTTCGGCATATAGATGCGGCACTGTCTCTGCGGTGCAGTTTCATTTGAGCAGAAATCCTCAAACACTGCTTCATAGAGCTCTGCCAGGCTGTGATCAGACCACATGTTCAGAGAACGGACTTCTTTGAATTCCTTGAATGTCATCAGGGGAAAGTGGATGGTTTTCATAAGTTCTTTAGCAAGCCTCAGTCTGTACTTGGGCTTTGCTTGGATCCATGCCACCACTGCTTTGAATACAACAAGCTCAGATGGAACACAGAGCGAGTGACTGTTCAGGTACTTTAGGAGCTGTTTGGCTGGCAGGTCCTGAAACTTTGCGGTGCATGCCACCTTTTCGAATTGTCGCAAGACGAAATCCTCTGCAACCTCAAGAAGTTGCACCATCTCATAAGCCTTAGCAAAAGATGCCACATCCAGGCAGGAGTGAGGATTTATTTCTTGTTGCAGGAAGTTAAGGCACAAGGAGAGGGCTGGTTGGTACTGGAGCTGGAGAGCAGTGCTGGTGATCTCAAAGACGCACCTCCAGCTGAGCGGTAGAGCCCCGCTGTAGGAGCAGTCAATCAGAACCTCCAGCTCTGAAGCCAAAAGGGAGGGAAGGCTCACACAGCGCTGGTGGGACTCCTTCATCCCCAAGGTGAACATGCCACGAAAATAGTCACTCAACGCAGCCAGAATGACTCTGTGGACTGAAGGGAGAATAGTAATAAGGACAGTTTACTTCAATTCAAACTAAAATGTATGGGACACTACAGGATTTTATTGTGTTTTGCATTTACTTATGCCATAAAACATGTTTCCTATGGACATTGTTATTTAGGTGATTATTTTAACTCTTTAACCTCAGTTAAAGTGCACATGAATTTGAATACAAAAAATGAATTTATGTTGAACCCTGTCCAAACCAAACCCCACATTATTACCAAAAAACCTTTTCACCAAAGTTGGTGAAGAGTGGATGACATTTGTGCCTCTTAATTTAATGAAACTAATATATTCTGAAAACATAATCTTGGCAAAGATATCAAGAAATCATGTAAGGTGACTTCAGAAAGCAGTGAATGAATGTGTCTCTAAAGTAAGCTATCTCTGGATGGAGAGCTCACGTGCTGCAGTTGATGAGATTGTGTGTGTGAATTTAGAAACCTTCTTGATCGCAAAAAAATTTATCACATCTTTCAGGACAATTTCAGTTGGGCAACCAGGTACCAAATGATCATGGCCTCTAAAGAGGCTTATACTTGTGCATAAATACCCGACTCATTGGTGGTCTACTCACCATGAAGCGATCCTCTGATAGCTTCCAGAATGACATCACAGCCCACTCTTTCCATCCACAACTGTTTGATTGATTGAAGACTGATCATCATTTGGTCTGCAGCCGAGATCCTTTCCTCTGTATTCTGCCCTTCAGTTTTTGTGGACTTTCCCTCTTCCTCCATGCATAGACCCAGCACCCTGGGAGCACCCAGTGTTTGAGCAGCCGCCTTTATCTGATGCACAGTGTCCTTGTTCAAACGCGATATGAGTCCAGTATAGGCAAACTCCACAACTGCCTCTAATCCAACATGATCTACCTCTGGACCCAGAGTCACTGACCAGTTGTGGACTCCAACATTTGTAGCATTGTCTTTTCTTTCTTTGACTCTATAGTTTTCTACATCGCTTCTACTGAGACTTTGCCGGATGAGGGAGCTGACAGCAGCCAGAACAAGGGAGTGTACGTGGAACCTCCTTCCATCCTCTGTCCTCAAAGTAAGGTCGGTCAGAAGGAAGGAGTCCCTGAACTCTGTCAAGGTGCTGAATAAATCTGTGTGATAATCTTCTTTGCAGTAAATCTTTACCACATCTTCATCATCACTATCTGCGTCTTCGTCTGTTGAATGTTCTGCTTCATCATCCTCAGCAGACTCTTCCTTTTCCTCATGTAGCTTTTTCTCGTCATCTTGAAACTCTTCATCTTGAGTTGTCCAAGATTCTGCGACAGCCTCTTCCTGATCTGTCAACTTCTCACTTTCCTCTTCTTTTCTTTCCGTAGAACTCCGCGCTCCTATGATGCTGCTTTCATTCCTCTGTGACTTTTCATAAGGATCCTCCAGTTCCTCAGGATCCTTTTGTTGTTGGTTGTTGCCATCCTTCATCTTTTCAAAGTTGTAACATTCATCTTCAGATCCCACCAAGTCAGAATCTTCATTATCGGATTCCACTGAATCTGACAATTTCTCTTCCTCATTGAATGTTTTGTTTTCTTCCCTTCTACTTTCTTTGTTTTGCTGAATGTTCTCATCCTCAGTTCTTCTCACCTGTTCTCTGAATTGCTCTGCTAGGTGATATTGTCCAATTTGTTCCTGGTGCTGTTCTTCCCCATCATCTTCTCCTTCTTCCTGCTCTTCTTCCCTCACCTGCCTGTCTTCTTTCTCACCTACCTCCTCATTCACCTTAACATCCCTCTCAAACCCATCTTCTCCTTCATTCTGCTCTTCTTGGATTTCTTCTGCTTCCGTCACCTCCTTTTCCTCTACCACCCCACTCTCTTTAACTTCTTTCTCAACCTCATTCTCTACCCTAATCTCCTCTTCCTCCATTTCTTCCGCTTCCGTTGCCTCCTTCTCCACTTCCACCTCCACTACCTCATCCTCATTAACCGCCCCCACCTCATTTTCTCCTCCTTCCTCCCCTTCCACCAGTTGCTCTACGTTCTTCACCTCTTTCTCCTCATCCTTATCCACCTCCTCATTCTCCTTAACCTCACTCTCCACCGCATTTTCTCCTTCTTCCTCCATGTCTACCTTTTCAAGTGCTTCAACCACCTCTCTGTCTCCATTTTTTGTCTCCTTAATCCCTCTCCCTACATTATTTTCTCCTTCTTCCTCCATATCCTCTGCTTCCCTCATACCCATCTCTTCCTCTTCCTCCTCCTCTCCTTCTCCCTTCTCACCTGCTTCATTTTCTTCCTCGTCTTTGCTCACTTCCTCTTCCTCACTGTCTGTGTCTTCTGCCTCATCTTCCTCCTCATAGCTCACCTCCACCTTAGCCCAACGTCTCACCTTCTCCCTCCATCTCCTCTTCCTGTTCTCCTCCATCTCTTCCTTCCATTCATTCCACTCCTTCTGGTGGCATGGATTAGCTACTGCCATACTGTCCAGTATCAATTTAATCTGTACTAATCCCTTTAATCCCTCAGAAAATTTACACCTCTAGAAACCAAAAGATTTTAAATCACTTACTTTTTTGCACGATTTTTGAGGAAGAATGCACAAAAAAAAGGATGTTGATGTTAGTCCTGTAAGTAGCTTTGCCTCTTTTACCCTCTGCAGACACCAGACTATTTGTTGCCTCTCTCCCCTCCTGTATGCGAATGTCCGAGAGTGGCGTGCAAGCCCATGATTCTTCAGATAACCAAACAAGTTTCTATATCCAGCATACTATATCACGAGGGAATTGAAATTCTAGACTGTTTTGGGTGTCAGTCGGAGACCTAACAAAGGTCTGTGAGGGGCTGACGCACTAAATATAAGGTCATATTTGTTATTGTTGGTATTGTTTTTTCCCCTTTCTGTTGATCTCTCAATTTGCTACCTTATTTTTAGTTTGCTGTTTCATAATATATCATACAAAAGTATATTAACAGCCATGCATTTTATCCAACTTTATATGATTTCACTTTGCAGTCTATTCCTGTAGTGATCTGTTCTACAGTTCTTAAATTTATACTGCAAGTAATCAACAAGGGAATGATCTAGACCTGGAGGAATCTGGATCTCTGCCTGTCCGACTCTGTGTACGAATACATTTGCAGGAGTCTTGGCAGTCGTCTTTAGTCTTGGACCATATGACTGAGATCAGTATTAAATGCCTAGAGGGTCCTCCAGGTCCAAACACAGTGGAATCTGGGTCAAGGATTGAGAGGCATGAGAGAAAGAAGAAGGCAGTAAAGGCAACAAAACAAAGGGATTTACACCTGTCCCTTTGTGTACTGACAGCAAAAGCAAACAGCTGGGTCACACTGTAAACTTGACTTCAAAAATAGTTTCACCGGTCACAAGTAGCTGACAAGGGACCATAAATATGTTCTCTCCTTGAACTACAGTAGTACAAGGATCACTTGAGAAGAATTTCTTCCAGGACGCTCTCTGTAATCGATCCTCAAAGTGCAGCTGATGGTACCTGCCACTGCCGATGAGCTTTAGGTGGTGTTAGCTTGTTCTGTTTGCTGACAGGCGTCACCTCTGTCTCTTTCCGATTCTTTCAGTTAACTTAACATGCTGAGTCTGAGCAAAGCTGGTAGTTTAGACAAACCAAGCTAACATTGGCTAGCTCAACATCCTCCTCTTTATTTCTTCCTTTTTTGAAAAAGCTACTTATTAGCAGGACTTTTATTTTTACTGCTGCCACTTCATTCTCTTTGTTAGCCATTTTTTTCTTTCTCCTGGCACGTTGTCTTTCGGTTGATACTACATCCATTTACCCAAACACTAACGTTACACTTGCAGATGCAAGCTGTCTGACCATGGTCAGTCATTGATCAGTTACAAATTAATTCCACTGCTTTAATCTCAATTTGTTCTTACAAAAATGGATCGTGAATCACTACGGTGTAATCCATCTGCTTTATGCCCACCCACCTTTATCAGTAGCCAATCTACACCATGTATTGTGGCTTCTCCAATCAATACCTGGCCAGTCATTCAATTTAATTCAATTTTATTTATATAGCACCAAATCACAACAACAGTTATCTCACAGCACTTTTCATAAAAAGAGCAGGTCTAGACCATGGGCCCCTGGGCACGTGCCCAGATTGCCCATATGGTAGATCCGGTTCAGGTACCACCACATCGTTAAAATGGCAGTATATTCAAGTTCTTAACAACAGCCTAGTTTCAAACTCGTAGTTTAATTAGCGTAACACTTTGTTATTTGATGTATATTCCGACATCTTTGTGAAATGTAAATTGAAATCTTCCTAGCTTACATCATTATTAAACATCTTTTCTTGTGTTGACCAGCAAACTAATGTTGGTTTTGTCGTTTAGTTATAGCTACAACAGCTGCACCTGGACGATGCTGAAGTCAACTTCAGAATTGCTACTTCTGATTCGGCAGCTAAAGGGATAGTATGTGATTGTAATCCAATACACTCCTTGTTAAAGTCAGTGAATCTTTCCTCATTTTGCTAGCCGTCCGTTTTGTGTGAGCTCTGAAAAAAAAAGTCCTGTTTTCCAAAACAGCCCTGGCTTTGTAAATGGGAAATAAAGAAAGTGGTGTGGGCAACAGGTTGCGTGAGTGCTCGTGCACAGGAGTGGTGGGGGGAGGGGGCAGTGAGACTGATAGTTGTATACACAGGCACATTTGAACATGCTGGACTCCAAGCACTGTGAAGAAGGAGAGATGGCTGAAAAACAGCCAAAACGGAAAAGGCCTGAAGAATATGAACAGAGAAGAAAGTTATATGATCAGGCACGGGCGATAGCGTTTCAACGCTTGAGAAACCTCAGAGATTTGAAATTTGGGGGGGGCGGAGCTTCTGAGGGAGCACTAAACGGAGGGCTGTATTTGTTTGGCAGTTGAGTTCAAATATCAATAACCCTTCTGCAAAATCACTTAGGCTACTATCCCTTAAGGGAAAAGTTAAGGGAAACTTAACATCCATTGTTGAGCGACCGATCCTCTGTATTTTGGACCTCTTACTGTTGTGAAAGCTGTTAAGCATTTAAGGCAAAACTATAATAAAGCTTTGTAAAACCTTTTATTGTTTTTGTGAAAATGCAAAAAGAGGCAATTTCACTGCTTTTTTTCATGGTTAACGCTATGATCTGTTTATTCAACTGACAGAAATAGCCGTCATTACTGAATAAATCTAAGATAAGAATTCTGAAGTCTGTTACCAGGTTATACACTTTAGGTGCGTATTGAGCAAGTCCACTGGCTGAAGATCTGTCTCTTTAACCTTGAGAAATTCTTGCCTCCTAAATGCTCTCAAAAACAGCCTTTTAATTTTATCAACACAGGGTGAATTTCTATTGAAATGCTTTGAAGTTAAAGCACTGAGCGTGGGTGAGTTGGAAGTGAAACTGGTGGGCAACACCTCGCTTTAAAACACACTCCTACCTGAGGACACAATGACTCTGCTCTTTTCACAGCCATTCACGTGTGAGACATAACACGCACACAAACACGTACTTACTGTACATACACACAGGGAGGTTTAAACAAGCAGACAAGTGAGTCAGGTTCATTATTCAACCCCACGCAAAAAGAGAAGTTGAATGCATTTAAATGGATTGAAAACTTGAGCTAAATATTTTACATTCTGAAACATTGTGTGGTAGACCATTTCTCTCCAGACTGAACGTAAGCATTCATATGCCTGCAAATTGCTTTAAATCCACAAATCTGCACAAATAAGGCTATTTTGCTTTTTTTAGGGACAACCTGACACTTTGACAATGTCCTGTGCAAGCATAAATTTATACAGCCACTGTATTTGTAAAAAGTAAATGATACTACTGCTAAGTGCCACATGAGATGTTGTGGAGTAGAGCAGATTATCATTTACAAAGCATTGTTGTTTGTTCACATCCTGAGTTTGTAACACAGCAGATGTTGGTGTATTCAAATTATCACCCACAGTGAGCGTTTCGCTCTGGGCAGCAGCTCACAATCTACTTATGAAAAGTCTGTTCCCTACTGCAGTGCTGATTGTTACCATGACGACACACGCGGTGAGAGGAGGAGTGAAGAGCGCTAACCTCGTTATGGGACCCTCCCCCTCAGGCCCTTTCCTCAAGAGCAGAAAAACACTGTTGGTTGGGACGTCAGGCCGAGCTGCCTTTCTCTTTAACTTCTTCATTTTAATGGCAGCAGGAGAAGAAGAAGCATTGTCTTTATTTATCTGTATTTTTTATTTTGCTGTTCTATAATGAAAGCCACTCTAGAAAAACTTTTATGGAAAGGTTTTGAGAAATGCAAGACTCTCATGTCTGTATGGTTAATAAAAAAAAAAAACTACAGTTAACAGTCGGTTAGCTTAGCTTAGCATGAAGTCTGGAAACAGGGGGTAGCAGCTAGCCTGGCAACAAAATCAGTCTACAAGCACATCTAAAGCTCAGTCATTTTAACCTGTACAAAAACTGAAGTGTAAAAACAAGTGATGGGGTGTGGGGTCCAGAAAGTCACTGTGCCTGGCTAAGAAATATTGCCGTACATAACCTCTAACAAAACCAACATCAACAACATGCTGTTTTCACACTGCTGCTGCTATAAACACAAGGGATCCCTTTTTGTGTCAAAATACAATCTAGTTTTATTGAACTTCTATGGCCCCATGAAACACGGAGGTGAACATACAAATGGAAATAAAATTTAAGATTTAACAATAGCAATACATCAGGCTGGAAGAGAAAAGGTTATTAAACATGAATCAAATTACTTCATAGTACAGTTCAACCTGATCTTAACTCAAAAAACATTTCTCTACAAGGAAGCAAGCAACTCCATTGTGGTGTGGGAAAAAAAAAGAATCTTAACTTTAAAAATATACAAAACACAACATAACGTCAAACATACAGTACAGAAAAACCATGGCAAAATGGCTTTTTCCAATTATTTCAGTTTGGAGTAGTAGCATGACTGATTGCCACGCTCACTTTTCTCCTTAAATTAAATAATAATTCATAAATATAGATATAACTTAAATATTATTAAACATGATAGTAATGTTTCAACTGTAAGACTGTTTGTAAGTGTTTAATTGCTTAAACATAATTAAGTTCCACTAAAGCTCAATTCATTATGAGGTTGGCTACTAAAAACATACACAAGTGCAGTCAGGAAGAAGAAGAAGCAGACGCATCCACCTGTTTTTTAATCTGTCAGCAACAAGTAAAATAATCCATGTAATCCATTCATTAAACCACCAGATGTTCTGCAAATCATATGCAATGGGAGCTATATCAGATCTCTCCTGCTATTGCTTTTTGAAATAGGTCATGCTCTATTTTAGAATCATAAGTCCCTGCATTCATAGAGTGTATTCCTCAGAGAGAAATGGGAAAGGGCCAAGAAGGTGACAACAGTGCCAAGGAGAAATTGGAGACAGAGAAGGAGTTATTTAACAGCAGTTACGAAGCTGCAGTAGGAACAGAAGAATTGCATAGTTCAGCAGTGTCGTCTTTTTCCCATTTTCCTATTGAGCCTGTTATTTTCCTCTTTGAGTGCACCTGCGCAGCCCTGAAACCTTTCCCCCACGTATCACTCCAGTGGCTCCTCAGAATAAGGAGCGAGATGAGGGGTCTATTTTTACCAACGAGGGGGTGAGAAAGTGAGACGGAAGGTGAGATTCTATGAGGCAAAAGCAAGCACTGACTGTATGCTGTTTTCATCTTGAACAGATTCTGGATGTAGAGTGCTGCAGAATGAAAGACTAGATGTTTGAACCTGTGCCCTTCTGGCTTTAATGCAGCTAAAAGGCAAACTGTCCCCATAAATGTTTGAAATCCTTCCAAAATGTGTTTCAGTAAACCCTGGGAGGGAAAAAATATGGAGGGTCTATTAAAACATCTCAAGTTAACCAACTATCCTGTGTTAAGCACCATGTCTTTGTTTCCAGTCTGTGCTATCTACTACATTGTAGGAGTTGGTGGAGCTTTTAATAATTTTTTGGAATGAAACTACTCTCTTGAAACATAAATGCTGGGTCAAGCGCTGGCCCACGGTAGAAAGAAAGACACAATCACAATGACAAGGGAGAGGGAGAGGGGCAGCATGAGAAGGAGGATGAGAGGGAGAGAGAGGAAAGATGGCCACAGTGACATCAGACGTCTGGAGCCTCGGGGCAGTTCGCCTGGACTCTTTTGTCTCTCGACATTTGGCTGGCAGATGACCAGTGGCCTGACCTGTGATACACTCTCCTGTAAGACAAAGAAGAAATAGATGAGACGACAGAGTTGTTATTTTATGGACATTTTGTCCTACATAATGTACATTTACACATTTTACACCGATACACATGCAAACGCAGACACAAACTGCATATTGTACCACTGTACCTCTCTTAAGTTTTTCCTTAGCTGCCTTAGCTAATTTTAATAATAATGGAGACTGAGCGCTAATTTGCAGAGTATCTCTGAATCACCCCCAGAATTGTTGAGGATATATCTTAACACATCTGGTTTAACAGATGTTTAGCTGTGGTCCAGCTGAACTTGTGCAACTTTGGTTTAGTCAACACATTCTCACTCCCAACTCGTGACATAATATAAGTCAGTGCAGCTCTCAGTCATTCTGTGCTGCTATCAGATGTGTTTCTCCTGTAGATCAACTTATTTAATATCATCCCAGCTGAGTGATGATTTATTCTTCCCTTCTCTTTTGTGTCTTTATTTGTGGGATTAACCTCCACCTTTTTACCCCAATAATAATTTATTTAATTTTAATTCAGTTATAAAGTTGAGTTGCAACTCAGTTTTTAGATGTTTATGTTGCAAAACTCTACCAGCTACGTTACCACTCGTCACAGCTGTCTGGACTCGGGATGACTATCAGGGTGTATGCCGATGTTAATAATAATAATAATAATAATAAAATTATTATTATAATTATAATAATAATAATACATTTTATTTTATAGCGCGTTTCAGGACACTCAGACACTTTACAGTAAAACCAGTAGTTATGTAAAAAAAAATGTATAAAATACATAGATTGAAAAAAAAAATATGTATATATGTATAACGATAAGTAAAAAACATGTAAAATACCTGACAAGAAATATTGTCATATTTTAATCTCGCGAGAGCTCGTGGTACGAGACCTCGTCACACCCGTAGTTAACAAATGTAATTTACTTAAGAAGAACTGTAAGTTATCATAACATAAGATTATTTATTGAAGGGACTTTTTGTTAAAAAAGTGAAAACTCAAATACAGCTAGACAAGTTTCCTTTTTTGTTATTACAGCACTGACTATTTGGTTTCGTTTTACATTCCTACATTTCTGTATCCCTTCAACCAAACCAGAACCAAACAGAGGAAATCTACAGGATCACAATTAGCAAGAAGAGGACATTGTCTCTGTTGCAGCCCTACTTCAAAGCTAGTACAGCTGTACTGTAACAACACTTCTCATCTCAAGCCTCTGTGTTGTGTTTAAGTGGTGCAGTGGGGCAGACGTAAAGAAATTATACTAACAAGTCTTTACATTGCTGTGTCTTTTACCTCCAGTATGGTCCTGCTAGGTGCTCTGTCAGGACTGAGCCTGAGGTTCCAGCGATGTGATCTGTGGCTCCGCCCACCATCGTCCTCACTCTCGGTGGTGTCTTGCCGCGCTACCCTCGGGCGCTTACGTCTCCGCGAGCTGATTCGCTGGAGAGAACCTGGCTCCTGAAGTCTGAACCATTCATGTTAAAGGCAGAAGGTGAGACAACTACAAGGGAAAAACTACACACAAAGAGATGTGAACATGCACGTATTTGTGTTAGTGCACATCAAACCTGCAATCTGTATCCTCTATATCAGCATCTGCATCACTTTCTCCCTGAGGGTCAGATAATACACACTCTTCCTGCAGAGGAATGAAACATATGAAACTAATAAAATAATGACAGTATTTAAAAAAGTCCAATAAAATATACATATAATATGTTAGAAGCTGTTACATTAAAAAGTATGTTTTTCCACATCTACTCTACAGGGGCTTTTATTTTGTAGTCGTTGAATGAAACACCAACAAGCCCCAGTGAATCATCACCGACTGTCACTATTTCTAAACCAAAAACAACGACACTTGGTGATGATGGTATTTGTCTGTGTGAGTGTTCACATGCGTCACTCTTTATTACCACCATCGCCATTATGCATGAATCAGCTGACACCTCGACACATGACTAATGAACTCAGAGACACCTAATCTAGTGGTTGCTTCCTATTGCCTGATTTGACTTAGCAGAACACAATCAAATGCAAAGACTGATAACTAATTGATGAAGCACTGTCCCTGATTTACGCATTCACTATAAAAATAAAAACAACTGCTTGTGTTTAGATTATATTTAAAATATAGAAGTTTGGCTTAAATCAACAAAATAGTAAACATGTTTTGTCATGGTCCATTCTCTCATTCCCTGTTTTTTCCTTTCACTTTTCCCTGTCCGTGCTTGTGTGTGTGTCCGTCAGGGGAATGCGTTCTGTTCCTGCTCCACTGCTACCTGCCTCCTGCACACCTGTGACTCATGCCACTAATAAAGACTCTGCATTACATCTACCCCGGCTCTTCACTCCAGTCTTCGCCAGGTTGTCCAGCCTAGCTCTCCAATAGTTGCAATGTTTCTCTGGGTTTTTGGACTTTCCCCGTGTACAAGGTTCACTCCATTGCTGCGCTGCCTGTCACCTGCTTTGCTCTCCGCCACACCAAACCATCCACTAAGGACACGGATCTGCTTGTGCTACCTGCACAGCTCTCTCTCTGCTTCACTCACTCTGTGCCTTTGTTCAACTCTGAGTTTCACAATAATATATTAGAGCTCGACTTTTCGTTTTACAGATATTATCGGATGATATAAGCTGCTTGCAGATATGTCTGCATCAGCGTTTAAAACAGCTGATATATGACTATTAAAAAAGAAACAGAGAGTTGGATCCTACCCTCATGTCATGAGTGTTGCATAGTTTGCCCACCAGAGGGTGCGCTGCAGCTCCTCTGTTAACAACACTGCAGCACCACAGCACAAAACATCAGCTGACCTGAGTCTACCAGATCTACGAAGAGTAGCTCCTTGTAGCTCTCACACTCAGTGTTCCTGGTGAGTTGGTCTTTAATAGCTCTCATCACCTCTCCTCTTACCATACCAGACTTCCTAACCCTACCGTTTTTTACTGCCCTCTCCAGGCTCACAGCAGTGTGTTTAATGTTACGCTAGTTGGTGTTTCGCAGCTGAAACAGTGTGGCAATTCGACTAACTGGTCCTCTCATTTGCCTTTAATTTATTACTTCTAAATAAGCAGCTAATGTTGCCCACTGCTAAATCAGCCACAAAGCTAATGTCATGTTTATCAGTGGAGGAGCGCTAACGTTATTGAGCGATTAAACTATAGTGTTTGACGTTTTCTAAATGGCGTGTCAGAAATGATTATACTAGAGGGGACTTGTGAATAAACGTGAGCTGAACAAGTATCTAACACAGCTTCCTGCCTAATAAAGTTATCTAAGTGGGCTCGGCTTTCAGATGTGAAAAGTTAGTGTGAAATGTCAAAGTTGCAGGTCCTCGTTGTAGACCGTCATGTAGTATTAGATTAATTCAAGGGCAGCGTTTCATCTGGGTCACTGTATCATAGCATTTTTTAGAGCCAGATGGTGGTTAGAAAATGGTTTCTCATTGCACTGAATAGAATTAACAGAGTGCTGGTGGTTAACTAGATGTAGAAAGTAGTCATTGTAGCAGATTATATATAAGGTAACTGCTGCATGACTATATATATATATATAGTTATTTCCCTATGTAGGAGAGACGTATTTATTAGCCGTATTATTATGATAGCAATGACATGAGAGATGATATATGGTATTATTATTATTTTTAGTAGTAGTATTATATTGGGAAGGGGGAAGGGGACATTAGTTCTCTGCATTTAACCCATCCTATTTAGGAGCAGTGGGCTGCCATCGTACGGCGCCCGGGGAGCTGTCCAGGGTTCAGTGCCTTGCTCAGGGGACACCTTCGGCATTGGTTCGTGCTCGAGCCAATGCGGAGACCCACCGGTTTCCAAGCCAAGTCCTAACAGACTGAGCTAATGCCCCCCCAAATAAAGGGAAAAAAGAATATTGGCCGATATATCGGCATATCAGATTTTAAAATCCTCAAATATCGAAATTGGACTTAAAAATCCTATATCGGTCTGGCTTTAGCTTAGCTTACCCAAAGAGGGGAAACAAGGGGAAACAGTTAGCCTGCCTTTGTCTGACGGTTGAAAATAAATTGGCCTATTAACACCTCTAAAGTTCACAAATTAACACTTTATATCACTTATGTTTTATCTGTATTTAAGTGTAAAAACAACATGTTGTGGTTTACCAGGAGTTATGTGCTCTTTCTTGGCTAAGCTTATTCTAAGCCAAGCTAACCATCTCCTGGTTGTAGCTTCAGATTTCACAAACAGCTACAAGAGGGGTATCGACCTTCTCATCTAACTTTCGAAATAAGCGTATCTGCTTTTAAATAAAACAGTGGAAACCGGTCTACTCCCAGTTCTATTTCAAGTAGTAATATGGCTTTCATGTACACTATTGTGTGCACTGAAATTACTCTTCCAGATGCTTTTTGACTAACAAGAAAGAAAAATAAACATCAGTGACCAAACATTTCAAGGTTACATACATGTAATGAACCCTGCATTAGTCATGTATGCCCTTTAACATACTGAAAAACCACAGCTGCCTGCCAAAATAAAGGCAACACATATGCAACACATATATCAAAGCTGCAGACACCTGCAGGTCGGACTCACACAGGCCTGTTGTGAAGAAACTCACACATAATGTATGTCACACATTACCTCTGTGCCGTATCCCTCAGAGTATCTTGTTATCATTACTCTGTTTTTACCACAGTATTCGCACAGCCGTGAGTCCTGAGAGCAGAAAGTAAAGAGAAGAAGATGGAGAGAGCAGAGACGTCATTAGATTAATTAAATTGTTTAAATATGACTGAAACAAACGCCGTGGACAGCTCCTTTAAAAACAGTAAAAAACACAAACAGCAGCAGAGGTATAGCGAGGTCAGCAATGAGTTAAAGGCGTGCATTTAGAGCACTATTACAGATGAAGGAACACTCTGAGCTATGGCCACAGACACTTAAGTGGGAAGCCTGAGCACTCACCGGCGTAGGCGTGTGTGCTTCTGAATAAAGTGTACAGGGACCGGCCTCGCACAGACACACTACATCTACCTCTCCACAACTCGCCCCCATCTGAGACAGAGACAAAGACAGAGAGGATAAACAACTGTGATCTGTTGACTTGTGCGAAGCCTCTCATCCCTTTTATCTTCAGCCAGCAGCATATTAGCAAAGTAAGTTAAAGGAACAGAGTGACGCTTTAAAGGACACAAAGTTATATAATGTACAACAGCATCAAGTGGAAAGAACATGGAGATATCATGAGCACAAGTCTTCATTTCATTGGTCCCTGTCAGTGGCTCGGTGATGAGATTTCTGGCTTTTAACCTTTTCCACCTACTCACATTTTAAACTGCTCAAAAGTGGAGGATGGTTAACTGGCACTGCCAGACATTTGAGTTGCGAGGGCTGATAAATCCATGTGATTCAGTCAAAGAAGTAAATAACATCAGAGATATAATCACAGACGAGGTGGTATAATACCAGTCCACCAGATGTTTCAGTTGCATATGTTGTAACATCATTAGATTACTGTTAAACTGTAACTTTGTGTCAATTAAAGGCCACAAAATGTGATTCCCAGCATACTTTTGTGTCATATACAGATTCACACGGTACACGCAGGTACCAGTTATTAAAAAAAATGACCTCACCCCACAGTCATTGTCAGACGTCTCTCCGGAGGAAAAAAGGCCATGGGAGTCAGATTCCCTCCGCAGCATGACCTCTGACCTTGCTCACACGCTCACATAGACCTGCCAGGGCATATAAACAGCAGTGGAAGTAGCTCGGTAACATTAACTGAGGGTTTTTGAGGAAGTTTTTTTCTCTGTTAACATTGAAGATTTGAGGTTTGGGAGGCTTGTTTATTGATCTACAAATGCTAAACATTTTAGTAAAAAAAAAAAAAGCAAGCTCTGTAACACCAGCTTTTCGGCTGGGCGATAATTCAGTACTATCAGTGAAATCAGGTTGTGATGATCTAATCATACAATCAATCAATATTTTTGTTTTACAAAATGATATTGTCCCAATTTATGCTATGAAGCAAATCATCAATCGTATCAACTATAATTCATTTTAATTTATTCTAATTGGTAACACTTTCTAATAAGGCACTCAAAATGGAAGGGTTGAAAAGTAACGGCTTTATTATTGGTACAAGATTTTTTTTAATATTGTGATATCGACTTTTACTAGCTCTTTACAGTCCATAGAAGTAAGTCTATAGCATCATTGCTTTTTACAAAAACAACATTATGTTAAAGAATAATAAAATGTTCCACAGTGTGTGAATATAGTTTCCACTGACACATATATTAATAAAAATCAGCCTGTGGTAATTGAGTCATATTAAACTTATTTTGATGATTTTTTTAATTGAAGCTATAGGCTTAATGTTTATACAATTCCCATACAGCTGGGACAATAATAATGGTGAATCATTTACATTTTTTTGAAATTTTCCCTAGTTACACTGAAAACATTAGTATTGAGAAATCTTCGGTGTCACAGTGGTGTACAGAGGATGCTGTCTTTACACAAGCAGTGGGGTCGTGCTGTCAGAGATTTGTCATCACTTCACCTCACAGTAACATCTGCTCAGTAGTGTCCGCACTCCCATTACGTAATAACCTACGACAGTCAATGTTAGAGCCGGACAACTTTTCAGATAACGACGCGAGGTGTAAAGATGATGTCAACACTGACTGATTATGTTTTCTAATGATACTCAAACAAGTACTGTTCATACAGACATGTACGGAAAAACGGAGACAACTCTTAATTCCACGCCATAATAAAACAGGAAAGAGTAACCCATCTTACCTCAAACGCATTCTGCCCGGGAACATGGAACAAACCCATAAAAAGTGAATGGACTTCTGTATTTAGAGGATGAGCAGGAGGACACGGCGGTGCTTCTCATTGTGGCGCGGGGAAGCCATGAGCTCGCGCTGCTTCTGAGTGTTTGACATTGTAGCAAATCCTCTGTGTGATGTCAGCCCCAACGATGACAGGCAGCTACAGTCCGGGAAGCGCGCGCTCACCGGGATACCGTACGTTCCCAAAACATCTCGGGAGCGCGGAAAACGGAGGGAGGGAGTTCCGTTCGGGACTTTCAAAATAAAAGGCAGCATTGAAGAAAGTCAAACAAGAGGTAAGGGATTGAATATGCTGTGTACTGTATGTATGTATATATGCATTCAAGCAGGCCTACATTCAGGCTGGATTCATTGGCTTCATAACAAACCAAAATGACAAAATTGAAGAAGATTAACTGAATTTCAGTCAAAAAGTGGTTAGCCTACTTAATCACTAGTGCGCTAGCTATTTACATATATATATATATATATATATATATATATATACAGCCTACATAGATAGATCTTTTTTATACAGTCTATGAGATAGATAGATAGATAGATAGATAGATAGATAGATAGATAGATAGATAGATAGATAGATCAACTCGAGGTCATACATATTTAACCTATAGGCAAACAGCAGTGAAATATAGAAAAAAGAGAATCACATCGGGCCCCTGGTTACCTCGGTTCTTCACATTCCGTTTGCAGTGTGTAGAGTTTTATAATGCTGGAACAATTCCTGGCATCAGATGTGTTGTGTGGTAATAAGATTAAACACATATATCTATGAATATGCTAAATATAAACACAAATATGAAATAGTCAAGTTCTTGAAAAAAGATGTTATCATGTTAGCTGATGCTGTGCTTTAGTGGTGCATATTCACATAATTCAAATTCCAATTGGTAATCCAGCTGTGCACACTTTCAGAAAAGCTTGTTTTTGGTCTTCTTCTCATTCTGGCTGGGTTCTTACCTCTGGACCATGACCTGAAAGTGGTTTTGTGAACCCACCAATCATCATGTCCAAAGGAGAGAACCTACGTACCTTCACTGGTCAAAACTGCCGCTGTATTGTTGCAATGAATGCATGGTGCATAGCAGTGTGGTACACCGGTATGTAATTGTCTTTTAGGAAAATGAGACGTTTGGTTGTTTAAAAATGGTGCACATTCAAAGGTGTGTACTGAGTGGTTTAAATTGAATTCAAGATCTTGTTCAAAGCATAACTCAGTTGAGCTTTTGTGATAAATTGAAGAACTTGTAGGCCAGTGTGAAAACCCTCTTGTTAAGAGGATTCATTGTAAGCACAGGGTGAGTGTCGTAGTTCAAAAATGAGCTTTACATGAAAAAATCCAAGCTGTGGTCCTTGACTCTCACAACTTAAAAACTGTTACTATTCTCAAAGCAAACTGGGAATGATTACATGTAATTTTGCCTTGATCTTTATCTTGCACTGTAAAGGCCCAGAGAGAGTTGAATTACATTCAGTGGAAATGGTATGACAGACAGAGAAACAGATGAAAAGAGATGCACACATTCATATACACAACCACTGCCACACACACACACAGACACATCAAAGAAAATAACCGGAAATGTCTGTTCCCATGGGAAATCTGTCTGTTTCAGTAACTGCGATTCTGTCTAGTAAGTGTATCTTGGTCAAATCCTGCTCAGTCTTCATTTCAATGTATTGAACACATATTGGTTATCACACATTGTCAGTAGATTTTAACCCTTAAAGGTCTTGGGCTTGATTGGCCTTTTTTAAAATACCTTTCATTTTGCCTTTGTATCGCCTACCACACAACACATTTGATCAAGCATTTTAAAGGGTGCAAATGCAAACAAATATTGCAAATATGAACATAAAAGGTAAAATTGAGATAACATCACAATGTGATCGGCGTCTCTGGTGGGTTAAAAACTCCAAATGTCCCAGGTGTATGAATTTTAGTCAAAGAAGAAGATGCCTGTGTTTGTGTGACCACTCCCAGATGTGCCAATCAAGATAAGTTGAAAAAGAGTTTTTTCTAAATCATCTTTTGCAGCAGCAGCAAAAATCCTGTTCATATATAAATGTTAACAAGAGCTAAATCTTTCCAAATAGAGCTCATTTTGGCCTAAACGTCCCATGAGCCCCACTGAATGAGATAAAGTGTAATTAGGGGGAGACCTAATGGCCAAGGGAAAGATTCTCATTATTGCGGCATGTCGACCATGCAAATGACCCCTGTGAACTGTATACTGCTTGCTTTGGAGTGATTCAACAGACCCAGTGTTTTTGGTTATAATTTGTTTTACCCAGTTACCCAGTATGTTTTTAAAATTGCTGAACTTCACCCTCATGTTTTATCAAAGAATATTTCTTCCTTTTAAAGATGTTGCCCATGACTTAAGCACTGCTGCCCATTAGCATTATCTCTGCTGCATAACAAGCTTTTAAGGCCAGCGTTTCTGAAGATTTGCACTTGCATGTGTGTCGGCACAAGTCTCGGCTCATCAAGGAAGCTTTGATTATTGCTTGATTATAGTACGCTGATGTGTCGTCCACAACGTTGCATGTAATTAAAAAAAAGAGATCCAGGGCAAATTTGGTCAATTGCGCTTTTTTATGTGCTCACAGGGGAGAAGGGGATGCAGAAAAGGAGGGAAGTAAAAGATCTTTAGTGGCAGATAGGGAGATTTGTGTACACACAAGTAGCAATACAAACAGGAGATGCAGGCCCGATAAGGAAATTGAGGGAAAGGGTGCAACTCAAATAAACCAGGACTAATGCACCAACGGACCAATGCACCTCGCTCCCTCTCTTTTGTGCTGTCACTTTACAGAAAGAGAAACATGGAGAGAGAGAGAGAGAGAGAGAGAGAGAGAGAGAGAGAGATGAAAGCCAAGGGAGAGCTGCAGAAGAACGACATTTAGATGTTCTGGAAGTGCTTCAGAAAGGCATTCCTTGGATTTTCTCATCAGAATTGGTTACAGGACTGAACACAACCCGACAAAACTCATATGGATTCCTTCTTTTTGACTGAGGTCACCGGTTTCTGGCACACGCACAGGAAAACAGCGGACTTTTGGATCAAAGTGTCAGACTCGGCTTGTCATTTTAAAATTGACGGACAAAAACTGCACCCAAGGCAATTGCAGGTTACGGTGCTGTGAGAACACCCAGTGGTGGTTCGAAGATTACGATTTGGTTGTGTGAGCTATGCACTTCTGTGGTCGTCAAGTGAGGCTGAGCATCCACAGACATTTAGATGTGTATACATATTGTCTGAGGGGTTTGCTGACTGCACAGTGAGAAGAAGAGACAAGGAAGGGATCACATTCAGCTGCAGCGTGGAAAATATGGATGAAAGCAAAACTTATCTAAAAAGGCCTTGTTTTCTATCTAATATGTAGAAGGAGGATGCTTTGTGGAGTCACTTTTCTCATGCACAAAAAAAGAAATTATACCCTGGTTTATCACGGTAATGCTGTTGAATATTAACAGAACTTTTGGAGTCACGGACCACCCTGAAATACCCATGAAGGAGTCAGACCAGACGAGGGATAACCCCCTGTCCTGGGATCTCGACCAATGCTGGGGTTCATTCCTAAAACCAGCTGCATGTCTTCGCGTCAACACCTTGGATTTCTCAGACCTCTGGGATGAGGAAGACAGCACAGAGGACGAGGGAACCAACTCAACCACTGTACCATCAACCTGTCTCCGAGCCCCTCCAGCACCCCCTCCTCTTCCTCCCCCTCCTCCGCTTGCCCCACCTTTGCCCTCGGCCTCGCATGAAGATGCTACCATCAAATCTCGCACCTTGAAGCTCCACTGGAGGGAACTGCAGAGTTTGGCTCCCCTTCCCAGAATGACCCGCTTTGGGACGCAGACTATTTGGTCCGGACTTGAGCCAGTCCACTTGGATACAAACCGACTGGAGTACCTGTTTGAATCTAAGGGCCATAGCACCAGTTTTAATGTGGTTTCTGGAAGGCAGGTAAGACCTATGAGACAGAAAGATGCCTCAGGGATGTCGTGAGATTGTGCTTACAAACGTGTTCTACATTTTGCAGTATCTGTTTTTCTCCTGTGGAAAAAGCAGATTTATAAATCCAGACAACAAATTGCAGTGTAATTTTGTCAGATTGTGACAAAAAAGTGTTTTGCCCTTAGCACTTTTGTTGAATTTACTTCCATGTTAACACTTCTGATAAGGTGAGTCATCTGCTGCTGCATGATTTTGAATCTTATGGAAATTGCAAAATGTTAAGTAGCAAGCATGAACATCAGGGCATGTGGCACAACATTTCTCCAGTACACCAAACATTTCTATCTGGCATTCATCCAAATGCTGCTGAAAATATTTAAACTGCTCCTTACAAATGGTATGAACTCACCTGAATGAGGGATTTTTATCCTGATTGGTGTGTTATTGACTATTAGTTGAATAAAGGGCTTCAGATTTCTTTATACCTCAACACAGAAGCAGCCGTTGGTCTCGGTGTTGGGGATGAAGCGGAGCAACATCATAACCATCGCCCTGAGCAGTCTGCCCCCTCCCCGCCTCCTCCCCCCTGCTATCTACAGCATGGACAGCAGTGTGCTGGACAGAGAGGACGTTCAGGTATAGTAGAGGTCATGTCCTCCAGAATTTGAGCTTCAGCATTTGATTAACCTCTAAAGTTAGCATTTGTTTGGAAAGGCAATTTGTTGCCCTTGCCATGTTGTTATTATGTAAAAGTGAAACCTGAGCGGGGTGAAGATACGAACAGCAAAAGGTCCCATTAGGAGTCCTGCAGCATGAATTCATCTCTTTCCACATTCCCTTCTAAAACAGCGGCTTAAAGCTTTAATGCCAACAGAAGAGGAACTTTGTCTGATCAAGGATGCCAAGGCCCAGAATCCCCACTCCCCTCTGGCCCCAGCTGAGCTCTGTCTGCTCACTTTGGGGGAAATCCCGCATCTGAACTCTAGGCTTCAGCTGTGGGCCTTTGCTCTGGACTACGACTCCCTAGAAAGGGTAAGAGAAAGTCAAACAAGCATGCGATGGAATGGGATGGAAAACTGTTTTGCTATTTAGAGGTTCAGTGTGTTTTAGTGGCATCTAGTGGTGAGGGTTGCAAATTGTAACCGTCGTCTCACTCACCGATCCCCTCTACCTTTGCAATGTAGGAGAAGCTACAACACGCTCTGTCGGCTCTTGTACTAAATACTACGTGTGATCCTCCATTTGTTCAAACTTCACTTCTCTTCTTACTTCTAACAAACCAAACGACTTCTTCTTCTTCTTCTTCTTCTTCATAGTACATATTCAACGTAGTGATAAAACGTGCTCTGTAGAGCAGTTTGTCCGTTTGGGCCACTGTAGAAACACAGCGGCACAACATGGTGACGTCCACGTAAGAGGACCTGCGCAGTATGTAGATAGAAATGGCTCATTCCAAGGTAATAAAAACACTGAATCCATAGAAATTATATTAAATTTCTCTCAATAGATCCTTCTAAATATTACACACTGGACCTTTAAAATGATAGATGAAAGATAGATGTCTGTTTTGTTACCCTCTCAGGGTAGAAACTGTTACATTTGCATTTGAAAACTGAGCAGAATCTAGGTAGTTTGCATGAGCATTAGTGTGACCACCACGCTGCCACCTACACAAGCTGCATTATCATAAAATCAACCGTCACAGTAATGTCGGAATGACAAGTAATCCCTGTATGAATGCAGCACCAAAAACACCACTGTGGTGACTTCCTATCACCACAAATATCTAAAAATAAAACGTGGATTTGAGGGCTCACCTCTGTATGAGTCACAACCCACATTGTCCTCTAAATGTGTCCTTTCTCTTAACAGGAAATTGCTGAGCCTCTCTTCCATCTGAAGTTGGCCATGGAGCAGCTCGCAGCCAGCCAGACCTTCAGATGTATTCTAGCAACAGTGTTAGCGATCGGTAACTTTCTCAATGGATGTAAGGTGAGTGCGTTGTGATCCATTGTTAAAGCACTTTTGAGCTTTAGTGAGTCATATTCCTCCCCCTCCTCTGACAACATATTTTAATATGCCAAGGCCCGTGGTTTTGAGCTGAGTTACCTGGGAAAGCTGTCCCAGGTGAGGGATACACACACTCGTCAGCCCCTGCTGCACCACGTGTGTGTGCTTCTGATGCAGCTCTACCCGCAATCGTCTGACCTCTACTCTGACATCACTGCTGTTACTAAAGCTGGCAAGGTGCGTAGCTGCGCTTATGTGGGTGTGTTTGTGAGCCCGAGGGAGGATTATTTGGATGTACAGTAACAAAAAGGCTGAAGTAAAGATCACCATGATTGATTCCAACTCATCATGTCAAGATCATAAAGGGCGTCCAAACCAAGAACAAAAACAAATCCTATTTCAAACAGACAGTAAACTATTCAGTTACAATAAATCCAAATAACAAATCCACTGTGAATCCATTTCGAAATGCACTTCCCTTATTTTCTCGTTGCAGTGTGACTACTCCCTAGTCCAGTCCAACATCACCCAGCTAGAGGCCCTGTGCAAAGCATCATGGGAGCAGCTGAAGGTGCTGGACAAGGCAGAGGAGAAGAGGAAAGGAGGAAAGATGGAGAAGAGGAGAGGACAAGAAGACGAGGCCTTGGCCTCGGAGGCCTCGCTCCGTTACAGGTTGCCGAAGATTTTGAAAGAGTGCGAGGAGAGGCTGAAGGTCCTGCGAGCCGTCCATCGCCGGGTTATTAACAGGTGTGCTGCAAGTACATGGTTTATATAGTTCTTGTTGACATCTTTAGCACCTCCTTGATGTGATGTTTTAAGTTCAAATTGGAGTCATTTTGAGCCCAAAGGTTTCCTTTTTGTTTGAGTTAAAACTTGCTGTTTTCCTCTTAATTTTCGCTCCTCCAGGTTCCACTCTTTCCTCTTATTCCTAGGCTACTCCCGGGCTATGGTGAGGGACACCAAAGAGGAGGACTTCTGTAAAACCATCAGTAACTTTTCGTTAGAGTACAGGACCACACGGCAGACCATCCTCCTGCAGAGAGAGAGGGAACGGCAGAAAAGTGGAGCAGAAAGCCCAGGCCCTAACACTCCCGCAGCCAGAAGGAAACGTCAAGAAACGCCAACACAGGTTCTTATTTCAGATGCTCTTAAAGTACCACAAAAGGATTGAGTGGTTTTGTTAATTCATTATCTGCCAATTCCAGGAAAATGAGGAGCAGCGTAGGCTGGAGGAGGTGCTGAAAACACCTGAGTCCACCTCAAGACTGGACGTCACTCTGCCTCGAAACCGCAGGAGGATGACTGACTTCCAAAGTACTTTGTTATTCACACACACTTTAAAAAAAGCTCAACCTTGACCTCTTTAATTTATCAAATGAGTTACACTGAACCCATATTTGTTTACTCCTCAGGTCCTTTCTCACGGAAAATGAAGTGGTGACGCCGTTGATATTACTTTCAGGAGCCATGCGGTCACTGGTGCATTAGAGAAAAAAAAATGTTTGTGAATGTTATTTATGACTGACTGCTGTTAAAAGGCACCGTTTCGCAGCACAATATTGTTTAACAGTTAGAGAATGGACGGGATTTTGCGTCAATTGAGTTGTATAGTAAATATGCATTAAAATGAACAATAAAAACAGCCATATGAAAAATAAAATGTGTAAAATCTAAATGAATGTAGCAACATTTGAAAGAGAAAATGTGCCATGACATGATGAAAATAAAAACCTGATAGATGTCCTCCTCTTAAGAGTTAATAATATTGGTACATGACATTATATTCCACGCTACATTATGATAAATGGTCCCTTTTTGATTTTAAGTGCCATTCTGATACAAACAAATAAGCTACGAGTGCTGCATATACCGATGTCGTCACTGGTGAGCCGGACTGACAAGCGCGTCTGCCAATCCCTAAAGGGTATAACCACAAAGGGAGGTTCAAACATCCAATCAGAAACTGTGACGCAGATGTGGGCGGATCTCTTTTCTTGTGTACATGAGTCGACGCCATTTCGTGTCCACTGGTTTCAAGGTGATACAATCAGCCTGCAGAGCCGTAAGCGGATCTTTACCTACTCAAGTAAAAACAGCGTTGAATTTTACTCATTTTTGTATTAAGCTCCTGGTGAGTATTTTTAACCGAGAGATTTTTTCTCCCCTATCTTTTTTTTATTTTTTTCCTGACTTCCTGAACCGTCTTTGGGACTTTTTTGTTTTTATTTTTAATGCATTTTTCCTGGCTGGTATTCCTGAGACTGTGTTGGCTTTAGTGGCGTACATTTTGTGATGGCAGTGTGAGCTGCGCAGAAACTAGTTTTAAGTAGCTTCCACAACAACATTTTTGCTTTTGTTTTTCGAATAAGACATTTGAAAACCTCAATTTTTCCCCCCCGCTGTGTTATCGTGTTGTTTATTTGAGTGTGGTCGTATTTTCGAGGAAAGAAATATGGAAGATTGTTCCAGTCTTCTCTGGACAGTGTTCAAAACGGGTCGCCCTTTTTCTGGAAATCTGTTTTTAAAAGGTTTTTTATTCTCGTCCTGTGCCTTATCCCCACCCGTAACTTGATTTGCAGTCGTTGACAGTGACTCATAAGATACGTTTTTCCTATTTTCATTGTGATTTTCGCTGTGCTGAGGCAGTGTATTTTCTACTGCAAACCTCTCAGGAGTGATGTAATTTTTGAGGCAAGATGTTTTTTCCTTAAGTGGGCGCGTTTTTAAGGAACATTAACACTACAGTGTTTTAATGTATTGTGCAGTCATGGACCTGGAGTTTCTGTAGCATTGGTGCAAATAAATTTGTGTAATTTAGTATTTTGTGAAATACTATTTTTAAGTTTATTCGTAGATCAGTTTTTTTCTGAGCTGTGGAGCTGCTTAGACCCAGGAGGAAGGCCCACAAAGGAGCCTGCAATGAGCTGTAATCAGGCCTGCACCTTTTTGCTCTGTTCCTTTCTTGAATGCATCATCTTAAAGCTTTTTTTTTGACGGATCAGTTGCATACGTGTGTTTGTGTGTGTGTGTGTGTGTGAAAAACGTAGTGTATATCTAGTCTGCAACAAAGGTTTACAGTAGGAAGGCAGGGTGCTGTTGATAATGGCCCCCAAAACTGCAAGATCCGTTTTACCCCTATTGTACCCCACCCCCCTTGGCCCAAAGTGTGTCCTCTGGAAGTGTCCTTGAGCACCTCCTGGCTCCAGGGGCGCTGTTCTGCTGCTGTTGTACAGCCGGCCCTTTACTCTGGCCCCTACAAGGAGGGCAGGCAGGAGGAAAGAATAATGAGCCACCAACCCCCTAGACTGGTGACGCTCTGATGTGGCCTTTTTAAAGCTGACACCAGTCTGATGATTTCCTTGCTCACATTTGTCAATGCCAGTTTACATATCTCTGTAGAAGTCTGAGCACAAATAAGCAGGTTTGAGTTTTACAGATGAAGTATGAGTTATTTGTTTAACCCATTCCATTCCCTCTTTGTTTGCATGACCATTTGAATTCCCAGTTAAACTCCAAGCCGTGCGCATTCTTAACAGGGTTGGTGCCATATTCACTGGCTTACTCCCACTCTGGATCATTAGTGGTTTTATTTAGAAAATTTGCAGTTCAAACGTCAGTGTGTGGAGCAGTAGTAGAATTAGAGGCACAACAAACCAGTTCCAGAATAGTATGATAATCGTCTATTAATTATCATTAAATAATTACTCTAATTTGTTCCTGGAAAAAGCAAGTTCACTCTTAAAGTAGCCTGCCTGCAAAATGTCTAAAAGATTTTGTTTAGTTTTTCTCTCGACACATTTTCCATACGTCCCTGCTTTGTGGTAATAATAGTTCTAGTTCCTTTAAAAAAATCTTTTCTAATATTACGTTTTTGTTTCCCCCTGTTTAGTTTTTGAAGCCACTTTTTTGAACAGCGGCAAATCGTAAGTTGGTCTCAACCTTCTGTTTTTTGTTTTTTTTTCTCACCTCAAATTTTGCATCACTTTTTTTATTTTTTATATTCCACTTTTGTTTTCACCCCTTTGTGATTCCGCCCATTTCTCACCCTTTTTGGATTTCCTAGAGCAAGAAGCATGTAGTGTTTTTTGTTGGGTTTTTTTGTGCTGTGAAAGTAGAAATCGACTGTTTGACACTAGTGGCCTCTTACATGAGCCCCCCCCCCCCCCCCCATGTTCCCAGTTTCTGATAATCAAATGCATTATGTTCAGTGTTGATTTTTAGATTTTTATAAGAGGCCCAATGTGTTGCTAACTCCTGAATAACACTCACTTGACTCCCTCCTGCAGCCAGTCCTTGGATTAGGGCTGGCACTGACAAAGGCAAAATAAGTCCTATTTTTTGCTGCCTTTGCTTTGTAATGTGATTTCTTTTTTTGAGTATGCATGTCATTTGATGGAGTCAAATCTGGTCCATTACCCACAGAAACAAAGATACCAGCTCTTGATAATAATGATGTCACCATTATCACCCCGAATAGTAAGTTTGTACCCATTAAAATAAGCATGCCTATTGAATACTATGAATCACTAACTTGTTCATTTATCACTAATACTGTTATATTTTTATTACAATCTACATGAGGTTGCATTTCTCACACCAATTATCAGTTACACTGACTCGGCATTTAAAACATCAGAGTTTAAGATTGTATTCCTCTCAATTTTTGCTCCAGAAAGCTATTGAGTACATGCACGCAGACGGCGTACAGCTCCAGACACGTCTGTACAAACTGCAAAGTCATTTTGTCACCTCTGCCTTCAAGCATGAGTCCTGAGAGCTGCAGGCGCAGTGTCGTTCACAGTGGAAGCACAAACATTAAACCAACACTCACACATAACTGATCTGTTGCAATGAACCCACTTGGCAGTCACAGTGAAACTACAGATTTCCGGTGAACACTTTAGGCCACCATACAAGACAGCCAAGCTGAAACAGAGGATAGGAAAAGTCACTGCTGGTGTATGTCACATTCAGTTTCACACTGCCATGAATGGGCACTGTAAATGAGGGGTGACAGTAACCCAGGATGTTGAATGTGAAATGATAAATACCATGGGGACCTCACAACATAATGCAGTATAATAACCTAGCAATAAACATCACCTCTGTGAAGCTCGTCTTGTTTAAACTGGCCTTTTTTCACTGCTTGGATTTTGGCCCCAAAATAAAAAAGGTCACTAATAAACACGTTGAATGTCACACTTATGTGATGTACAAGCAGCCGACACGTGTTGCATGGAGAAAAGTCCTAAAAAGTGGACGCCATGTGCCAAACACACCTAAATTACACAGACAGTACAGGGCCCTTGCAGTCACTGGCAAAAAAAAACAGCCACATAACAGACAAACATTATAGACTTCACCTTTTTTTTTTTTTATTCCCCACCCTGCGATTTATTACATGCAAGATGTTACTGGTATTTTGGCCACCAAGTGTGTAAATGAATACCAAATTCTCCAATAAATGTTTCTCTTACTGTGCAGCAACACTGCCTGATTGGTTGCGTACAACATCATTCTCTGTCATTAGAATCGCACAGCCATAAGCGCCTCGATATAAACCCTGGATGGTCCCTCGTGAACCCCAACATTCCACAAAGAATTACAAACATTTGCTAAGTGGCCTGTGATCCCCCCCCCCACACACACACACACACACACACACACACACCCGGTGTTGTAGACACTTTGTCAGCTTGCCAAGCAACAGAAACATCCCGGCCAAATCATGTAGAGGAGAGCAGGACATTAAGCTTTGGCCAGGCAGCCTGCTGAAAATCATGTAATCCCCTGCTAGTAGCTACTGGCCAGGGAGGGACAGGCTGCTGCCGGGCTACAGTTTAGCCCAGCTGGTTGCAGTGTTGTGTTTTGGCAGGTGAGAAATGGCTTTATGGTGGCTGAAGTGGTTGATGATAAGATGAAGGAAGGAGGGAATTGGCGAAAATACAAGACACACTCAAAAGGCCAATGAGTAAAGCCAGTGTTTACACATGGGAGGGTTTATGTCCTGATGCTGAAAGAAAATCCCACAAAGCAAAAAAAACAGCCAGGAATGTATTCAGCCAAATCTTTTATTTCTGATGGTGCATGATGGCCTTTTTTCATGTCATAGTAATTTTATTAAGCAGAAGTGAAGTGTCTTACAGTTGGTGCTGGTGTTGAGGGTATGCTTGTGAGAGCTGTAATTCTTTCTCGCTATAGCTTCCCTGTGTTTGCCACATCATTAATGAGACCCCCCCCCGCCCCCCCTCCAATGTTACATAAGTTTGCAGCTTTTGCCACTAATGCACCAGCAGCAACAGTATGGCCTCTCATTTTTAAAGCAGACGTGCTTTACGCTAATGTACGACACGCTAATGCGACTTGCTTGTGTAGCTGCCTCTTTGTAATTGGGATTTACTACAAGTGCTGCCTGAACTGTAGATTTAAGAGGAGCAGCGGAGACGAGTCTAAAAAATCATGACGACATTTAAAGTCCCCAAGAGGGAATCAAACAGAGGATACAGCAGCTATGTAGTCTGTGGCTGAACCACTAGGCCAGAAGGACCCCCCACCCCCCCCCACCCCCTTTTGTTCTGACAAACCTTACATACTACTGCAAAAATGATAACAGTTGAAAGGGACATGTCACAACAAAATCTGAACTTATGAGCTTCATTAAAGTGGTGTTTACTGCAGGGATACTGTTTCTAAAAGACACACAACATGGTAGTTATGAGTTTTACAAATACACACTTAGAAAGTAAAACAGTTTGTCAAAAGCAGCTTTCTCACGTTGATGCAAAATCTTGTTCTGTCATAACAAACATTTATCCTACAGGTTTTTTCTTTTACCACTTCCATTAAAAAACATTTTATTAACCACCTCCTGACCAGGCCCTCTATCTTTTTTTTCTAAGCACTTTTTGGTTTTGCCAAAAATCCAAGAGTGGGAGAAGAGAAAACAAAATCAAGCTTTTTGGAGGTGTAGTAGATGTGTCCCCATCTCTCATAGTTCCTCCATGACCCTCTTCTCTCCAACAGAGTCAGACAGGCAGGCAGACCTCCAGCGACCTGAGTACAGACATGATGGAGTGAGTGCTGGCTGCTTCATGACCCCAACAAACTTTCTGTTCTGCTGTCCCATATCTACTTTTAGAGGCTTGTGTCTCCCTTTTGAAAATGCAAACACACATTTAGTGTGTGTGTGTGTGTGTGTGTGTGTGTGTGTAAGATGCTGAACTCCACCTGTACTGTAGAAGGAGGTAGAAAGTAGGAGCCAGACTTTTCATTTGCATGTCTATGATTACAAAACCATCTTGTTAAAATAAGGGTATGTGGGTACATGTGGTTATATTGAAATTAGTAAATGAACATAACGTGTCATTAGTGCGCAAATTATAGGTCAATTTATAGATTACTTGATGGACAGACAGTTAACAACAGTTTATGTTATGATTGATTGTGTAAATGATCAAATGTGTGAAATGGCTGCTTTTCTCTACATGACTGTAAATTGACAATATTTTTGTTTTGGACTGTTAGTCATACAAAACAAGTAATCTGAAGATGCCAACTTCGGCTCTGTAAAATTGTGAAGCGCTTTTTCTGAAACTTTATGGAATAGTGAATTAACTCTTCCTGTCTCCCTGAAGATCCCTCCCCTCAAAGGATGTTTCCCTGATCTTTTATGTCCTTTTCCCCCTCCTCTTCTCCATCTGCCGTCTCCACCTCATCTCCTCCTGTCCTTCATCTCCTCTTGTCCTTTCATCTCCCCCTGTCCTTCATCTCTAGCCTGATGGCCAGCAGCAACGTGACCAACAAGACTGACCCGCGCTCCCTCAATTCCCGCGTCTTCATCGGCAACCTCAACACCCTGCTGGTCACCAAGGCCGACGTGGAGGCCATCTTCTCCAAGTACGGCAAGGTCGTCGGCTGCTCCATCCACAAGGGCTACGCCTTTGTGCAGTATTCCAATGAGAGGAACGCACGGGCCGCCGTGGCCGGCGAGGACGGCCGCATGATCGTGGGACAGGTGCTAGGTGAGGTGGGTGAGGGTCAGGGGAGGTGGGGTGAGCTCCATGGATGGAGCTACAAAGTCAGGGAGTCCAGTACAGAGTCTTAGAATCAGTGCCCCTTCCTGAAGACATAGTTTGAACAACTGTAATAATTATTCTGAAATATGCAAATGAAAATATGTTAATACTTGGGATCTGCAGACTGTAAGTCTTACTTGTTTTAAGAAATGTGTGTGTGTGTGTAAATAGAGACAGCTCTGTGCACAAGATGCTTTTTGCAAGTTGAGATACAAAACTTTTAAATTTTCAAACTGAACCAGTCTTGATGTCCATATTCAGACTTTGATGTGCGTTCCTGTCAAGTCTGTGAGGACCTAGGATCGTCCCGCTGTCAAATCGTCAAGTGTGCGAGGGCTCACTTGCAGACATTTTGAGCCCTTTAGTGAGTCCGCATTTCTGCAAACTTTGCCTGAGGGAATTGCCCACAGTTCATTACATTGTGAAGTGAAACATGTGCGTTACCAGGGAAAGCCCGGAAGCGAGAGAAAAATTCCAGCAAACCCACCTTTATAAGAGAAGAAAGAAGAAGAACGGTAAACAAACAAGCATGGAAGTAGCAACAAACCCTGAGTGACATTAACATGGTTAGAAAAAATAGAGTAGAATTCAATGAAGGTAACATGATAATGTCACAAAGTAATAATAATTTAAAATGAAATAAACCAGTCAGTCATTCATTCAGTGCTGTCCTATTTGTAACATTTTGAGCCCTTGCACTCCATCACTTACCAGGTGACATCAAATAAGTCTGTGAGGGTCCAGGGCTTAGTGTTTAGGGTGTGGACATTGTGCCTCTATTTGCTATATGCGCTTGTTTCAATTCAATGTCACAGCAGTGTAGAGGCCTATCCCAGCATGCACTGGGCAAAAGACAAGGAAACACTATGGATAGGCCATGAATCTGTTGCAGGGCCCAAACGCAAACGGATAAACATTGATGTCCGTCACAATTTACCGTCACCTTCAAATTCGGACCCACAGCTGAGCAGAGCCTCTGTGCTGCCCTCTAGTGCTTAAAACCAGGAACAACAGTGAAAGTAGGATTTTAAAGCATTATTTTGCACAAGTGATGTTTAAAAGCATCACATCAAAGTAAAGACATAAAAACAGCTGTTTCTGATCAAAATGTTCTGACCAATCTGGGGCTCCACACAAGTTAAAATAAATGAGTAATTATTTGCAATTGCCACCTGTAGAGGTAAAACCTGCGTTAGTCTTCCGAAATAACATACCATCAGGTGGAGGGGAAGGAGAGATAAAATGTGTTAATTGAAATTTCACACTTTCTGCCCATGACATGTTCTGGCGCATTCTCCCACTCCTGGCAACTCTTGACTCTTGCTTCCACCCCGTCCTCCCTTGTTTTCCCTCCGTCAGACATCAACCTGGCAGGTGAGCCGAAACCTCACAGATCAAAGACAGTGAAGCGTTCTGCAGGAGACATGTACAGGTGCGTACGCACTGATTTACACTCACAACAGCAACAACAAATACAACAGCGTAACCATTTCTGTAATTCCACGTTCAGACATGATTTGAAACGCAAAGCCAGAAAAAGTATCAAGTCAAAGGTAAATCTCTGCTCTCTCCACAGTTCATCTCTTGATTTGGACTATGACTTTCAAAGAGATTACTATGATAGGTAAGCTGTCTATTCTTTAAATTTGTTAGAATAATTGCTCATGAGCTGTATATTAATGTGTATGCTGTTATTGTTAAGATTACGAACGTTTTGCTGAATGAGCTTGAGAAACTGACATTAGATTTTGATGGTGATAGTGTTCAACTCGTGTATTTGTGTCTCAGGGTGTACTCCTACCAGTCCCGGGTGCCCCCTCCCCCTCCTCCCCTGTCCCGTGCTGTCATTCCCTCAAAGCGTCCCAGAGTCAGCCTGAGCGGAGGAGGGAGCCGGAGGACCAAAACCAGCTTTTCCTCCTCCAAGAGCAGCCAGAGGACTTCCCGTGCAAGTAGGTACCCACAGTTCTGTCATGATGGCCGCTGTCCCTTGCTGCTCCATCACACCCGCATCACAGCCCTAAAGACTTTCGTGCTGTTTCTCTCCCCACAGTGAAGGCAGATGATCTGCAGACCATCAAGAGGGAGCTCACGCAGATCAAACACAAGGTGGACTACCTGCTGGAGAGCCTAGAGCGCATGGAGAAGGACCACAGCAAGAAGTCCGGTGGGCCTTAATGAGAGTTTATACCAGTGTGGCAGAATGAAAACTATATTAAAAAAAAATGTATTTTTTCTGGTGCAGAGATAAGTTAAATTGGACAACCCTTTTTGTTTTCAGATTTGTGGTTACTTTAAGAGTTTCCTGACCAATCATATTTATTATAAATGTATAAAACGACCAGTGAAACAGTGAATTTGACAACTCTGTATTTGGAAAAACAAGAGGTAACCATTTAAAACAAGAACAACCACACATCGCACATTTATACTCTACTTGCTAATGTGTGATTAACACCAAAGGAAGGCTTCTCTGACTCACAGTGCTCTAAGATGAGTCATGAAGGGGCATATGCAAATTTCAAGTATATAATTTCAGCCAATAGAACATACGAACTGTAGGGTTTCATTTCAGCGTGATCCAACCAGCCCCATCATTAATATTCTCCAGGTCTATCAAGCTAACCAGCTAGTACCAGTTAGGATGGAGTTAGATGCTTGTATCTGGGTGTCAATCTAACAAACCCTTCCTCCCTTTCCCTTGTGAGTTGGAAGCATTCAGAAGGAAAAATTATCCTCAACAGCCGCAATTCCAGTTTCCATTTTGTGGTCTGCTTTTGAGCTCACCTGCCCGTATCCCCCCCCCCCTCTCTTTGTATCACTTTTTTTCTCCCCCGCCGTTTCCCTCCATTCATTCAGAGATGAAAAGCAGCAAACCGGAACCAGGTGAGCTCTCCTCCCTCAACTCCTCCACCTCCAGCAAGAAAGACGACAGCCTGAAACGGGACCGAGAAAGCCAGGAGCTGAACGACTCCGAGGACGAGGGCGACCTGCTGGAGGACGAAGACGAGGTGAGGAGCTGGGAGGAGGAGAGGGAGGGAGCCAGGACGAGAGCTAAGACATCAATGACTTTTGCAGATTATTCAGTGAGTTGGATAAGTCTACGAATACCAGAAAATATTGAACGATTTCCCAGAACCTGTATTTTGACGAATCATTTACATTATTTTTAAAAACATGAATATCTTCTGATGTGTATGTGTTAAAGTCACTCATACAGCACTGTAAATCCTTTATGTGATATGAAAATTTCAAAAAGAAAGGTCCCAGGTTGAGGTTATTTGTCCTGTTTCCACTTTTCCTTCTTTGCAGATGAAAAGCAGAGGGAGAGAGGAGGAGGAGGAAGATGAGGAGGAGGAAGGCGAGCAGGAGGAAGGAGAGGATGACGGCGATAGTGCCAACGGAGACGACTCCTAAACATTACACAGGCAGACACACACACATACACAAAACAAATTGTGTATGATTGTATCTCCACACCAGACCTGTACACGGTGATCATGTGCTCATATCTGCTGAATTGACTGGACATTTCTATACAGTGTAATGTAGATATTGCTCTCTGTCACACACATACAGAAACCCATAAATGTCATGATTTTACAGTTTTCTTTCAAGCTGGTAATTTGATGTTCCCCTTTTTTCCCCCCTGATTTTATTTTATTTTTGTTGACTTTTTTTTATAGATGTTTTCTGCAATTGGATAAATGTAAGCTCTGATGTGTTACATTTAAACAAAATGCAAGTTCAGTTGAGGATCAATGTAACATTGTATAACATTGTATGTTTAAACTCAGGGCTATAAGCCATTCCAGTGTGAGAAAAAAAAGATTGAAGGAAAGCCGCTATCGGTAATTGTTTTTTTTAGATGATTGGACTTGATACCAACAAATTGAACAAATCACCACCCCAGGCAGTGGCTGACTTTGAAACAAATCCGGAATAAAAACATGCTCCTGTGCAACGGGTTAGTCTTGAGACAAAATACCAGACATGGTACTACAACTTGAAAATGTATAAAATTAAAAATGTATTCCCGATCCAGCTGCTGCCCCGCCGCGTCAAACCAGCAGGTGGCAGTGTGTCTTAACACAAAAGCCACACAGAAGACCACAGGAACTTATTTCTGTCAGAAAATCTTCCCCTCCTGCCTGTTTGATAACAACATGAGTATGTGCAAAACCTCACGTCGGACTGCACAAATGCTCAGACAAAATCCTCATCGTTCTGAAAACAGTTTGGTTTGCTGCTGAGGTGTTGCGACCTTAACTGACCTTGACTTGTGTAATGCAGTGCTCCTCCATGTTTGTCTTGTTTCTGTTGATGTTCTGTTTGTCATTCGACTGCAGTAATGAAAGTGAATAAACATGTTTTCCAAGTTGGAACCTGTCTGTGCCTTTTAGTACAATTCAGGTACAGCGTGAGGCGGTGGGTCGTTAGCGTGCCATTAAGGCAGATGGAGAACAGAGAAATGATGAGTTGTGCGAGAGGGTGTGCATTGACATAAATGGGTTTAGCCGTTAAGCACAGTACATGCGTACAAGTTGAGGCTGGACTGAGTTGTTTTTATTACCTTGTCAAAAACTCTTGCTGGGCCGGTATTTTCACATATAGCTTTAGAAACAACCGTGCAGGTAGTTTGGCTTTTTTGCCCAGGTTTTCAAATATTTGTCACAGAGTGGGAAGGAGGCGAATATCGGAATTGGAAGATCTCTCCAAACAGAAGACTTAAAAATCTGACATTGTGGGGCCCCTTTCAGACAAAGTTTTGGCAAATTGGCACCATTAAAGTGTGTTTAATTGGGAATAGAATTTCCTGTTTGCAATGTACACATGGACGTAGAAACAACCGTCACTGGGTTGCTTTGATACTGAAGAAAACTTCTCAGGTACATTATGGTTATAAGCAGCATCTTATAGCGAGACACATTTAAGGATGTTTATTTGCGATGGATATCAGAGGTAATGATATCCTCTGTGAAGTTGAAGTCACACTGAATCTAAAGATATGTGTGTCTGCCTTCCGATTCCAAACAGAGATATGAATCTGAGGAGGTACGAAATTTACCTTAATTGCCTTTCACCTCAGGCAGTATATTTGCCTTAAGTCTCTCTCTCTGCCTTCGACTCCCCTGCTCCCACCTGGGGAGTAACACTCCACAGTTTGAAATTCTAAGTCTAAAATGATGCAAAACTGCAACTCAACTCTGCACAGCTAAATATCTGTTGAGGTAAAGGAGTTAAATTGTAATTTTGATGAACTGAGCCTTATCTATTACTTAAATCTGTACCTGTACAATTGGAAGGGAGAAACATTTCCATGTTGTAAAAGCTAAACATGGGAATCTACCTGTTTGTCCAGAACTTTATTACCAATGACCAATACACAGCATACATTATGCTGCCAGGAGTCTGCAAGGGCCTTGGAGCTCGGTAATGAAGGCAAGAAGAGGGAACCAGCAGGAGTAAAGAAGAATGCAAAGAGAGGAAATAGGAATAACTAATCAATAAGAAGCAGTGTTCAGGGTGTGCTGTGATTAACAAGGGAACAACAGACAGACGGAGGGGGGTGCATAATGAGAGGATGATGGATGGATGGATGGATGAACAGGCTGCAGAGGACTGGAAACAGATGGAAGAGCCGACAGATGGAGACAGGGCGAGCGGAAAAGCATTTTGTGGTGTGCGCTGGAGGGATGAAGGATGTAGAACATGGCGTGCAACAGTTAAAAAAGTGAGAGATTGCAGAGCTGCACCTTTTTGCCAAAATGTCGTCTAAGCACTGTGTGACCCTTTACTGCATGAAAAACGTTTCATTACTTGACTTCTTACAAAAATTTGTGTGCATTTTGAGGGTTTTATTAACATCACGCCTGCGGTTTGGTGGATTTAAAAGTAGGCACTAACTTCTCCGACAAGGCAGCGATTACCTCCCATATGTGTCAAGCAAGGTGTTTCTGAAAGAATTCTGTGAAACATCTTCCAGGCTGTGCCATATGATGCAAAAACATGCCCGGCTGTGGCTAAATGGACATTGTAATGAAAAGAAAGTGAGCACAGTGCAGTGGGAGGTTAATGTGTGACTGGAGTGTGATCACTGTTACAATGGGGACATTGCCCAGTCCTGCGGAATCAATGGCTCAGTAGCACAGAGGAACTCACTCACACTCTTGTCTTGCTATCTCGTTAAATCTCATTGACAAAGTATAGAAAACCCCACAAACACGGTAAACAAAAACACTATTGTTCTGGCTTTGTTACATAGTTCCACATACGTAGCCTACATTTGCTATGAAGCTGTTAAATTGTATACATATCGAAACACATGTTAGACATTTTGCACACATACATTCAAACACTGGAATTTAGCAATGGGACAATATGTCACTTTCCACTGAATACCATGTACCTCCACAATATATGAATTAGCAATTGTTTTGACAGGTGTTTAATGGGTTTATAACTGTCTGCTACTAAAGCAAAATAAAGCATATTAAAACCCATCAGAAAAATGTAGTGTAACAAAGCTGAAAACAGGCATGTTTTTTCTCTGCTCATGGAGATACGTGGTTGTTGTTCTTTGCTATTTCTTGTTATGTCCTGTTTAAAACTTTTTGTGGGCTGCTTCTAACTCTGGTTTCAAAAAGTGCTTTAAAATATGAAGTTTACATACTTACTTTTCAGCAGGCATGATGCGATGTGGCAGAATGAGACCTTGAAGAAAGTTTTTACATCATAGGGCTTAACGTTTTTTTTTTCCTGTTTTGAACTAACAGATTGTATTTTCCATATTTCTATAAGGAGATAACAGGTGTACAGGTTAAAAAAAATGACTGCAACAAAACAGCACGTGCCTGTCTGAAAGAGGCCTTTCTCATGGTGGACAATTTGTCACGTCATAACAGGAAACCCTTTAATAACATTAAAAATGGCTTCGTTTCATTTAGTTGTGCCAGCTGAGCCCTCTGCGCTCAGCTGGCACAACTAAATGTAGCCAAGCCATTAATAACGTTATTAGTCACACCTGTGTGCAGCCTCATCATGGGTTTTCCTGCTGTTTAAAGTCTAAACATTCACCATGAGAGCAGTTTGTAATTGTATTAATAATTATTGCTCCATCACCTATAGAGTTAATGATACTTAATTTTTCGCTTTCATGAATATACAGTACGAGCCATGTAATAACAAAATACATTTAAAAAATGTCACTTTATCACCTTGTTATCCAGAAATTGCATGATGTCTTTAAAAACACTCAAATGATGACGTGGAAGAAACATCGTGAATAACAAGCACTACTTCGACACTGAGAACTCAGTGGAAGCTTAGCACAAAGACAGGATGGTAGGTGGATTTTGTAACCAGCTGCGGGCCAGCTGCTTACCCCAGTTTCAGGTCTTTGTACTAAGCTAAGATATTACCATGCAGACATGAGAGTGGTATCAATGTTTTCATCTAGTTCCCGGCAAAAAAGAGAATTAGCATACTTACCAAAATGCTAAACTAATGAGAGTGGTATCAACGTTCACAACAGGTCTTAACCACCTGTTAAAATAAAGGCAACAAAGAAATGTTGAAACAGATGGCTGCAAAACCTTCACTTCTCAACTAAAGGTCTATTACTGATTTGCAACATAATGCTACTTCACTGTCATTATAATAGTCGTTACTGTCTGTCACATGATCCTTTTGTGGAGGACATTATCCTTTTTCCACTAAACATAGTCAACCCTTCAATGTCTGTGCTCTCTGTAGAAGCCTCATAGTGTAACAATATTTTTATGCCGCCAAATATCTGATGTAAAAATAAAACGCAACGGAAGCGAACGATGTAGCAGGTGTGAAGACTGAGCTGAAAGATGGAGGGAAGATAAAAAGCGTTGCAGAAATGTGAGCCAAAGAGAGGTCACGGCTGTGATGGCGAGAGAGGAAGAAGAAAGCGAGGGATGGGGAAGGGGCTGAAGGAGGAGGGAGATAAAAGGGAAGAGCATACAGGGCTGCAGAGAAGTCGGAGGAAAGGAAGAGGAGGGAGGTGACGATGGGAGATGGGGGGACGGAGCTGTAAGTCTCCAGGGTGATTTATCAGTGTCACTGCTGGGAGCTCTTTGTGTGAATGTATGTGTGTGTGTGTGTGTGAGAGAGAGAGGGTGTCAAACAAAAACAGGATGAAAGAGACCCATAAAATAAATTGAGTCAATTTCTATATGTGAGTGTGTCAGAAGCATCTTAAAGTGTGTTAGAGGGAAAGAGAGACAGAGTAAAGAAAACAGAATTAACAAACGATTTAAACATAGACAGAGAAAAGTTGGCTGCCAACTGTGTGTGTGGAAGCAACAATAGCAAGAATGACATTTAGTGTACCAATTTTAACACCAATTTACACCTAATTCCCCGTCCATTAACTCTAGTAATTACTGTTGCACTGACTGCTGACTCACAGCGTGCACACGGGCTGCACTGTGAAACGTTTTTTAGGTTTGGGGGTAATTGTATCTGTGGTATTTCTAACACACATTGATCAAGTTCACACTAAATATCTTCCACTGGCTCTCCTCAGGGATGTCCTGTCCCCTCTGCTGTACAATCTCTACACCAGTGACTGTAGAAGCAGCATGAGGACAGGCACATCCTGACATTTGCTGATGATGCAGTTATCATCAATAAGACTGAATCTGAGCTTTGGCCGGTGGTAGATGAGATTGTCAAATGGTGCGAGGAGGCCTTCCTCCAATTAAACGCTACAAAGACCGAGGATTTGATTACTGGTTTTAGAAGAGAATCATCCAAACCTCAGACCTCAGTTAAAGGAACTGGCATTGAATTTATACAGTTTGTACAGTATAAATATTTATCTGATAGTGACCTAAAAATTTAAGCTAATTTAATGCATTTTGTTAGAAGGGTCATTTCCTCAAGAAGTTAAATGTTTTTGATGTTGACAATATGTGATTTACAAGTCTTTCATTGAATATGTTCTGACTTTTGCTATGATTGCATGGTATGGTAACCTGAACATTAGGAACAAAAACCACCTAAACAACAATGTGAAGGTGGCTGGTAAGGTTATAGGTGTCTCACAGATTCCCCTGACTGCAGACCTAGACTGCAAAAACCACCCTCTCCATTCTGAGTCTGTAACTTTTCCCTCTAACTTTTCCCTCAGGTCTTAGATTTAGAGCGCCACGATTCAAGTGCAATTGGAGCAAAATCTTCTTTGTTCCCTGTGCAGTAAACCTGCTAAATCATTACAGGTAACCTCACATTTTAGAGATTGTTTAAAGTTGTTATGGTGTTTTTAGTGTGTACTGTTTATGTTCTGGTCAGATTTTTGTATTTTTTTGTTCTTCTGATCCTTTTTTATCGTGTGCCCTCACTGCAAGTCGAGTTTCCCATTTGGGTTTATAATAAATTAACTGAACTGAACATAAACTGATACAGTTTGTAGTGACTAATAAAAATGCTAACATAGATGCGGTGACTTGCTTCCCACCACTGCAACCCAACAGTTTGCTGCGACGTAGCACTGTGGACGCTTTAGCTTTGTCACGCTGTCTGAAAGCATTGGGAATTGGACGTCCTGCGATGAGAATGGGTTGATTATTTACAGCAAAAACAACAGCAATGTTTTGAACAAATCACTATTTTAACATTGTGATGATGGAAATGTAAAACAAACAAAAAAAACTGTTTTAATTTAGCTTAATGTAGCACTTTGGCTAACTTTTGAACAGTGACCAGTTTATCCTTGTTGACTGTGGAGCAGTCTCTGGCATTGCTAGCAACCAGGTGAGCCAGATAGGGCTGGAACTACAGTGAAGTGATTATTTGTTATTAATGTCTTAGAATTTTTTAGTCATTATTTACTCTAATAAAATGCACTATAATTGTTAGACATGTTCATGACAAGTTCCCAAACTCATGATGTCTTGATGAACTAGTGTTATGGTTCTGGGTCATATCAGTTTGGGGCATTTTCTCCTAGATAATGGTGTAACAATTAATCAATAAACATCAAAACTGATGTTGATGAAGTTTGATTGTTCCAGCAATAGTGCCAGATATTTGCCAATGTTTCTGACAGTTTTGCCTACCTGAAACTCCCTCCCTGTTGTTCATTTATATATATATATATATATATATATATATATATATATATTTAACAACTTTTTCATCTTTTCTCTTTGCAGTGCATACTGCATGTGAGAGCTGTGCAATGCAAAAAAAGAAAAGATCACCTCCTGTCAAACCATTTAACACCAGCATGTTTGTGGTGAAAGAAAATTCCTCTTTTTTTGGATCAGCCTGTTGTGGCTGCACTTGGTTGCACTTAATTTAGTCTTACAAAGAAGAGCCTGACTGTAACTCTGTGTGTGCGTGTGTGCGTGAGAACAGTATTGTGCAGTGATTGCCCTGTGACTAGCCCCATAGCTGGTGTGAATATAAATGAGAGAGAAAGAGGGTTTTCCAGTGAACACAAAGGGGGAAGAAGAGAAGAAAAGGAGGAGGATGAGAGGAAGAATTGTTGCTTTAGGCTGTTTTGCCTCCTGCTTCTTTTTCTCCCTTTGGCCATATTCACCACGGGGAGGAAAAGTTGGATTATCTCCCTCCCTATCTTTTCCTCTCATTATGTCTGTCTCTCTGTCTTCCAATCTGTGCAACCTATAAACATCTCTTCTCTATTTACTTTTCTCCCTCTGTTTCTCAGCTTGTTATTCTCTTGCCCTACATCCCTCCATCCTCCCATTTTCACCACACTTCATTGCTTTTTCCATATTTCTTTCCATCTCCATCCTTTTTTTTTACTTCCTTCCCTCCACTCTTTCTTTAACCATTAAACACTATCGCTCTCCTTTCCCTCCTTTTATCTCTCTCGCTGTGCAGCAATCGTTGTCTGAACCGACTGTAGCCTGAGATTAGATCCGAGCCTGCGGCTGTAATCAGACCTCAGCGTCCCTGCTCCTAGCAGATAATCTGCTTGTGTTCAGGACCACAAAAAAAATCTGCCAATACATCTGTTTTCCATCGTAATACATTTATACATGTACACCACACTGATGCTGCGGCTGGTGGCTGAGAGCACTCTGTGGGAAAAACATCAGTGGAAGTAACAATATCTTAAAATATGTAAAAATACTAATCGAGAAGTGCTTAAAAGAATCATTTTTAGAAAATTCTTGTCCCAGACTACTAACTTTCTGGAGTCTACAATCATTTCCTGCCAACAAGAAATAGTCCAACCCATAAGACCCCATAAAACCACAAATTTTTGCTTGTGTAAACAAACAACGATTTGGACACACTTGGTGTTCACCCCTGTTTACAGTCTTTTGCTAAGCTAAGCTCACCCTCATATTTACCATAGGACTATTCCTTTACGGAAAAGCAAAATGTACTTCATTTGTTAAAAGTTCATGCACTTGTGATGCAAATTGGACCCTTTTGGACGATTATATTATTACACGGTAATGTGAAAAGGTTTTAGGCAGGTGTGGAAAGCATGCTGTCAAGTAAATATGCTTCAAAATAGACTATTTAATACATCATATTATCAATTAACAAAATGCAAAGTGAATGAACAGAGGAAAAATGTAATACCGGTAATAATCAATATTTGGTGTGACCTCCTTCAAAACAGCATCTTTTCTTTCAATTCTTCTAGATAAACTTACACAAAGTCAGGGATTTTGTAGGTATATATCACCCGGTGTATGATTAAACAATTATACCAAACAGGTGCTAATGATCATAAATTCAATATGTAGGTTGAAACACAGTCATTAAGTGAACAGAAACAGCTGTGTAGGAGGATTACAGCTGGGTGAGGAACAGCCAAATTCTGCTAACAAGTTGAAGCTGCTGAGGACAGTTTACTGTCAAAGGTCGTACACCATGCTATGAATGAGCACAGCAACAAGACACAAGGTAGTTATACTGCATCAGCAAGGTTCTCACAGGCAGAAATTTCAAGGTTTCCAGATGAGCTGTCCAAACTATTTTGAAACTAACAATGTTGAAGACCGTAGACGCAGTGGTCAACCAAAGAAACTCACTGCACCAGATAACAGTCACAGCATGCTACACAGCAAGTTTACATTTTCCTTCACAATCGGAAGATGTCCAGCAGTGCCATCAGCTCAGAACTGCAGAAAACCGTGGGATGCTGGTGAACCCATCTACTGTCCGGAGAATACTGGTCAGAAGTGGACTTCATGAAAGACTTACAGCCAAAAAGCCATACCTCCGACATGGAAACATGGCCATGCGACTCAACTATGAATGAAAACACAAGAACTGGGGTGCAGAAAGACGGCAGCAGGTAATCTGGACTGATGAGTCAAAATGTCAGATATTTGGCTGCAGCAGAAGGCAGGTTGTTCGCTGAAGGGCTGGAGAGAGATACAAGAATGAGTTTCTGCAAGCAGCAGTGAAGCATGGTGGAGGTTCCTTGCAAGTTTGGGGATCCATTTCTGCAAACGGAGTTGGGGATTTAGTCAGAATTAATGGTCTCCTCAGTGCTAAGAAGTACAAGACAGTACTTGTCCATAATGCACTACCATCAAGGAGACATCTGATTGGCCCCAAATTTATTCTGCAGCATGACAATGACCCCAAACATACAGCGTAGATCGTATGTAAATAGAAATGGCTCATTCTAAGGTAATAAAAACATAACAGTTAATTTTGTAAGGTGGAAAGTTGGAAAGTGGACTACCAGGTGGACTCGTAAACTAAAGTTTTGTAGACATCTAGGTCACTGCTGTTAAAGCTTTCAAACTACCTCACATTTCTCTCCTATTTATATCTTGTAACTACCTGATTCTATAATTACTTAGATATCCCATAATCCCCAGCACACTACCTCTAACCTAAGAGAACTCGATTCAAGTAATATGCCCATTTCAAATTGGAAGAAACTGCAAACAGCTCTCAGGCTAGATTCTTCCATTACCCTGCAGATGTTAAAGCTTCGTTATCTGATGTTTGTTATGACTTCTAATTGTTTTAATTAGTTCTATTTGGTTGTGTTTGTATGCTGGTTGCATCAATGTCTGATTGTAATTGTTTTTTAGTTCCTAGATCTTGATTACCTAAAGATAACCTGAGTAAGTAACATTACTAAATATAACTTTTTCAGCAGCATTTAAAAGACGCTGGGCTTGTTTCACAAAAGCAATTTGTGCCGCTTGTACTGAAAATCACATTTTACAAAAGATTATCGCTCACGAATCGCATGTAGATTTGTGAGTCCCCCGCAAGTATGGTTTTGGTTTGGATTTTCTCATGTTGCAAATTGCAATTTGCATGTTGTAAACTTAGTAGAACTGCCTAATTTTTCACATCTAAAACATGTAAAAAAAAAACCCAAAAAACCAAAAAAAACTTTCAACCACATTTAGCCTAGTTTTAACCTTGACTTTTGACCTGTAAGTCATCAGTGCTTACTGTGGGCAACATTTCCTTTCTGCTCCATATTTTCAAGGCCTGAAGAAATTTTCTAAATCCTATTTTACACAGTCAGTGTATGACCTTTGCATACCAGCATAACTAATGGACTTGTTACATAAACTCAACTCAACAATACTTGTACATCATGTAGATTACCATCACCCACTCAATATACTGGATTACACTCACGGGGCTAGATTATCCTCATATTGTCACATTAGTGGATTGCTTTTAGTCATTGTGCTACATTATACCCTATAGTCATTTAGTCACAAGGATGTACATCTTATAGATATGTGTAATCAGTGCACCAGATACTTTACTAACATTTTGAGTATTCCCGCACCGCAGGATTGTGTTTACATACAGTTGCACCAGTGATGTGTTCTGTGTTTTTTGCTTACTTGTGTGAAATCAAATCTGTACATCTACAACTTTATATGTAAAAAACAAATCCCCACCAAGATCAGCACTAAATCTCCCCTTTTTGGTCCCGCAGAGTCTTTCTGTCCATATGGTGGAAGGTTGCCTTCCCGTTTTGTCATGTCGTCAGGGCCAGTGCTGCTTTCCAACACATTAATATTCATCAATATAGCTTTAATCTGTAGAAATTGGGTTATTGGCAATGGTTGAAGATTCTGGTTCTTTCCCCTCTCTCTCTCCTATTAACTCTGTTCCTGTTTGTTACCTCTGTATAATGGGGGGGGGGATGAATGCAAAAAAAAAGAGACAGAGGGAAATGAGTTGTATAAGAGAGGGAGGAAGTGGGCAGAGAAGAAGAGAGACAGAGTGAAAGAGACAGCGGTGACGTCACAGACACTTTAAGTAGGTCAGGTAGGAAGTTGTGATGTCACTTACAGTGGAGTCGGCCCACTGGGCCAATCGCGAGCAGGGGTACACCCCTTTTTCCACAGGAAAATAAACTGCAACCCCCTCCTTTTCTGCAGCTGTCTCGAATCACAGACACACATGCATGCGCTTGCATGCATTCCTGATGCTATAAAGACTGACATTGACTGTAACAGTAGACTACTATAATCCCAGAGGAGATGCAGTGACTTTGACTTGTTTCCCCCTCTCTTCTTCATATTCTTCCTCCCCCCTGCTTCCTCTCACCAAAGCCTCTTTACTCGCTCAGACGGTGCTAAAGAGCACGTTGTACACTGCACACTACGGTGGGGATATTTCTGATGTTGTTTTGATTTAGCATCAAACAAATCCACTTCATCAAGGCTTGATAGCGACGCATGCAAGTCTTGTTTGTGAGTTTGTGTATAAGAGTGTGTGTGAGTCTCAGCGGTGGCAGGTTTATACAGACTTTGACGCTGAGGCAAGGGGGTAGAGTAATGTGGAAGATGAGAAAACTTGTCAATGAAAAGCTTAATGTGGCAAAAGTCTTATGTTGAAAGTTTATAGTGTTCAGGTACAGAGAAAGCAGCAAAAAATATTGCGTGCTATGCTTTGATTAATTGAGGTCAAATTAGCAAGAGCATTGTCTTCAGTATTCTCAGATGAAAGAGGAAATAATGAGGGCATTAACTCTGAACTTAATTATCACTCACAAGCACAGCTGAGTTGATCTGTTTTTTGTATACAAAGCCCTAAGCATGTTCACGTTTTTGCCTCAGATGCAAATTAATCAGGATAATGAATACTCATGTGATTTGTAAAGCTGCAGTAATCACAGTGTTATTGTCAAATGACTTGCACTACCTTGGAATAAGTAAATAAACGGCATGATGGTCGAGTGGATTGACCGCCACCGTGTTTCCCTAAATTAAAACCCTATTTCCTGTTTCCAGTCTCAATGAATGCACACAGTAGAAAGTGTACTCCAGTCTTCCTCGAGTACTTTTCATTCGCCCAAGTGCTGTCTAAAAGTGGGATTTTTCATTCAGTTTACAAAAAATGGCAGATGTAAGATGGCCCAGACATCCGGAGGAGAGCTGATAGGTGCTGATCTTGTTTTCCAGGAGTGTCGACAATTCCGAGAAGTTGAAAAAAGTAAGTGAATGCCTGATCAATCATGGATAACCAATTGTTGGCAGGGGTAGGGTCACATTTACAGACCTATATACAGTGAAATAAACACAAAGCAACATGTAGTTTTTACAGCAAGTTGTAAGAGGGCCACATGTGTAACTTACATTTGTGAGGCCGGAGAGAAAAGTCATGGTGGATCCCAATGTGCAGACTAATGACAAGTTCAAGCAACTCATTTAACTCGTAAATCAGATTAAATGAGTCATATAAAACATATCTTATATGTATAATCATTTAATCAACAAGTTAAATCAGATGTGTACAAGGATGTAAAGTGTAACATTGCACCTACCGTATAAAATGTGTGGACATAATAGGTCCAAATATTTGTAAGTGAAAACAACATGTTGAAGTATCCCTTACTATTTATTGACTTGCAAAATCACTTAGGATCTAAGATGAACAACTACTGCAGCTTTATATTGCTTTTTTTTACTGTTGCACTATTGTATTTTTCTTTTTTTTCAGATAGAGGTTAGGGGAAAGTCGTGGAGACCAGATGGTGTGTTTAACATTCTAGGGTGTTTTTAGTGTCAGAAGTCGGCAGCCTCTGCCAGTGTTGGTGGTGCTACACAGTGTCCCCATCTTATTACTATCAGCTCTCTAGATCAATCAGAGAACAGAACAAGTTGTCCGTTAGAGGAATATGTGCCAAGTCAAAGTGTCCTTGAGCAACACACTGGTCATCTTCCTTCTCATTTGCTGGGTTGTGTCTATTTCCAGTCAAATTATAAGGTTAGTACATGATTCTGTAAAGTGTCCTTAATAATAAGCATTGGATCAGAATATACAGTACAGTCATGTACTGTATTGTATAATACAATATATAAGTATTGTATAACATAAAAAATATGTTGTTATTACTTGTGTTTTTTAATGTATTTTCTTTTTCTGTGAAGTTTTGAACAGCTTTGATGGGGAGTTTTGGATTCACCTTAATCAACAGATAAACATTGTAAATCACCAAAACCAAAAGAGTTGCAAGGTTTTCGCCCAACAGCAACAATATGTTACTTCAATTACACTCAACTCTGGCTAAGAGCATTATCTCACCAACATAAACAGAGTATGGTGTGAGCAGGGCTGTGGCCACGCTCAAATGTGGGTCTGTAAATGTGGACGCTGTTTATCACTCTGGGTAAGTGTGTCAGATCAGCTCCTGAAAAGCAAACGTTATGTACAATTTAATGGTATATGATGATATGATAAACTATGAAACTTCATAAACACAATTCAATGTACATAAAGGGCAGATTAATAAAATTATTTAAAATGTCAGTGACACTGTTTAAATTAGTGCTTTTGAGCTGCTTTAACTTTTATATGGTGTCTTTTAGCCAAGTTCAAGGTATTTTTACTACCTCAAAAAGAATCTTTTTAGTAAAATTTAAAAGTCACAAGAAATGTGTTTAAATAAAGTATGAAAATGTAAAAACAAGTGCTCATAGGATATGATAATAGAAAGTTTCTCCTGAAATCTATCGTTTCTGTGGAACAAAGAAAGGGCGTATGGTCTGACCATGTTTTAGCTCTTATGCATTTAGCGAGAGGTAACTCTTTTGGAAAACAGAAAGAAAGCCAGACTGGCTTTGGATCATTAGGGTCTTTTTTCCACTCTCATTTTCTTCTCCTTCCATCAGCATTAACCCTGGTGCACTGCAGCCAGCAGGAGGTTGGGTGTGGAGGGTAGAAGAGAGGAGGATGTGTGATTGTATGTGAACTTGTGTGTGTGTGTGCGTTTGTTCAGAGGGGCAGTTGGGGTCACGAGGTCAACTGCAGTGATTAAAAGGAGCCGATGAGGGGCCACCAGCGACTAACTGGAGCTGCAGCACATTATCCAGTCTGACGGGAAGACTCGAGAGAAGAGGAAGAGACGGGGAGCAAGCAGGCAGATCAAAGCAAGTTTATTCTCAAAGAGCTTTTTTTTGCAAAAACAAGGGCAGAAGGAGAAACAAAAATGCTGAAGAGGAGTTGACATCGTGGAGATGAAGGTGGAGGAGATAAAAGTTTAAAACTCCTATAGGTCTGGTTCAGCATCCCGACAACAGCCAGCACGGAGGATACAAAAGCTTCCAGCCAGACATTTGGTTGATACACTACAAGCTGAAAATCCAAAGGATCAAAGGCCTCGATGTTGCTGATTGTTCTTCCTGTCATTCTACATGAAAAATGGACGATTTAAAAGTAATGGAAATGACCCGACATCTTTCATCTTTAAGTCAGTAGCGCTGGACGAGAGGATGAACACGAGCTGATGACGATGAAGATGATCATCACCCTCAGGCCGACGGTGCTGCTGATTGTGGTGTGGAACAGAAACACAGAGTTCGCCGATTTTGAGCTAACAGTGATTGTGTGAATTAGATTGAAGAAGAGTTCAATTTCAGGGAGTTATAATCTACCTTGACTGTCACAATGGGTTTGCAGGGCAATGGGGATTGGACCCAAACGCAGCCAGAGGGCCTGTCATCGTTGACATGATTGTGGAGCTGAATTTAAAGAAGAACGCTTTAACAGAGTGGATTCTTTTCAAAGACTGAAGTTAAGGTACTGTGTGTATATGTTTGCAAATAACTGCTTCAGATCTTTGGATAATTCATCGGATGAAAGCACATGAAGGATCTCAGGATGGAGAAAGACAAATCTTTGCAACAGCTGCGTCCTGAAAGAGAGAGACATGGTAGATACATGGCTGTAGAGAAGAGATTGCGTGTTTAGGAATGTTTCAGAGAATTTGGGGGTTTTAACAACCTGAAGAGATTATATCTACAACTGCACACAAATATGCAATATGCAGGGAAATGAAATTCACACAAAACCGAAGTTATAAGCCCTTTTCCCCATGTTTTGCAATACCCATTCAATGTATTTATATTCAATTAATTACCTCTCAATATAGTAGTCTTCATTGTTAGTGGCGGGGTTAGTGTTAGTGGCTGCTATGATAAATATGTATATTAAATAATAATTAATCAAATGTCACTCATAGCGATTAACCTACAAAAGATTATCATCTGACTTTGGTTCAGCTTCTCATCAGCGATTTTTTCAGAAGTAGCAGCACTACCTGCTCAGCACTGGGCGACAGACGTACTTGACGACTAGCTGTTGAGCATTTAGTAGCTACAGAGACAGAAGTTTCCTTTGGTGGAGACCAAAACGGAGCTAAAAGGAGAGTGAGTACTGGACTGCAAACGCAACTCCAAATGAATGTTAATATTGATCTGTATCTGCTGGATATGTGTTTGCAACCAAGTTTGCCATATCTGCTTAAAAGGTGACACGTCCATCTTGTACTGCTATTGCAGCTTTAAACTGTTAAACTATCAATAGAAACAGTTTGGAAAAATTTTGCTTTGGTAGCAAGTCAAAAGTGTCTTAGGGTCTGGATTTCTTTGAATCTGAGTATTTCTAAAATCCTGGTCTTGTGAATACTGGAGAGTAACTGAGCAGTAAATATGGTGATGACAGCGTGACGGATACTTTTCCCCCGCCCTGTGGTTGATTACATGACTGGCTACCTGGCTCCTTCCCCAGAGGTTCAATTTTGATTAAGCTCAAATCTCATCATTTTAATAGCACTATAGTGAATTACACCACACAGGCTGGTATTTGATTGATGCAGTGGGTGAACTCGATGCATAATGGAAGGGTGGGCGGTAGCAACATCCGGCACAAACAATAAGTCCAAATGAGATGTTAACTGTTTTTTAAAAAAATAAAACCTACTCAGAATACAAAATTATGAATTTAGGTGACCCGGGTGCAACTTTAACCTCTATTATTGTAAATGTTGCATTTTGTTTGAATATAATACTGCATGCAGTGCCAGTTGTAATGTAATATCCTGCTCAGCATTCTCTCGGCTTGTGTTTGTAGCACAGCAGCCAGTATTTTATCAGAAAACAAACAAAATAATTTCCAGGCCAATTGTTCTCTGTTTGTCATGTGATCCATTGTGTGTCCAATGTTTTTGTTTTTGTATTTGTATGGTATAACAGTACGTGGCCAGACTTTATTCCTCTTGCTACCCTTTTTACTGGTAGCAGAACCAAACACAGTCCTCTGTACCACAAAATGAGATGTTTACACTTAAAGGCATTTGTCTGTTTGTTTCCAGTGCTGACTCGCTCGAGGTGTGCCAAAAAAATCCCTTCAGACCACACACACACACACACACACACACAGACACACACATTTTATTTTCAGGACTGGTAGATGTAGTAGAGAAGAAGTAAACTTTTCATCAGCCATTCAGCTTGCCATGACCTCACCGACAGACGTATTGTTCGGTAGAGTACAAGTGCTCCATCCTGCTGTGACAGAGTGATTTCTTACACAGCAGCCTTGGCCAAGGACTGATATGAAATGTTGAGGTTTTTTCAGGTCACACAGAGTTCAGAGCAGACGGAGGTAAACTCTCACACATCTTGCCGTATGAATCTCAGCTGTCCAGCAATGATACCACGGACCTTTGAGAAATGTGGCTGAAACTGACTGTTGATGGAGCTGATGAAGATATACAACAGGCGAAAGCATGTCTGACATTTCACAAATTGTATTACAATGTGAATACAACTTTGTATTTACTCAGCTGGGAGAGACTTGAAACACATTCCCTGTATTTGTTTGGTTGGATCTCTTTTAGCTGAAGGTGTGCCTCCCAAGAGTCCATATTTAACCATTATAAAAACATATTCAAAATACTGTACTTCCCTGTGTTCCATAGAAATGAAATAATATTTAAAGGAACAGTTTGACATTTTGGAAAATACACCTCTTTGCTTTCTGAAGTAGGCAATAAATGAATGTGCTGTGGTTTTGTACTGCTAATTTTAAGCTTTTTAAATGTGACAAAAATTGTTTGCTAACAACTTAGTAGTAATTTTCTTTTGTTATCTGAGGTGTTGCTAGGGATTTTGCACAGGCATTGACCTTATTTGTGAGTAGCTCCCCACTAACTGTATTGTGCTGATACTCCAAGAAATTTTGGTGTGCACATTGGCACGTTTAACACCAGACTGAAAAATTGTGTTTTGCTGGTTGAAAGTGTCAAGCCTGTTGCACCTCATCGCACTGTTAGAAATTGTCGCCGCTGCATCTGAAGCATGGGGCGCTCTTCCCCAGGCTGTGAAGCATTGGAGGGGCGTCTTTCAGAAGACAAATCGAAGTGAGAGGGACCGGGAGAGAGAGCCTGGCAAGAGAGCCCTACGCGGGATGTTGTTTCAGAGAGGAACTGACTCCTCCTGTTGCTGTAAGCACTTGTTGGTTTGGTAGGTCGTGGTTTTGCAGTGTATGTAATTGTTGGAGACTGCAGCTTCAAAGATCAACAACACCAGGCTAAAAAGCAGCGTTTCACTGCCCTCTTTGGTTGGAAGTCTGTTTGACCTGAAACCACATTCAACAATTGTGACACAGTGTACTGACACACTCTGGAGTACACCTCAACATCATCAGGGCTGTTAAGTGAGGCTACTCTTTAAGCAAATAGTACTGCACTAGGATTCTTTTTTCCAGTGTTGACAAACCCACTTATCTCACTGTTTATATGTAAATACTTGCACAACTTGGACATAGATAGCTAAAGCTATATAGATAGCTAACTAAAAGGGGGTTATTTTTATAAATAAAAACATTAACATAAAGATCATGTAAGTATCTGCAAGATTCTTGTACATGGTTGTTGCTGTGTGCGAGGAGCTAGCTAACTAACTGCAAATATTTAAATGCAATCTTATTTAATATCTCTGTTTGTAAAATGTTTGGTCAAGTCAAATCATCAGCAAAATCATCTATGCCTTACAGTTGGTGATGATGAGTCATGTCTTGTCTACTACAGCAATCAGACATTCACAGCTTATGTTGGACCTCCAGTATGGCTGCAAGAGGGCGTGTTACGTCACCTGAAAGCCCTTTAATCCAGCCAGGCTGCACAGCTGTAGGGCCAAGATAAGCAATGACCGCTAATATTGAACTTAACTGTTGAAGAAGTTGCTGCAGTGCATACCAGTCTGCACCTCCTTTAAATGGAGCAAATAATGTAATAAATCACTTTGACTGAAGGCAGCGAACGAAAACAGTAGCTTTTTTAAAAATCACTTCCTTTTCATGCAAAAGAAGATGGAGCATGTGTTAGAGTAAGTCTGTTGTTAATCCAGTGTAAGGGCATTGTGTGTGCAATATGTATTGATTTGGACTGTATTCACAGTGACAGTAACTTGTTTAAATGTGCGTCAGTGTGCTCTGGTGGAACAAATATCTGTCTCACCGCAGCATGACAGAAGCTGGAGGATCCTTATGTAAGGTGGTTCATTTAGGGCAGTGGAGAGATTTTAAACCGCCAACTATGATGCAGATAACATATTGAGGGAGTTTAATTCCAAATCCGACGGTTTGGAGAAACTGAGTTATCTTCCAAAGGTCAAATTTTGCTTGCTAGAAAATGTAGAGGGCCGTTATTATTTGTCGCAGTGATACAGCTTTTCCTGCAAATTCCTGATCAAAAATAGTAATGATATGTTTGGTAGGATTAAATACCAACGTCACTAAAATCACAGCTGAGAACCACGGATTCATTATAAATCCATAATGTAGTTTTCCCCACATGGTTCCACCAGCTGGGAGGGGCATACAGGAAGTAGCGTTGTCAACCAATGGCAATACAAATGAGAGTCTGTGTGTCACTTGGGGAAACTGCCCTGACTTACATAACCACAGACCTGATGAGGGATGTTCTGGTTCTCAGCAGCTCTGCTTTGGGTTTTGAGGACTTTACAGTGCAGCTGGGATTACATGTGTGATGTTTAGTTTTCCCCTCTGCCCCTCTATGAAAGAGCCCATTATGTATTCCAGCATAGAAAACAGAATTATGCACAACTTCATGGTTAGAGTTTGGTATCATGAGAGCCTGCGAGGACTGGAGAAGAGAAAGAGAAGAAACTCTGACATGTTTATATGTGTACTTATTATGTCTCATTATAAATTATTAGGTCTGTTACCTTAAACTTTCTGTATATATACAGTATGTAACATAAACCTTGAAATGTGGCTGTTAAACCAAGTTTAAGTAAGCAGTAAGACTGTAAGCACCAAACCTAAATAAAGTGTGCTCAAGATCACATTTCTTTTGACTTTTGCCAATGTGGGAGAGCAACAATCCAAGAGCAAACCATTGCCTCAGGAACCCTGCCAACAGTAATTAAATTAAATAAATGCTCTTTTCACACACTGTAGTCAACTAAAATGTATATGTCATACATTCATGGATCAGATTTTCTATTTAACTACTTTGTTCTAATGACACAGACTTTATTTCCTCTTGGTGTTACCCCTGCTTTCCCCCAGTGGACCTTATAAAGTTACAAGATGTGTGTGAGGGTGAGGGTATCATTTTGTTTTCATGTAAAGCATTTTGAACTGCTTTTGTATGAGATAAAATATATCCAAACAAACTGAATTAAATTGAACTACTGCTAGTGACTCAGTGAAATAAAACTCTCATTCCTCCAGGGGACAAGGTGGCCTGAACAGCCCTCCCACGTGATCCCCTAGAGGCCACTCAAGGCCAAGGTTTGGACCACCACACCTCTCCAGGATGGAGGTCTCATTGTTGGGCTCCTTGAAGTCAAGCGTCCCCCTCCCTTCCTGGCCGCGTCCAGGTGTGTTTATTTACCTGCTGGCTCGGGCTCGGGCCCGGGTACAAATGCTCGCGCGTCAGTTCCACGAGCTCAACAAGGGTGGACTGTACCAAAGTGAAACCTAGGGGAGGGGGAGCCAGAAATAGAAACGCTTTATTTTCTTCCGATATCGACTCCACATTTATTCTGGTCCAAGTCCGGAGCCGTCACAAGGTGTATCAAATACAGCCCTTCACCTTTTGGGTTAAAATAAACAGTTAAGTCGTGTTTGTTGTCGACCTGCTGGCAGATAACTTTTTTTTTTTACCACCCCTGAAAACTCCCTCTCCATCTTGCCTTTTGATTGACCGCTCCATATTTTTTTTCTCTGCGCTGAATGATCCTCCTGCTGGAGAAAGGAGAGAAAAAAACAACACTGGGGGAAACTGCGAGGAAGAAAAGCACAGAGGGGAAAATAAAGGAGGTGGAGGAAAAAGTAAAATATCAGGAGATTAGCGGGAACGTTGGAGGGACAGGCTGGAAAGAGAGCAAACAAGACATTGCGCAAGTGGAGAACGAGACTTGTATTTTTTTTTTGAAGTCCCTGCTTTTGTGTGAAGATATTCTTGTTACCCCATCTGCTGATTAAAAGGTGAGTTTAACCCGTTGTTATTCTGATGGCATGCTTGACCAGTGGTTTATTCTTTCTTAAGTGTTTTAGCTCTTTGTGTCCTCCCGGAGAAAGTCAGGGAGTAGCCTGTGCAGATTTGTCCTTGTTCATTTAATCGTGCAACAAGGCAATAAAAGGAGGAGAAAAATAGATGTGTTTTCCTCGGGGGAGTTCTGTTAGAAATGTGCACGGATGCAAGGTGGACCCTGCTATTTAATAATGCACAGTGCAAACCGATGTCAAAGTAATCCCCCCCCCCCCCCCCCCCCCTTGTTTTCCTCTTTGATTGAATCCAGATACACTCTGCTCGGGCCGCCTATCAATAAAAAACCCATTAAACTCATGACATTAATATTTAAGTATGTTTGCAAGCACACATTTAAATAAATACTATTAAAATCGCGCTTTGCGTGCACGTGAGCCTTGTGAGTGTGTACGTGCGGTAGAGAGTGCGTGTTATTTACGCGCACACGTGGCATATCCAGCGGGTCTTTGTCTCTCCCCCCACTCTCCAATAAACGACCCACTGACATTTTCGCGTCGCATGAACTTGAATCATATATGAACCTGATCCCGGACCCCCCGCCCCCCAATCACTGGTTGGTCTTTCAGCCAACGAGCGCATCTTTGCTTTTCCTTTGTGGCGTTTAAAACAGCCCCTACAGAGCCACAGCAGTAGCAATTTCATGGAATGTTTTTTTCGTGAAAGAAAGGTTGCTTTTGTTTCTTTCTAAGAGGAGGGGGTAGTTAGTTTGGAGCGGCTGGGGGAGGAGGGTTCGACTACGGTGTTGTGGCTCTTGGCGCGCCAGACGAGGGGATATAATGTGTGTCAATGTCAAATGGAGGTGTGTCCCTTGTGTGTGCGTCCACTGGCCCCGTCCTGGCTCGGAGCAAACCTGAGAGAAAAATAAAATCTTGCAGCAGAGCCTTGAAAATTTGCGTTTCGTTAAGAGTCTCCCATATAGAATATCTTATAGCCTCCCTGGCGCGGGAGGGGAAATGTTTTGCTTCAGTGTGTCGTGCCAGACCTAGGACACACACACACACACACACATCTCCCCTCTGTCTACACACAGCTCCGCAGACAGGTTTTCACTGTGCTGCACGCGCTCAAGCAAGCACACTCGCGCGCAGATTCCGTGAGTCATGCCGCATTTGGAGACTCGCGGCCTCACTGCTCTTTGAGTGAAGTGGAGCCCCTGCTGATAACACGCGCACACGCACTCACACATACACACACACACAGGCTCCCCCTCAAGTAGACGTTGTTCCAGCATTGGGCACGCACGAATGCAGGCGCACGAGGATGCACGCGCGCACAGGCTCTCCTCAGAGTCAGAAATTATAGACTGTGTTGAGGCATAGAAATGCAGCCGCACACACGGGACACATACACAGAGTGCATAGTTTGTCTTTGGTGGTTGGAAGTGCTGGTAGGTGTGGTGTTACCAGCAGCCCTGTGTCCATAATTGCGTGGCTGTTTTATGTGAAGTGAATATTCAGTTTTCTACCAGAATGAGCGACCACACATGGAAACACTTGTCTGTGTCAGAGCATTTGATTTATTGATTGCTGTAGGGATGCAAAGATAATTTCAACAAATATAACATGAATTGCTTCTGAAATAAATTGCCTACCCTAGCCTTAAATGGTCAGTTCACCCATGCACATAGTTGTGTTATTATCTGCTGAGGTTTTGAGATATCTGCCTCTGAGATTGATGACTTTCACCCCACTGCAACTAAGGTGAATGGGATCTCATTTATGCTGCTCAAAGCAGTTAAAAATTTCAAAATCTTCTTCTAAGCACTGTGTCTTTTCAATCATGATTACTCTCTGTGGACAGTTTTCTTTGCAACTATTTCTTGGGAGAAGTTAGATCCAGTATGTAAACTATTTGTCTTGCCAGTTTCACAATGACACTTTTCAATGGTCTCTGTGGCGCAAATAACTTGTACTGAGGATGGAGGCAGAAATCTCTATCTTACAACCTCAGCAGATAAAACCAGAGTTATATGCACAGCTGGATACCACTATGCACACATACACGTGTTATCCACAGGCTGCATTTAGCTATAAAATAGCTCATTAAATATGTGCTAGTCTAAACTACCCTGCTGTTTATGGAATAGTATAGCGCTACCAGGGCTAGCTCCATTATTAAAACCCTGGTTGCACAAATCAATAATTTAACCCTCTAAATGAATGCTTTAACTCTCTGAATTGGGGTCTTCGCAGAATTGAATTGCTTTAAATAAATATGTTGACATCATGGCAGTGCTCCTTTATTGAGGATTATTTGAATTCCCTCTCCCAGCTGGTTAACGCTCCGCTTCATCCCTGAAACTGACTAAACACATCTTTCCAGTGTCTCTGTTGTCTCAGTCTTACAGGGCTTATCATGTTGGTGAGAAGACATGTTTGAAGACTTCAAAGGCTTTCTCTCTAATCTGTTCCAGCGTTAGAAATTACGAATCATGGGCTATTTATAGAGGTCACAAGAACAAATCATTCCGCTATGTGTTTTCTATTTTAGAACCAGTCTTGTGTACCACTGACTCACCAGTACATCTTATTCTTCATATAGAGAAAAATGGGAGAAATTGAAAATGAAGAACAGAATCAATAAACATCCTCACAATCTGCTGTTTTTATGAAACCTTTAAATACATTTATTTGGGGAATAAAAAAAAGCAGAATGCAAGCAGTTGCTAGCATAAATTTTTGGGCACCCAGCACCCAGCTTGTAGTGAGGATATTGTTTCTTTGAATGAGCCGGGCCGTTGAAGTGTCGGTGATTTGTAGCTTTTCTCTGGAGCTGTGTCATATGCATCTGTCAGGGCCAAAAATAAAAATAAACTCTTCAGCTGGAACAGTCACCCTTTGGTCTGATGCTACATCCCCGAGTGTTTTGTGCTCTGGCCAGACTAATAATCCAAGGAGATCAACTTGTTGAAATCATTAAACTGTGGCGGGCAAGAGCAGTGTCGGAGTCAGACATCAGAGTCCACTGACAAAACAAAAACATCTGTAGATGTTGACTTTAAAGCTAACCTTTTTCTATTTGTAATCTGCGTTTGACTTCTTCAATTCAGACTTCTTCACTATAGATTATGATGGCCTTGTTTGTTAACAAAGGCAGCTATGTTTCATCGCCTCTACACCACTGACCTCAATGCTATGGTGGCTATTGACCAATCTGGCCTCATTACAGACTAGTTAGACCATCATTGGATGTCTGTATTCATTTGGATTGTCAGTGACAGTTTGACCATTTGCACTCCAGGCAGAGTCATTTAAAAGGTCCACAGGGTTCCCAAAGCATTCTTTTAAATCTGTAATTTACAACATTGATGTTTATGCTGAAATTATAAACTCTCTCTGCTGAAAAGACAATAATATAACTGCTCAATTCTCTACACTTAAGATATGGTGCTCCTACGGCCTTATTTGGTCTGGTATGACCGTTAGCTTATGCTGGGTACAGTTAGCTAATGTTAGCAAACCTTAGCTGGATGTTGTTGTGTAACTGACATTACGATCAGGGGTAATGTTACACCAGCTGCTCGTTTCCTCTTTTGTAACACACTTTGTGCTGCTAAACTGTGCTAAATAAATAGTTTATAATTATCATAATTATTTTAATAGATTTATCACAGGAGTAAAACAGGAAGTAACAAAAGTAAAAAAGGCAACTGTAGATGAATAAAATTTAGAGAACTTGCACCAAAAGGGCTGGAATACTAAACATTAAACATTGCAGGGGTATATTTGCCCCATTTGCCAAATCAGCTACTGGTGTAGGGTGAAACTTACTCGAGCATGTTCAGACTGCCACCTTGCCTATTGACTCTACCAATATTAACATTTACTCCTGCAGTGTTTGCTAATCCATCAGTGTTGACTGCAGGGAAAGCTGATATGCGCAACCTGTTAGAGTGGTCACGGTTGTACAGTGGTGAGGTAATAAATCTCAAATCATTCTTTATGTTTGACCTTCAGTGAAGGTGGATTCCCATCTGGGTTGACTCAACTTACAACTGTTGATGTAAAATAAAATAAGTTCACGGTCTGTTTTTCGAGTCATTACTTATAAGACAATTCCGGTTTTGACAATATAACGTTTTGAGATATTATGATGAACTGGCCTAATACTCTACTTGTTGTATTAACTCAGATTGGATGGCACTAAGGTCTGATAGCTTCTAGGAAACAGAAGACACTGATAACTCTGTTGAAAGGTTGATGAATGTGTGGATATATGCAGCAAACTAGGCCAGTAAACTGCTATAATTGGTGCTGCTTCAGAGGTGGACTCACTTCCCAAAATATCAGGGAATCAAATTCTGTTGTCATCTCGACTGCTTGGAAATAGTCTTTGCCAGCTGTTGGGTGTGTACGGACCTGTCAGTGTGACACGAGAGCTACATCTCAGTGTAGCAGTGGCGCCAAGCTGCTGATTAAATGTGAAGTATCGTTGTAGTGAGTGGACTGTGTTGTGGTGTTTGATGGTGTTTCGGTGCTGATATTGTTATGGAGATGATGTTTGTGTGTGGTTGTTAATTGCCTCTTCAGATAGAGTTTTGTTTACCGTTTGAGTATCCCTGCTCATTTATAGCAGAGGCACATGCTCACAAGTGTTGGAAGGCTGAAAGCCAGTTAAATTAATGAACATTGATGATTCTGAAACAAATAAGAGGATAATTTACATTCTTAGAGCTGCACTTATCAATATTTTTATATTAAAAATGGATCAAATGACCATATGTAATATAGAAGGTGTTGTACATAGTGACAAACCCACAGTGAATTATCAGCCAACTCTGCAGTTCCCCTCAGCTCTATCAGGCACTTTAACATCTTTTAGCTTCTTGTTTTGATAAGTTTTTCCTGCCCGCAAAGTCTGGTCTAATTAACCTTGTTTCCAGAGGCAGCAGGCTGCAGATTTAAGTGAAAAAGGCACTAGGGCTAGGGCTTTTATTAATCGATTAAATCGATCAATAAAATGCATTGACACAAATTCTTTGCATTGATACTTCATTTAATCCTTATAATTATTTAGCACACGGACATTTATAACTGTGATTATAATGGAGCTGTTTGCAAAGTCGAGGAAGAGAGAGAAAATAGCGAGGGACAAAGAAGAAAGTGTCCAAAGTATGTGATTATTTCAAGATAAAGAAAACAACTCTAATGTTACCGTCCATCCACCGTAAAACTAAACTTATGTCGCCTCGGCAACAGCACGACGGCATCTGATCAGAAAGCAGCCGGTGTTCTGCCAGCGGACCACAGACAAGGTAACAGTAACAGCAACTTTAGCGTTTAACTGAAATCGTGATTGATTGTTGAGTTGAAGCCAAAGTAAGCCGCAGACCTCAGCTGAAAATGTAAACATGTGCGTTTGTTGTTCTCCTTTTTGGGCTGTGAGTTGTAACCTCACAGTCATGAGTTAACTGGCTGTTGGGGAGCTGCACCTTTTTTACTCACCTGCAGCTCTCTCTGTAGCTCAGACAATCCCTGCTACCTGCGTGTGCTAATCCATCCTTTCATCCTGAGTCTTTGTCTTTTATAATTGCTATCTTTTTATAATAACAACAGCTGTTTCGTGTGCAGGATAACTCACTTCCCGTTGTACATTTCCCGTGTGTTTTCTTGACAAAACGTGGTTTGGAGACCAGCGTCGAGTGACACAGCTGCTGTCAGCTCGTACTTCTTAAACAACTCATCGATGAATTGTTGAAATAATCTATAGAAGCTTCGAATACTAAAATCATCGTTAGCTGCATCCCTAAAAGACACCTTCCCAAGATATTTTTCTCAGGAGTTGGATTAGAACAAAACAGAGCTTTAAGGAGTGTGAAAATTGGACCTCTAATCATCATATGACCAAAAACACGAACCCAACTGAATTCTAATGTTGCGACGTGTTTGCTGAATGTGTAAATAGTCAACAGTTTGCTAACATGGCTGTGTTTTTAGCTTGTTGCCATGCCAACAACTGGCCAAAATGATCTATAAATTCATCCTTCAATCTTACACAGCAGCACCTATTTTTATTATGTAATTTAGTCTTTTACAACTCTCCCATAGTTACAGAAACATGTCACTGTTTCTGCATATCATCTGTCCGAACAGTAATCAGGGTACTGTTAGCTGTACTGTAGCTCTTATAAATGCCTGCAATAGGACAGATAATGGCCAACCAGCCAATAAATTACTTAATAGTTCAGGTGTACTTTTTATCATATATTCACTGGTTTTAGCTTTTCAATTCTGAATATTTGGTGCTTTTCTTTATAATATGTTATAATTAACTGAATATCTTCAAGTGTTGGGCTGGGCTGTTGATTGGCCCAAACAAGACATTTGAGACGTCACCTTGGACTTTGAGAAAGTGTGATTGCCACTTCTAACTGTTTTCTGACATTTTAATTAAAATTCAATATAAATAGAAATTTTTAATAAAAAGTCTAATCTAGATTGAAATAAATCCCCGCTGACCTTTACACGCTCTAGTAGTGGCCCATCTGAGCGCAGCTACTGTAACTAACATTGTCTAATGTTGCACCTCTCCCTTTTGGCACCAACATTGATTCTAACTCTGTTGACAGTAGATTCAGCTCAGTGTGTTAAATCCTAGCCAACATGACACGAGAGACCACTGATAATGCAAAACAAACACAGAAATTTGTGCTCACGGGCTACTCAAAATTAATTGTTTGGATGGAAACCAAAGCACAGAGAACACGGTTGAGATGTTTTTCTCCCACTCAGACCTGTATCTTTGGCGCTGATGAGAGGATTTTACTCGGTTTTGTTAATAGTTTATAAAGAAGAGAAGGAAATCCAGTCTGGTGCAGTTGTTAAAATGTCTATGGAAACCATAATGCTATGTTTTTTACAGTCTAGAAATGGGTGAATATATTTTGTATCAAACTGATTCCTAGAAATGTGTAATTCATTGTCAGTTTTAATATAATAATAAAAGCACATGGGGATTTGGAAGCACCTCTGTGTTTACACATTGCCTGTGCAACTGAAGATAGGTCAGTTATTTTGATATGACGCCTGTTATTTCTCTTTGGCAGCAGTGTACACTAGTACAGGTTTTTTTAACATGCGCTCAGATGTATGTACAGTGAAGAAGAGCACATTGGCTGATGACTGAGACAGTGTGGAACAACGCTGCTCGCTCACTGCGTAGGTGTTTGAGATCAGTCTAGTCTGAAGAAATGTCGACCATGTGAGTAACTGTTTTGGGTTTTTTTTAAATCTGAATTGTTGTCATTAGAGTATTGGTCAGAGCTAGTGTCTAGTGCATATTAGTCTGGGTGCTAACAGAAATGTGTATTTAGATTTTCTTTATGTTCTGTGTAGGTGTAGAGGATAACATCTAGGTCAGTGAGTATGGATTTTATGCTGTGTGGGTGTATGAGATTAAAGCAGTCTTCATATACTAGTATCTAGGCCTGTGTGTGTGTGTGTGTGTTTGTTTGTGAGGGTACTGCTCAGTCCTTTGCCTGATGGCTAGAGGCCAGATACAGATAGGCCAGGCAGCACAATTCCCTGTCTGTTCCCTTGAGTCCAAACAGTCCTTCACAACACCCTATTTATAGACAAATTCCCTGCCCAAACTCATTCATTCATATTTCTCAGGTTGCCTGTGTGGAGTAGAGCGTGCACATGTGTCTGTTTGGGGTTGTTTTTGTTTTTTTACTAAAAATTGAACTTTGTGGTGCAAATTTTACAGTCTGTCATTTGGAATTCAAGTGACCTAAATGTTTCCAAATGTGCATTCAGTCTGGTTCACTGTGTGTGTGTGTGTGTGTGTGTTTTGTTCACCAAGTGAGCGTTCAACAGCGCACAGTTACATAATCAGGAGTGTTTGTCAATAGATCCACAGGCAGAGGATGAGCTGAGCGGGGCAGAAAATAAACAGCAAAAACATGTTAGCAGGGGTAACAGTCGTTCCCTGCGGGTACGCACGATAACCATGTGAAGTGTGTTTATAACAGAGAAGACTGTCTGTAGTTGTGTCACAGATCTCCTAGCAACGCAAGCTACTGCCATGTTGGAGGTCCACTGAAGGGAAAAAAAGGCTGTAGGCTACTGATGGCTAAATATGTAACTACAGGAAAACGGCTACCTGAAACCTGGACTGTACTCCCAAGAAGAACTAGAGCTTCAGTCGTTGCAGCAAATGCCCCCAAAACAACTTACGTTTGATCAGAGAACTGTCAAACGACTTGACGTTTCCTTCCAGCAGTCAACTGTAGTTGAAGTAATAATTTTAAGCCAAAGCCGAACCACAATGTTTCTTCAACCCTAAGTACTTATTTTAACCCACCCTATGTTGTCACATCATAAGACAGATTTATAACAGTGATTTTGTAACAGGCAAGGACAAATGATGTCATCCTGCCGATAGAGAGCGTCAGGCTATAATATTTCATTAATGAACAATGATAATATTTAAATAAAAGCTATTAAATTGGACCAGATTATACATGTAGTAAAAGAAATAGAAAACGTCTTAAAGGTTCATTGTGTAAGTTTTAGTGGCATCTAGTGGTGAGGGTTGCGAATTGCAACCAGCGGTTCACGGTGCATTCACTTGCTCCTCGGATGGTCCCACTTCCAGAGTTGTGAAGTCGTTCTTCCGACTTCAGTGTGTGTTCTTGTGGTCTTAAGTCGTAATGTGGAATCAACATGGACGTTACTACAAACATGCGTTGGATTAGCATTATCAGAGCGTATAAACAACACGCAGACATCTAGTTGGACAGCAAACTAACCGTTATAACCATATTACCAATTACATGTTTGCAAAATATGTATATGCAAAACGACACAATCTGTCGGCTCTCGTGCTAAATAATACGTGTGGTCCAAATTTCTTTTCTTACTTCTAATAAGCTACTTGTTCTTCTTCTTCGTACATATTCAACGTAGTGACATTAACATGCGCTCTGTAGAGCAGTTTGTCATTTTTGGCTACTGTAGAAACATGGTGGCACAACATGGTGACATCCATGTAAGACGACCCGCAGTGTATGTAGATAGAAATTTCTCATTGTAAGGTACTAAAAACATAACAGTTCATTATGTAAAGTCTTTATACACCACTGAAAACATAGTTCTGGATATTATATTACGTTTGTGTCATTAGATGTACCTATATATTACACACTGAACCTTTTAGACTGTAAGAAATAGAAAATCTCTTAAGTTAAAACAAATTAGGAAAAAACAAACGAAGTAAAAACTTGGCCAAGCTCTTAAAGTATGCTTTAAGCTTGATTTATGTTCTGGCTGAGTCACTAGAGGACATAAAGCAGGTTTAAAATGTGAAAGCTTTTAGCGCCAGTGTCACCAGGCACAGACTTGTTTAAAACGAAATCAATGATTGATCTTAAAACGGAACATTTGAGTCCTAATCAGGCTGAGTGGAGCTCAGGATATTGACACGACTTTAAGCAGATGACCACAGGACTCCAGCTCCAACATGGAGCTGTAGTCAATACAGCCGTTATAGACACCCAGAGGAACCGGGTTTCCTATCACACACACAACTTAGGCAATTAGCCTTGTAATAATTCAAGGGAGGAGACATTTATTCGTTTCTACCTCTTAGATTTGTCACAGTTATCAATTTAAAACTGATTAGTGAATATAGTATTCAAAGCAATTTAGTGACTGCTGCAATAATAGCTATATAATTATTCACTCCACGTGACATTATTTTTACCTGCTCTAAGCTGTGTCACAATCAGACACTGCAACAGCAAGAAGGAGATATTTAGTGGCCATTTAGCCTGCGAGTCTGGACATCTAATCTATTATTAATTCATACATATTTAATTTATCTGCAGAATCAACCCCTGTCACTCTAATCCCCTCATTAGCTGTTAGAGCCCATGGCATGACCTGTTCTGAAATATTTTTTTTTGAAGGAGGACATTTTCCTCTCACAACCACCAGTTTGATTATAGAGACAGAGGAAGTGTCAACAAATTATGTGTGTTACATTTTAGGGCAGAGCAGTGATGTCGAACGATGCAGCAGGAGGCAGCCATCTTTGTATGGTTCATTTAACATCAGAGTGACTCATAGACAGTTGATAATGTACAGATGCTTGGAGCAGTTCTGTGAATGTGGAAGGCATAACTTTGCAGAAGAATAAGGCTGCTTGTGACGAGGTTTGAACAATTAATTGAAATTTTATCCAATCGCTATATGGCCTACTTCAATTTTCAAATCGCAAGAGGAGCAATATCTGTTAAAGCTGAGGTGTGTGTGTGTGTGTCAATACCATGTTAAATTAAATATTGTTATGCTGCAATTGCCCACACATCATATTCTAGAGACTTAAGAAAACATCATTGTTTGGTACAGATCCCAATCACACCAAAATTCATTTTAATGTTTTTCAATGAAAATGATAATAATTATGTAAAAATGATAATTCACTCTATCACAAAACAAATGGTAATTGTCAAAATAATAATAATAACAATCATTTTTAATTTTTTCCTTTCCTTTTTTTTTTTTCAAAATTGTTCAGCACTTTTTGTGACCAAAGTTCAAATTCCTCAGTTCATGTATGGTATAATGATCAGTCAATGAATCCACAAAATTTTTCAAAGTCATTTTTCAAGCCAAAGTGTCTTAACACGATGTAGCTCTTTTTTCTAAAATGTGAGGATTTGCTGTTTTTCTGTGTTTTATGGACAATATGGCCAAAAATATGTGGACACCCTGCTCTTTGTACTTTGTATTTATTATACTCCCTTGTTCCAGTTAAGGAAAATCTGAATGCTGCAGCACATAATAACATTTTGCACAGAGCCCTTACCTCAACCACATCCGACACCTTTGGATGGAACTGGAACGCCAACTCTGAGTCAGGCCTTATCGCCAGATGTCAGTGTATCGCCGACCTCACTGATGCTGTTATGACTGAAGGGGAGAAAATCTCCTGTAGCCAGGTTCCAAAATCTTTCCAAGAAGGTTTTCCACTACAGCAGCAAATTTATGCTCATGCTTTTGGGATGAGCTGCAGTAATCACACATGGGTATAATGTTTGGCTGTCCACGTACCTTTGGCCATGAGGCATATCGTAAATTTATCTCAGCACTGAAGCCAAGTAAACACACCCTGAATGACACCCTTGAGTAAGGCACCAAACTCCCAGCTTCTCCAGCATGCTTTCTTGGGTGAATACGGTTAAGATAATGTTTGTCAAATGTAACATTGCGCTCTAAATACACATAAATAGCACTCTACATCAGTATCTGTATGACTTCCACATGGTGTTTGGGAAAAGCTGTTTTTGCTTGGCTGGGGCTTCATTCAGCTCACCATCACCGAGCAATTTCTCTGTATCAGCTCTCAGCCAACGGCTCCAACATATCCTTTTACCGCAGTATCAAGGTCAATTAGCGTATGTGTGTGCGCAGTGCATGGGTCTCTGTGTGTCTTTGATCATGAGCTCATCTGTTGGACTGTGACCTGAATCAAAACAATCGGTTTAACCATCTTTCAGGTCTTTTTCCCCTTTTTTTGTCACTAAATAAAGTCTCCCAGATTTAGCCAGCACAAAATTAGCCTCTGTCTATTGTACATTTACATAATAAGTAAAGGGAATTACTGGTTTTGCTTCATGTTTCACTCTGATACATTCTCGCAGCTACTGAGTGAACAAGAGAGAATTTGAATTTCATAGACAAACAGAGATTGGGGCAGAAAACAAGAAATGCGTGCTTGTTCATTATCAGAATCAGCTTTATTGCCAGGTATGTGTACACATACGAGGAATTTGACTCAGGATTGTATATTGCTCATGATGCACTTACTCGTACAAAAATACCATAACACAATTTTAAAATAAAATTGGACACAAACTACAGTATAGACATCACTAATATACACACTATGAACAAAACAATAGACATATTGACAAATGTTATCCAGACCAAGTTTAAATTATTGTATGACTTTTCAACTGTTCAGTTTTCATTAAAAAATACTGAAGAATTGCCTTCACAAGTTCCTTGTGTGAAACATTTCTTCAAAGAGCTTCTGTTTTGTTAGACCAACAGTCCAAAAAGAAATTGACATAAAAGAGAGAAAATTTGGAAATTATGCATTCGAAAGGGAAAAGTATATTTTTTTTAAAGATGATACTGAAGCTTTTGTATATATTTTTGTAATTTTTCAAAACAGACAAATCCTATTTCTAGGACAAAGCGTCTAAATTTCAGGCCTCTGGCAGCAGTTGACTGACTTTTGAGGGCTGGCGTTGCTCTAACTCCTGAGTGTTACACTACCGATAGCCTTTAGCCCACAAACATTGATACAAGACAAGTTTTCCCCTTTTTCCACAAGCCCAAAAAGCTTTCGTTATATACGTTTAGCCATTTAAGACATCTGTTCTTTTACAAGATTCAGCATTTTGGGGACTCGGGTCATTTGTCAAAGAGGACGCTCACCTTTCAAGAAAGACAAAGACTCGATGTCTGAGGGGAGGTGAGGTCATGATGGAGGGAATAATAGGTGGTGCTGAGTGACGGACGACAGAGGATTTGAGGGGACAAGGGGACAAAATCATCTGCTGTGAGACAGAGAAAGAAAATAGCCTTTTCTGAGCTGCTCTTTCATTTGTTTGCGTGTGTGTCTTTTTGAGAGCCAAGGTGATGCACGTATGCACATCCAATGCTGTGGGAAGCGGCACGGGAGATTTGAAGGCAGGAGATTGAGCAAAGGCTTGGCTCAGAGAGGAGTCGAAGGAAGCTTTGGCCCCTCTCTGGGTCTCCATGGTGGCTGCTGTTGTGCCTCCTTTCTCTCCAGGCATTCGTCGCTCATTTTTCTCTCTTTTTTTGTTTTCCCTCGGACTGTGTTTTGTCCAGCAGAGACCCAGCAACAGACCCCTGTCCAAAAAAAACCCTGATGTTCAAACTGACTGCAGGAGAGTGGATGTGCTTGGAAACGTGCAAGAACAGTTGTTGATGTGAGCTGCAGTTTGTTGTATAAGCTGCTGCTCCCTGGGAGATAAAGCGGGGTTTGATTCTTGTTGACAATCCAAAACCACAAATTTAATTGGCCTTCGACCACTTAAGCAAGTTAATGCTAAAAGTTTGTACCACCTCCTTTTAAAGCCTCTGGCAGTCACACACGTCATCATCCTGAAACATGTATTGATAAGTTCAACAATGGTTTATAATATATTATATTATTTATCATTATGATGAAATTAGGGTGTTCAGCACTACGCTTGAATAACAACTGGTTAATCTTTGTTTGCTCGCTTCCTACCTGGCTGTCCTGAGTAACATCTGATTAAGGAGCATTTTGGGGAGTTTTAATGGTGTGTTTCGGGGGTGGTTCAGTTTAAAAATGACTAGACAAGACTTGCACCCTGCCAAGATGTAGTTCTCCGTAAAATTATAACATGTCATGTTGTTTTACAAGAAACAACATGTTTAAAGAGGGAGCTATAGTGGCTCGTAGGCAGTTTTTGAACAGAGCATGGCTAGCAGTTTTTTTCCTGCTTCCAGTCTTTATGCTAAGCTAAGCTAACCATATCCTGGCTGTAGTTTTTTTTTAGTTAACTGATAGAAAGTAGCATTGCACCTAAACTTGTTTGTTTGCAGATTTGGAATCTATTTACAGATTGTGTTTTACATTTGCAGATCATGAGGAGTTTGTTTGTGGATTTCAAATCTATTTGTAGATCTTGTTTTTCTGTACAAATTGTAATATGCATTTTTGACTCATACACTCTTCTTTTTTTAATGATTATGGCATTGTTTTGTCACCACAGCGAAACCGTATCACCTGCATACAAATCACTTTGCATTCATTCAAATTCTGGTTTTCAAGTACAACTAACTGATTTCTATTTGTCTATCATGATGTGGTTATTTGTTTATTTTTTATCTTTATGTAGATCATGTTTTATATTTGTGGATCATGAAGAGTCTGTTTACGGATTTCTTTTATGTATTTGTAGATAATTTTTTATATTTGAGGACTTTGTTTGTATTTGTGACTCATAATCTGTCCACTTTTAATAATTATGGCATCAATTTACCCCCATAGAGAGCTTGTATGAGATTTTTTTGCAGCTGAAAAGCCAGCAACATGAAGTTACCACAATGTTTTTTTTGTCATTTACTATTGCACGATAAAAACAAAAAGTTAAATCCTGCACAGTTACATGAGCGTTGGTTGACACGTTCTCTTCTTTGCTGTGATCTTGACAAATATTATTATGAAAGGCAAAACACAAAAAATGTATATTTAATTTGAATCACATAAATCTTAATCTGTGACAGGACATACCTTGTAACTTCTAGTGGCTAAAGCGAGATTGTGACTCTTCAAATATCCATATCCAAGTGGCTCAGTAAGCATACTAAGTAAGCTGGACTTTCTGTTCATGTGTGTACCATCCACATTTCACTGTGCTGAATTGTAAAAAAAGATAGTTTAGCCTCGGCAGACAGTCTGAATGCAGACGTCAAGCAGAGCTGCACAGCACTGTGCTGTGCATATAACACTGACATAGTGGTACCCAGGTGTGACAGCAGTGAAGCACTGCAGACTAACATGATTTGCTTCAGGACAGAGAACAGATTCGGTCCTCAGAGTGTTTATGTCCTTGACACCTGGGTCTCTACTGTGTGTGTTTGTGTGTCAGCAGGGTGATAAATTTGTGTGATGGAGGCGATTGCATGGTTCCACATTTCACTATTGTCAAGTTAATATCCAGTGACCTTAGTTTGGCAATACAAATGGGAATGCAAAAAACTACCTGACTGGTGGAGATTAAAACAGACCTCAAAGGAGGGTGAATGTTGAACTTAGATCAACCAGTTGGCTAGAAACACGACTCTAAATGAATGCTGATGTTGCTCTGTGTCTCCTGGATGTGTGCTGCGGTATGGCACATTTGTCATATATTAAGTATAGCTAGAATGATACCAATACTGGTATTTTAAAAACAAGGCATAAACATAACAACAGAGCTGGGTGAGAAATTGTAAAAGGAAACCCTCAGTTTAGTTCATTAAGTCATTTTATTATCCTAAATGAGGAAACTTGACGACAACACAAGTACAAAAACAAGTACACAACCAAAAAGTACGGAAATGTTTCCTGTACATACAATATACTGAGCACAATAAAATCATTTCTGAAATGCTACATGTGCGGAATAAGCAGGGAATGAGTGAGTTTTTACTGCTATTGCACTTCAACCTGATTACCCTAAATCTACAGCTTGAGGGAAGAGTTTCAAACTCTGAAGAGTGAAGGGGGTGGTTTGTGCAGCCTAATATAGACCTGGCCTTTCATGGAACCGGCTGGTCAAATATAGCCGTCAGGGGGTTCTGAGTGACACCTATCACCTTACCAGCCAGCTACACTATATAAATTGCCTTGAGTGATCTATTTATTTATTTATTTTGTCCCTTATACAAGCAATCACAGAAAAAGTAAGAACAGAAAATACTTGTAAAACAAAGACATAATTTTCTTATCCGCATTAAAAACATCAAACTTCCTAAGGACAAACATTGATGTCCCTTCTTACAGCCCACATCAGAATTAGCCTCAAATCTCAGGTCATATCAATGACAGTTCCAAGATATTTATAATGTTCTCAAATTCAATACCAATTCCTTTCTATGAACATCTAAGACGGTGGGTGGGATGATTTCCTTCTAAAATCGACTACCATATCCTTGGTCTTTGTGGCATTTAATTGGAAATTAGCTAATTTCAGGTTGTGCCTAACCCCATGCTGGCTTCCATCACTCTCACCGTTTTGAGACCATCCCCCAATAAAAATGTTTTTTGTTTTTAATTACAACTTGCTTGGAATTATCATTCTGACAGCAGGGATTGGTAAAATGATGACACAATATGACTACGTCATCAAGACACGATACCACTGCAAGTCAATAAAAGATAATATCGGCATCTTGACGACATGACATCTGCATGACGCACACTGTAGCCCACTGAGCCTCTTTTTCAAATTATGTCATGGACTTTGTAGGGGTTTAAAAAACCAAGAAGCAATGAAGTATCACCCCACCACCATAACCCCTCTTGCTTACCACCCTCTCATTGTGCAGCCTTCACATATTTAAGCATCAGCAAATTCTTACCCTGAATGCAACCTTTCAGCCTTCATCCTTGAGCCTTCATCGTCAATATAGGTGAGCTTCATGCTCAGTGCCCGACTTCAGCACACTGTCTATGTGTCTGGGTGTGTGTCTGAGTGTCAGGGCACACCTCTCTTCTGTTCAGAGCTGAAAATACTGGTGGCCGCAGAGAGGGAGAGAGAGAGAGAGAGAGAGCAAATTAAAGAAAGGAGTCTGCCAGCAGAACCGTTTGTACATTTCTGTCCTTTTCACTTGCAACTGGCTGGAGAAAAGGAACCAAGAGACAGAAAGATGATGGCAGAAGTGTGACAAAGACCTACAGTGAGACAAAGAGGAGGGAGCGGTGACTAGCAGAAATTGAGAGAGACGCGAATGAAAAGTCAGCAGCGTGACAAAAGATGGATGGAGAGAGACGGGGAAGAGTGCAGAGCTGTGAGAAAGAGATCAAACTAAAAAGAAGAGGGCAGATGGAGACGGAGGGAGAGAAAGTTTTCCTGTCTGGCAGCAGCTTGTTATATCAGCTCTGCGAACAAAGATCTTGTGGTTGATTAAAGAAGAATACAGGTACAATTTGAAGTTGAAGCCCTTTTATTTCAGTGTAATGTTGAGTGTTTTTATTGCAATTTTCCAGTGTGTGAGTTGTTTTTCTACAAAAAAATAGCAACAAATGTCTCTGTCTCTGATGGCAGGAACACAAGTTCGATCTCAAACTTTGCTGGCAGTACAGTCTGCTGGCACAACTTCAGATGCTTTTTCCTCCTCCTGCGGTGCTGAACCGTCTCATATATAGAAATACATCGCTGTTGGCTGACTTCACCCCTTCTAACACCCATCTCAGCTTTGAGCAGTCTGGCCCTGCTGAAACTTCCTTTTAGCAAGATACCTGTCTCATATCTATGCAGGAGGGTCAACGCGATCGAAATACAAAAGACTGTTCGGAACAAACGGCAGCTTCAGTTATCGCTGCTCTGCCTTCATTCACTTTGTTCAGAGAGTTCTCTGCCTCGATTCCTGCATGTGCGGGGAGCGTCGATTGCAGCTAGTATGTATCACATTGAGTCGAGCATACAGGTTTGCAGTACAGAATGATCAGTCAGTGTCAGTCACACAGTACTTAAATCAGTTTGTAAAGCTGCCTTAAGGTTGTAATGCTTCTGTTTTGATCACTGGCAGTTAATTTGGATTGGCGGTGGCTTCAGTCAGTGTTTGACTTGAATAAGTGAAATTTCTTAGGGTATTTATCGTCATGTTGCTTAATTTTAGTCTTGGTCATAAACAAATACTGTAAATGAATCAAAATCTGCAACAAAATTGTCACATTGTAACTGTTATAACGCAATTAATGTGCTAGTTTTTGCCCAGAGGTTGTGGGGTGACTCAGAAGCTTCCAGTATGACACACTTTATCGGATGAGACTAGGACTTGTTTTGTCTGCTGCTGCTACTTTTCAACATGAAAAGATTGTTTTGGTTTTTCAAGGCGATAAGGCAGAATTTATTGATCTTTAAAGCCTTAATAAATGATTTATTAACCATTAAAAAGACATTTCTTACAGTTTAAAAACCTTTTAATTAAGTATACCTTATTAGAAAGTGGCTCCCACTTCTTGAATGATCATGTTGATCGCGTGATTATTCTGGTGGTGTAGGTTATGTACAGTAAACGGCATCATATAACCACAACCTCCTCTTTCTAAGTTCATCAGTACAAACATGTCAGCTTGAGTCAAACATTTGAATGTTATCAGCAAATCCTGCTCTGGCTTTTCAATGAAATGTCACCAGACCTGCAGCTGACAGTTTTATGGCACCCATATCAGCTTCTGGAGAGTTCAGAGTGGCTGTTGGCAGCCTGAATCCAGAGTTACTGTCACAGCTCCTCAGTCCCTCTCTTCAGCAACACTCTCTCATCCCCAGCTGCCTGCATTGCTGTCCGTCCCAGGCCATGTGCTCTTCCTCCAACACTCCAGACTTGCCATTCCCAACCTATCCACCAGATGCCCTCTGACTTTTTCACCAGACTTCCTCACACACCTGCAGGACCGAGTTATGTAGTGTAAAAGCACTTTGAGTGGACGGAAAGACTAGAAAGGTGAAAAAACACTGAAACTGTAGCAGCTGTACCTTGAAAACCCAGTTTTGTACGCAAGCACGCTGCACTGCCTTTTTAATATGTCAGTGTTAGAAAACTACCTCAGAGACTGTTCCACAGTGCTGCATGCTTTTCTGAGGAAACCTGCCATTTAACCTGGAAACCAGTGGCGTAAGTACCAATGCTGCAGCCAGTGCAATGCACCAAGGGCCCACGAGGGACACCAACAATTGCCTTCGGATTGTCATCAGATACTGTCTCATCCATTCATGTATACTGTGTTGGCATAATGAGTCGCTGTGCTTTTATTGATCACTATTTGTTCTGTCGGTATTATACAAACCGTGTCGGCTACTCTGTGTTGATTTGTTACTGCAGGTAAAGCTAAAGCTATTTCGGTTGTTTGAAAGTCGGAGACAGCAGGTTTGAGTCGACGGCAGGCTTTAAGATTTGCGTTTGGCACTTTGGCTGCTGTCTTTAGTGCTGATGAAAGGCTGCAGGTTTGCAAATGTGTGAAGTCGTTGTGTGTCTGTACCTATGGTCTGTACGCCCGCGTGTACACGGACATGCTTTTTGGGGCGAGGCCCACAAGTAAAATATTTGCACCGGAGCCAATCACAATTCTGTTACGCTGCTGCTAGAAAACAACATGGTGCACAACGTTTTCAGATTGCCCCTGGTCTTTACTTCCCTCAGCAGTCCAGCAGTCGCGTGACCTTCTGCTTGTTCACCTGTTCTCATTTCCCTCATCAGTCGCTCACTACATATACCAGCCCAGATCCTTTTGCTCCTTTTGTCAGTTCAGACTAGTTGCATTGTTTCTGTCTTACCTTGTGTTTTTGCTTTCGAGCTTCTCTCACCCATACCCCGACCTGAACCTGTCCACCTGTCTGCCTACCTGTACCTGCCTGTAAGCCATTTCTTTGTAAACCACTGTACTGCATCTGCTCTGCCTCCCCTGTATATTCCTTATTACCCTGCTTGCGCCAGTCGTGACTGTTACTGTGCGGTGACATTGCGGAATGGATTTGGCGTGACAGAGCAGGAGGATGAAGGGGGGAACGGAGGAGGAATGATGGGAAAGATTGACGAAAACAGACTGTGACAGGTTGGAATGAGACGACCTGCTAACAGTGGACAACTGAAATGCTATCGCTCTGCATGATTATGAATGCACATAAAACAAGTTTGGATTCATTTAGCTGGAGCAATTATGCAACGCAGCTCGATATCTGAGCCGTGGAACCTGTTCGGTGCAACAGATGAACTGAACAACTGTTGTCTGACAGCTGAAACATGGAAGTAGAGTAGAGGCAAATGAGAAGCAAGGCATGCTGCCCCCCCTCCTCCCCTTTTCTCACATTGCAACACATCCTCTCTCCCTCCCTTCTTGCTCTTCGTGGAAATCTGTCCTTTTCTCTCGATCTCTGTTTCTCTTTCCAATGGTGACAGACGGTACCTCCTGTGCAGTTTAACACGCTCTGAAACACACTGACTTAGAGAGATGCAGAGATAAAGAAAGATGCAAGATGGAGGGAGTTAGGCCGATTAAAATGTTATAGCATCGGGAAACGAGAGAGAGGGAGAGAGAGAGTGAGTGTGTGTGAATGTAAGAGAGAGCAGCTTAAGTGTAATGACTGAGTTACCTGAGACTTACTTAATGCACGACTGTGGTCAAGTGACTGCCGCCTTCTTCTATGTTGGTCTGCAGGCTTTGGCAGCACATAATATAGTTGCTCATATCCTTGACCACTCAGATGTTTCATCAGTGCTCTGTCTTACATGGTGTTATGTGTGTTTAACTAATGAGAGCACAAGCAAATGACATCCCATGTTTATGCGGTACTTTTTAAAAATGCGGTAAAAACACTACGTCTACGTTCTAGCTTTTTTCCATTTTCAATCATCCTCATCCATGGATGGAGTTTGCTCCGTTGTCATAACATGACCATAGTATGGAACTTTGGTGATAGACATGTGACAGAGCTCTATGGTCACGGAAAAGTAAATTGATTGATTAGTTTTATTGTTATTCAACGCATAATTGGTAGCAATATCGTAATGTTAAAGTAATTGTTTAAAACTTCTAAATAATATTTTTATATTAACAATGGAAAAAATTACAGAAAGTGAAAAAAAACAAACAAAAGAAAAGTATTATGAAAAGCCATTGCCCATATTGTCAAACCCACAGAAAATTACCACCAGCAATTCCTATTAGCATTTTAGCATCTATGAGCGAAACAGCCCACAGCTTTTCTGACTGTCCTTTTCAGCTAAAATGCTCTGATAAACTCACTAGAGGCTAACTGCCCAGCACCAAACAGACGATAGGTGAGGTTAGAAACTAGCCGGTGAAAATAGTGGCGCATTTAGCAGCTAAAGAGCCAGATATGACCCTCAGCATTGGTGTAGACCAAAAACAGAGCTAAAAGAGAGTGAATATTGGACTTGTGGTTAGACAAAATGAATGCTAAACTTTTGTTATCAAGTTTTCAATACATACAAGTGTTTTCAGCAAAAATGCTGAATATTCACTGATTCCAGCGACTTAAATGTGTAATTTTCTTTTTTTAATCATTGGAAATTGTATATCTTTGTGTTTGGGACTATGAGTCAAACAAAATAATCCTCCCAATCTGTAAAATTATGAATTAAAATTATTTTTTTGACAAATAAAGACAAATAAATTGATAGTAAAAGTAATCATCTCCTACACTTCCATTCTATTTCTATGTATATTAAGATAATGTAATATTAAGCTTCCTATTTACACACACACACACACACACACACACACACACACACACACACACACACACACACACTAGTAAGCTTAATATTACATTCTCTCGCTCTGTTAAAAGAATTTCATTCTGTAGGTTCCTGTTGGATCATTTGTTATATACAGAAACGCTGCAGAGAAGTTGTTGTAGCAGAACTTTCCAAACATCCACATGGAGTCATACCACAGATATATTAATATTCATAGAGGAGTATATAAACAAATTTACTCCGCAGTCGTGTCAGGACACGCTGAGCCTATAAAAAATAGTGTTTGCAGGAGGGGGCAATCTACAGTATCAGAGAGAGACTGTCTGAAGAAATGGCAGCCACTTTAACGTGGATTATGCTTATAAACATGTGACCCACAAACACTCTTTCTGTTCTTACATTCATTTCAGTCACCACTGATGTATTAATACATTACATTACATACACCGTACAAGTGCTTGCATGGGCATTGGTGTTTGCACCCTTCATTTGCATTGTGTGAATGTGCTGGATCCTGAAGGGATAGTAACTGCAGTGGAGCCACCAAAGTCCTTCAGAGGTTTATATAATTACAACCACTAAAGATTATTTTCTTTACGTGATTATTATTTTCTTAATTCATTATTTGGTGTATAAAATGTCAGAATCCCCAGTTTCCAGAGTCGCTTGTTTTATCCAACTCAGTCACAAAGGTTATTTTGACAAAGAAAACCAGTATTTGCAACTTGATTCCGCACCAGAAGTTTATATAGACCGCCCAGTGTCACATACAGCAAGTGGATGTACATGACTGGACGGTGTATGGAATATGTGACCAAGAATGCTTCAGTTCCTGCCTGTACTATACAGCCATCAGTTGTTCCAGATGTTTCATTTGATAATGAAAACGATAGCTACAGCACTAAAATGTATTTGACCAGATATGTGTTGGCCTAAAGTTCAGTTGATTAAATATCGGATGTTATCTGGCTACAGGATTAGTGCCATTAGACGATTCATTTTGTGTTTATTTTTGTTTTAGCCCAAATGTTTACTCTTATTACTGTGCTGGAGGGCATGTCCATCATGCAGGAGCAGCAACATGGCATGTACGTGCTATTTTCTCTGGAATCAGAGCCGTTACAGAGGCTGCAGCAGCTTTGCAATATGTATCAGTGGGCTTCCTCTCACTAGTTTTATTTCCACATTGAGGGAAATATTAAAGTACAGTGAGACAGAGATTTTAAAAAAATTAAATAAAATGATGGCGACAAATCATAGTGACAGACACTGAAAAAAACAATATGTTGCAAGACTAATGAATATATGTAGAGGGAGGGGAGAGCAGGAGGGGTGGATGGCAAACAATGGTAACAATGAGTGTGTGTGTGTTGGTGGGAGTGGGGGTTGCTTTGATGACTAATCATTTCCGTTTGAGACCCAGAGAGACATGGGCCCCCTGGGGTAGCCGTCCATTTTGTGCACGCACACACACACACACAAACACACGCACGTGCCCCAACTCATATACTCATATTGCCCCTCTGATATAATACCAAATCTGCAGATAGAATACAGTCATCAGTTTATGAGACCATGAATTTTCTCTTTTTCTCTCTCTCCCTCTCTCTCTCTCACTCACACACACACACACACACACACACACACACTCTCTCACTCATACACATCCCAAGTGCTGTGAAAAAGTTCCATATTTCAGCTTTAAATGTCATATTGGGCGGCTGGACACAATAACAACCTGTGCTTGCTCACTTAGCTTTATAATTCCCTTCAGTCTGAAAGCCAGGTTCAGTGTGTATGTTGAAATTATTTTTCCTGACAGCAATAAATAAATCAAATGCTTTGACACAAAAATGACACAAACTTGTATATGCGGCTGTCACAGGACTGTAATAAGCACACCCATTGATTTAAGTTGATCAAAATGACGTCAGAACTGTAGAAGCCTCTTGTGAGAGAGGTGAAATGTCTTTGAGTCTCTTGAAGTCCAGTTGCCCTTGATTTTAAAACGCCTCAAATAACTGTGACCTGGATGACTGAGAGTCTTCACAGACATGTTGTTGATGCTCCAGTCAGGATTCCCAGACCAGCGCAGAAATCGACTTGGCAAAATAAAATCCACTTACCTACACCTCTCTGAGCGACCACCTTTTTGCAGTGCCCCCTGGGGCGCAGCATTTAACTCCCCGCCGCTCCGGTGGACTCACAGCAACACAAAGCAACACAGCTGTGTCTGTAAAGGTCTCTGAAAATAAGCTGCATGCTCGACTAACCTTCCTTAGATAAATGTAATATAATACTAATGGTTTTTCCCCCTTTCACTTCATCCTTATCAGCCACTTATTTGTCACAGTCAGTCCGGGTGTTTGCCATTTCTCACAACCATCTTTACTCTTCCACCCACCTCCATCTTGCTGTGCTTTTATTCCTCTTTCCTCATAGTTATGTCATCATGCTTGTCCTCACCCATCACTCTTAATATTTCTTTATCTTCTCTCACTTTTAGTTATATTTTACTAATAATTTGAAACGGATTCTGGAAGCTGTCTTACTGTCTTACTATTCGCTATGCGTTTTTGTGTGTTTTTATGTGTCCATCTACTGATCCACCCCTCCTCTTCCCTTCTTGCTCCTTCTTTTTCTGTCCCACAATCCTTTCCTGCTCATCTCTGCCGGCACTAATTACTAATTAACTTTCAGAAGGTCCCACAGCTCAAAGAAAGTCCCAGTGGAAAAGAGGCAAAATAGAGTATTTAATCAGTTCTGTTAATCAGTCCCGCGTCAGTGTCCAGTCTTTGTGTGAGGATGGCAGGAAAAATAAGATGTATTCATTGTTGTGATACAAAGAACAGGACAACTGAAGACGCTTTCAGATTTTCATGCTCTGGTCTCTTTTACCTGTACAGGAGGTGACACCATGACAACAGAAATGCAGGAGATCGCCATCACAGAGGACAAGCCTTTACTCACGGGTCAGGCTGAAGCCAAGGTCAGAGTTGGTGACACACATACACAAATACATATTGCACACACTCTAGTATCCACACAGGCTGCGTGCACATACACACACACATTGGCCGACTAATGTTATTCTAGCATGGAGAAACAGAAATGAGCACACTTAAGTACATTAATAGCATGACTGTCGGTGTGTAGCGAGTACAGTCTGAAACCACAGATACATGTCTGTGTGTGTGTGCGCGTGTGTGTCAGACAAACAAGTGTTGGTTTGTGTGCGAGTGTGTTAACATTTGTATCCTTGCTGTGCATAAGCTCATGAATGCGAGTGTGTGCACTTTTGAGTTTGAGCAAAGCTTACATGTGACAGCATGTTTCAAACACATGTATCAAACACATTTGTGTGTGTGTGTGTGTGTGTGTGTGTGTATGTGTGTGTTTGTGCACAGCTGCAGCTCTGGCTCAGATCTGCCCGGGTGACGTCAAAGCCCCCAAGGGGGCGAGGGCAGCTCCTCTGCTCGGCTGCGCTGATGTTGCCGTGCAGATGCAGCGCAGCAGAGCAGAGACGTTTGTTTCTCAATCCTGACACCTGGTGGGAAAATGGGGAAATACAGAACTAATACAATAACAACACAGCTACTGATTCACAATGAGACAAAAGCACAAGCTTTGATTTGACTTCCCGTGAGTGAGCAGGTAGAAGTGTATTCACATTGTTGACAAGAAATATACAGAAGGTAAAAAATCAATAGTACTCTAAAGCAGTATTATGTTGTCTACAAAACTCGACCATTTTGCAGTCTTTAACTTTAATCCTGTGGTTAATGAGGGTCAAGTAATTCTACTGTACGGGACATGAAAATCTTATGACATGGGCGTCCCCATGTCATAGTGGTCTATAACACACATCCTCCCCAAATTGTATCTTTGTTACATGTCACCACACCCTTTCTCTCTATTCCTGTATTTCCTATTTATCATTACTGTGAACTATAGAACAAAGGCAAAAATGCCATAAATCAAAACAAACAACAACAGTGGGTATGTGTAATTTTAGTACCAGCATAAAGCTCTACACCTGCTCATTAATGCATGTCTAATCAGCCAATCATGGGGGCAGCAACTCCGAGTACAAAACATGCAGACAACAACAAATCCTATGAAAATACTAAAACCAACAACACCTTAGTCTCTTTAATAATTTCCATACCCTCTGTGCTGCATTCAGCCCCTGAGGATAAAAACCTCACTCTCAAATACATTTTCTTGAAAAAGGGCCAGTAATTTACTAAAACAGCAGGGCACTGCAGTTTTTAGCAAAAATTACTCAAACTGGAGTAAAAAACGCAGTTGTTGGGAAATATTTGAGAATGGAGGTCTAAGGCGCACAGGAATGACTTACAGTATATCAGGCTTTGGAAACATAGTTGTTAGGATTATCAATACACTGTAGCTTTAACCTTTTTAAAATATGTCTTTATTTTACAATACCTAAATTCCTGACTATTGAATCTTAAATATAATATCTATGATATTGATTAATTATAGGTTTGTTAAAAGGATGAACCTTCAAACGTCCCTTTTTCTTATGTATGTAGATAAAGAATGGAGAAAAAAAAGAAGCGAACAACAGGCTTGCTTTGCCATGAATCTGTGACAGTGACAAACACTCATGTCAGCTGTAGAGTCATTACTCTTGCCTGCAGCATCGGATATGACATGATGGGGGGGTGGAGAGTAAGTCAGAGGAGGAAATGTAATAAAGATTGGGAGGTTCTACGTTATATCCGAACGTCCTCCCTAACCCGCATACATTTAACATCCACCCGCTGAACACATGCAAAACTCTGTGATTGAGTTTTCTCATGATTTCTATCGATTTGAATTAGTGACCTTTTTATTATCCAGCAAGGGGCCGTCTCTCCAGGGCTCTCCATTTCCTCCTCAGCGATGATGCCCATGTGCACCCGCCCACCTCCACTTCAACTTCCCAGACTGCTAATTTCCTTTTAGAGCTTTTGAGGCTAGTAATTTATTAGCAGGGTTGCAAATGAGCATCACCATTTAAAGCCTCCCACTGAGAGACTTCCTGCGTGTAATCCCCAGCATGACCACCGGCTTCTCTGAAGAGGCCCTCTGATGCTTTATCGGGAGAGTAATGGCACCCATCTTGCATGTGTGGGTGTTAATTAGGAAGCAAGGCCTCACTTAAGCATAAGAAGAGTGTGAAAGAACAAAGAGCTGGGAATTTTCTCTCAAGTGTTTTTTGTATTTATTTATTAAAAAATTAATAAATGTGTTCAGATTCTGGAAATGAAATGACAAAGTGACTCAGATTACAAAATTATAAATGATGAAGATGATGTAAAAGTAACACAGCTGTTAGGATGGTGAAAAAAACCCACCATGTTCCAGAGATATATGTTTTGATCACTGGCTAATGATCAAAACCTACTCGATTAGTTGTTTAAGAAAAAATGCCTGATGGTTTCAGGTTCACAAATGTGAGAAGTTGCTTGCTACACTATAGTAAACTGATTATTTTTGTAGCTTTGAACTCGGACAAAACAAGACATTTTAAGACATTACCTTGGAATCTGGAATTATGATGTTTTTTTAGTTTGTTTTTAACATATATTAACTACATTGATCCGCAGATAATCAATAATAGAAATAATCGTTAGTTGGAGTCCTCGTTGTCATCTCTCACGTCATTTTTTTCGTTTTTCACAGGATGCTGAACTGGCTGCCAGGATACTCCTGGACCAAGGACAGGTAACACTGTTTCCCTTCAGATTTACTGACTGAAGAGGTCATGGGTTGCATGGTATGGAGAACAAACAAAATATACAATACAGTCATAACGGAACTACTTGACCAGGCAGGAGTGAAGTGCAACATAGCTTATTACTAAAAGAGATGTGGAATGTTCTTCATTAATTTGTAGGTGACGTCTAAAGTCACCTAAATTACAAATAAAGTTTGATTTATTTGACTGTATCAGAAATATTAATTTGCACGATTTAAATGATACTTCTAAGCACTTTACCCTATTTGACATTCTTTCATTTAAACAAAATGTGATACTTAACTTTAATACTTAAAGACTGTTGTCTTTATAAAGATTGCAGAACCTACCCAAGCCTTTATAATACACAGCTTAATGTACATGTTACATTTGGACATAACTTCATGGTTTGCAATTTTAAAAAACAAACAAAAAAACATATCTCTGGGCTACACACATGCTGGCATTAACGAATTACGGTTATTAATGACTTTTTCATTTAACATAAGTAGAAAAGATATATATGACTGATCTCACAAAGGTCAGGTTACAATCAACAATCAACAACAACAAGTCAATAGACAAATGTTCAGCTTTTTTGTAAAAATGCGTTTTAATAAGTGGGAAAAAAACAAACAAACTTTCCACAGCCCTTAGTGAAGCCTGCTGGGGAATAAGTGTTTGTAACTCAAAAGATACAGTGGATTTAGGGACTGTTACTTTAAAATTTGTATGTTTTATATCTTGGTCGCTCTCGAAGGAAACAAAACTGAAATGCCAAAAAAGTTTGGCCATGACTGACTGAAGGAGTCAGTGAACTCTTTTAAGTCCCTTCTTAAAACATACTTTTACAGGAGAGCCTTTCCCGATCTTATTTGACTTTATTTTATCCCTTTTATTTTATTCTATTTTACTTATTTTATGTTTATTTACTTTTCAATGTTTTCTTTCTTTTATCTCGTATTGTTTTTGTATTATTGTCTTTTGGGTATTATTGTCTTTACACTTGTTAAAGCACTTTGTAACTTGTTTTGAAAAGTGCTCTACAAATAAAGATTATTATTATTATTGTTATTATTATTATTATTATTATTATTATTATTATTATTATTATTATTATTATTATTAAGGTCTAAAGACTAAAAATTAATAAGGAGTAAAAAAATGCAATCTCACTCCAGAAAGGTCAGTATCACTCTTTGAATTTGTTGTGGGATCTTTTTCTCTTGCTCTCTCCAGGAGCACAGCATTGAGACCCCGCATGGTGTTCTGCACGTGACCCTCCACGGCACACGAACCACCCGAAGGCCTGCCATCCTCACCTTCCATGATGTGGGTCTGGACAGTGAGTAGCTTTCTTTCTCTCTCTGCCGTTTTGTTTCTCAAATCTGCATCGCACAGTCTGTCACTCGTCCATGACTTGTATTTCACCTCCCATATTTGATTCCTCTTTTCTTTTTTTTGTGTCAGGCAAGAGCTGCTTCTCCCCTCTGTTTAAGTTCGAGGAGATGCAGGAGATTGTCAAGAACTTCACCCTGATTCACGTTGATGCTCCGGGCCAGGAGGAGGGAGCTGCTACCTACCCCGCAGGGTATGACATGAAATTATGTGTGTGTACGTGCTGGTTGTCCTGCGGTAACCTTCCTTTTTTTATTTTTTATTATTTAAGTTAACTTCTCAGAAATGGAAACAATCCTCTGTGGCGGGCTTAAACCTAATCTCTTCCAAAAATACTCAACGCAAATCTCCCTCCTCTCCGGTCTTTAATACGCTCTTGTCAGAGGTTTTAAAGAAAATCTGTCCTTTTCTCTTTCTCTATACGCACTCCTTATTTCTTCCCCCTGCGCTTCTCTTCCGTGCGTGATTACTGCACGGGCTCAGGAGGATTTTGCTACATGTATTGTCACAGCATCTCCACTGTGACCCTTAACTCCTGCTGCTGATTCTGGAAGTTGAAGCTTATTTCTTTTTTTGATCTTGTATTTAATCCCTGTGGATAAAAGTGTGAGCACACTGCATGCACTTAAGATGAAATAAAACATCATGTATTGTGAGTAATTTCCAATGATTACACATAGGTTTGGTGAGACTCCAGGTCAGAAGAGAATACCTTTTTTACGTTTTTACACTATAAATAAACATTTGGATGTTTGTGTTTTCATATTATGATGGTTTATTAGACTGAGATAATTTTTGTTTTCCAGTTACCAGTATCCCACCATGGATACCATAGCAGAGATGATCCCTGCTGTCCTACAGTTTTTCAAGTGAGTTAACGGTATTTATTTTGATGGGATTTCATTTGCCACACAGAGGGTAACTGCACGTGATGTACACATGCATGATGTTCTTGTCATATTATTATAAACAGATACACTTGTTGTTTTATTGTCATTACTGTAGTGCTGCTGGTTGTTAAAAAAGATACAAGGTGGGGAAACTTAATCCAATTATGTGGACCATTATACTTTTCAAAATGATTTTATTATGTTGGGTGGAGAACACAAAGATTGGAGAGATGCAGGTTCATTTGAAAGTGTAATTTCTACTTACATTTCACTCAGTTCAGTATCATGGGGACTCCTGAATTATTTAATGATGCAATTGGGTCATGTGAACTTAAAGGTGCAAGCAGTTCTGGAGAAATCCAACACCACGACACGGCAAGTAATGCAATTAACATTAGCTAAGTTGTGGGTTAGCACACTGTTGCTACAGCGTATCTTGGTAAACTGGAAAGTAAGCTGAATGTCCACGGGCAAGTCATTTAACATTACCTGACACACAAATCATGGCTGGAACGTCTGGAATAGTGTTGTGTGTCCAGACCTACAAAAAATGCGACAAATCTGCCGTTTGTAACAAATTTGGTACGTCCATTGGCACTAACTACCCACCCATTTCAGTAGCACCTACAGTAATGTTTGAGGGAATGAATGCTTTCAGAAATGTTTTATTATTACTTTTATTTTTAAAATAGCCTTGCACTCTTCTCCAGCTACTGTGTGTTTGAATACGTCTGTTTATTTTGTCAGCTTCCGCACTGTAATCGGAGTGGGCGTGGGAGCCGGAGCGTACATCCTCGCAAAGTTTTCAGTGAGTGTCATCTTTTGTTTATGTCTTCTGACGGTGGCTAATGATACTACACTTTGTTTTGTTGGTCAAGCAGCGGTGAAACGTGGTCATGACACTACCCGTCATTTTTAGATATGTGAAACAGTGTCATTCATGCACATTTCTGTCTGCAACTTTGACTACTGAAATAACCCGAGTCTGGAAACATTCTGTCTTGTGATGTTTTTTCTTGTCGTCTCACCATCTGTCTCTCTGTTGCTTCCTTTCTCTCTTCAGCTTGCGAACCCTGATTCAGTGGAAGGTCTGGTTCTGGTCAACATTGACACTAACACCCGAGGATGGATAGACTGGGCTGCTCAGAAGGTACGTTTGGTTTTCTTTCTGTCTTCCTTTCTTCATTCCTTCCCAGTCAGGCCTGCATTGTTTTGTGCACAGAAACATGTGGAAATTTGATCTAGTTAGTCCTAATGTGAGTTCTCCATCAATTTAACTTTAGCTTTGGATATGAAATTATGTGACTGTATGAACGGCCTGTGTCCCAGACTACTATTGATTATGTTATTGCTTATCACATTAAACTTACTGAATGATGAACAATCCTATTGATTCTCTTCCTCTCTAGCTCATCTCGGTGACATCCTCCCTCACTGAGCAGCTCATGTCCCACCTTTTCAGTCAGGTACAACGTCAACGTATAAAATGTATATGCCAAATGTTCCACCTGGTGACTTGTATTGCATGGTTTTGTGAGTGTTTTGGGTTGCAGTTGACAAAAATGTCCATTTCCTTGTAGGAGGAGCTGTCATCAAACACAGAGCTAGTGCAGTCTCACAGAGAGCGAATCTCCAAAGCCTCTAATCAGTTTAACATAGAGCTCTTCTGGAAGACTTACAACAGGTAAACACACCCACACGCGTCATTACATGAATGCAAGTATACTCCACATCATACACGGACGAAGATAATCTGCTCTTTTCATTTCCATGCAGTCGCAGAGACTTGACCTTTGACCGCAACAGCAGCTTCAAGTAAGTATTACTTATGTCCATATGTATATAAAATCTCCCAAAACCCACCCTAATCCAATTCTAATCTCTATTTTGTCAACCTCAGGTGTCCAGTAATGTTGGTGGTGGGTGACCAGGCTCCATATGAGGACGCTGCTGTAAGTTTCAGCTTATTTATTTATTTTAGTTCTACAATGTCTCTTAATGGGAATTTAAAAGTTTATATGCATGTTTCAACTGTTCTTATATTTTCTGATTCATAAACACATTCAGATGTCTGCGTGTCTTGTTGTGATGGCAGAAATTTAGTGTTTTTCCTCCTGTGAACCACTAGGTGGAGTGCAACAGCAAAATGGACCCCACAACAACCTCATTTCTTAAGGTAACTACCCTTGTGTCTTCTGTTTTCAATGTTTCTCCGTTCTTCCTCACTTAATTTTGTCATTCACTCATACACACTTCCTGTCTGCCTCCTCCACAGATGGCTGATGCTGGTGGTCTCCCTCAGCTGACCCAGGTAACAAAAAACATTTTTTAAATATTATTTAATGTGCAATATCCCCTGTTGTAATATTCAGTATACAATAAAGTGTTTCTGATTCTGATATTTACAACATGGATGTTAAAGCTAATGTAAAAATGAGTAATTGTATAGATGGAATATAAAACACCATTTCTTTTCAATGTTTTTGCAGCCTGCTAAACTGACTGAGGCGTTCAAGTATTTCATCCAGGGAATGGGCTACAGTAAGTTCACTTCATCCAGTAAAAGAATTTACGTACATATTACACATACAGTGATACATAAGGTAATAATTGCCAAAGTGCTCCATTGTAGGATTTCATCACATGCATAGTATATGTTAAACCACCTATTCTTCCTGGTTGTGTGCAGTCTTGCTCAAAAAAAACATTTTGTGTATCACCAGCCTTATCAAGTCCCATGAAAATAATAAAACTAACAATTAATTGATCCTAATAGCAAGTATTGTCTGTGTAGCCAAAGCCTGATATAGCTTAATCCATATGTGTTTTAGAGCTCCATTAATGTTAAAAAACTACCTGCCTTATCATTTTAGATGTTGCATAGTGTTTGCATTGATTTCTAATTTGTCTATCCACATCTTTCTATCCATTTATCCACAGTGGCTTCATCTTGCATGACCCGCCTGTCCCGCTCTCGCACCACCTCCCTCTCGTCCTCCTACTCCATGGATGGGTCCCGCTCTCGCTCCCGCACCCTGTCCCAGGGCTCGCAGGGTGGCCAGATGCCGCCCAGCCCCTCCCAAACAATGGAGGTGTCTTGCTGAAGGAAAAAAAATGATAGATAGTGTGAGAGTGAGAAAGAGAAGAGGGCAGAGACATGAGGAAGGGAAAGATGAAGCATGACAATAATGCAGGAACGAGACGAATGGGTTACTTATTTGTCACTAAACAACTCCCATCATTCCCCACAAGAACAGAATAGGAATAGACAGGGAGAAGGAGGGAGAAAGAGGAAGATAAAAACCTCCACATTTTGCACCACATACAAAGTCCAGTCCCTCTCCTCACGTCCCCCTTCCAGGTGAAAACAAAGTGGCTTAAAGGCTAGAAGAGATTAATAAAAAAAAGGGGGGGATGTGAGGAAAGAATGGCCGCCAGTCCTCCCTCCTTCCCTCTATTGGAACCTCTGTCAGCCAATAGAGCCCTTTAATTTAGATAGGAGGCCTATAGAGACCGCACCTTGCGTTAACCAATAGTAAGAATTCAGAAAACGGTATTGTTGATGGTGATATTCAAGCTGATGATGATGATAATAAATAGAAAAAAACCTGTAACACGTCTTTATTACGCAATGACTTTAAAATGACATAGATTAAAAAAAAAACATACTATAGCAGAGATACTTATAACAATGTGTGTCTACTACTTTTTAAGCTAGTTTTTATTGTCATTTTTATTTCTTTTCATTTGATTTTTAAAAAAAATACTTTTATTGTTATTTTATTTCTTTAATCTGATTGTATTATCTTATTTGTAACCTGCCTCAGCAAGGGACTGAAGCTGCTGACTGGTTGACCCATCATGTGGCAACAGCCTATGAGAGCCATTTAGTGACTAATTTCTCTTCGATGTCGCCAGGTTGTTTATGTCTTCCATTTACCCCGTCTCTAAGTGACTGTTTTGTTTTCCCATTGGATTTGAGAAGGTCGGCAGGAAGCTTCTTTTGTTTTGTTTTTTTCTTCTTCTGGACTGTTTGGAAGTTGCATGCCTGGTATCAGCCCATGTGAATACTGACTGGATAATATTTTTCTTTTATATTTTGCTAATGAGTTGTGTGGACTTGGATGTGTGCTGTTTTGTTAGCTTGGAGTGTTTAGCAAACATGGCAGCCTGCAGGTAAGCATAGGTGAGACTGAGGGTGTTTGTGCGCTTTAGCTAGCTAGCCTAGCACCCTATGGTTAACACTAGTCGCACACTGAATAGTGCTTCCAATATTGCTGGCTGTCTCGCACTGCGTGTCCCAATATCCACCCTTGTGTGCTACTCAACAGGGAGCATTACATCATAAAGTAGCATGCTAGCATGGATATTGCATTTCAGTGTTGGGCGTAACCAGAAGGGATCACTGTGTTTATCACCTGGGTTGTAAGCTCTTAGCCTTGCCCGTGCATGGATACCTCCTAACAAACCCAGCTACCATACTTGAGTTTCTGCGCAATGTGAGGTCAAATAAACACACGCTCAACAAGTGGCTTTATTCAAGCAATGGGGTCAGGAGAATTGTGTTTGCATGTGATTGTTGCGATATGTGTGTGTGTCTGAGGAAGTAAATGTGAGGTGTATGGAATTGCTTGTACCCGGAAATCACAATTAATGCAGCAAAGACGGCCAGGGTCCTATAAAAAAGTTTAGAGACCAACGAAAATCCCCTGTGACTTATTAATGACAATGAACCAGCCCCTTCACTGCCAACACTTGACACAAAGAATGGTATACAATTGTTGCCACCTGGGCTGTACCTTTTAGTACAGCCTAAGTCATAAGAGGCAAAAGATTTTGCCTCCTGTAGTTGCAAGAGTAGAAAAATAATCAGCCAATATCTACACCTTGAAACAACCAATTGGGTATTGCAGCCAATAAGCATTCTTACTGCCAAAGCGAAGAGCCCGAAAATACCTTTTTGTTAAAATTCTGTCATCAGAAATGCTCTGAGCTGAATTTGTGCCTTTTGGCATCACTTATAGTGGCTCACTTATTAGAAATGGTTAATATTTCAGCAGCAGATCAAAACTAAGCTTGCCACTGCCCTCTGACGTGTTTGGACTGACCGTACTTTTTAAGGAGCCGTAATTGGACCCAATGTGATATCCTTGGAGCTAATGTGCATTTGTAAGTGTGCCACTTGTGGGCACGCACCTGTGCAGCATTTCATCAGATTTTACTTTTTTTTTTAAAATACGAAGTATAATTTCTGAGTCAGTTGGTTGCCTGTATGTTACGTGCTTTCTAGTGCTCCTTTCCCAAACCTGTTTGAAGTCGAGATGGAGCGACGGTTTTGATGACAGCAACAGGAAAGTCGGTGGAGGGCCTCAGATTTGGTCTTTAAATAGACTGCTACTTGGCTAGATATTAATTATGGTGGTGGTGATGACGACAATAATCTGTTTTAAGTCACTTCCCCTCTGGCCCATCTCATAGTGCAATTCACAGCCAGCCTTTGAACCGCTGAACAGCTTTTTGTTTACGTTTAATCAGGCAAACACAAATCTTGATGTTTAGATGCTATAGGGTATAAATGCAAAATGTGATCTGTCCAGAGGGCTGAAGTTCAGAATGTAAATGTTTGCCTCCTTCCAGATATAAATTATACTCAGTCAGGCATGGGGACGTCTACCAAATAAGAGATAATAGGAGGAGCCTAGAAAATAAAATTGCCAAATAGGAAAACAGAGTGGTACTTCTTTGTGGAGAGATGAGCCGGGCTGTGTGATTGTAAATGCTTGTCCATTTTGTCTTTTGTTTGTCTCTTAAGTTCCATCATATTTCTCTTTCCCCTTTTATGTTTTGAAATTTCATTTTTTTGGGTTTTATCTCTGTGAAGTGTTAGTTTACCGTCCCGATGTGCTCACAAGTTAGTTAACCGTGTGATTGTTCTTGTGTAACTTTTTTAGCATTAGCGCTGATATGGGAGAACCATATAATTAACAATTTTAAAAAAAGATTAAAGGTAAAGAGAATACAATCAAATTTACTTGTGTGGCTAATTTTTCTGTGTATAACAATGGACATCCTTAAAAAAAAGCTACCTTAAATATTAATAAAAGCTTAAGAGAAATATTCTGTCTCCTGTGTTACATTTTCAAGAGGGGTTGATGAAAATATGTTGTATACAATTTGCCTTTGCAGTGTTTTGTTGATTTGGTCTCTTGCTAATACATCCACATTCAGACTTAGTATTTAGAATCAAATTAAATATAGGGGAAAAGACCTCTTTGTAGCATAGACAGTTCTTGATGCACTTTAGCAAAACAAGACCTTGATAAGGCTAGCTTGTATTTGAAGTATGATACTGTATTCTCAAACTGTTACAATTACACAAATGGCGCCAACATCCTCAAGTCCTGCCTGCTCTTGAATTGTTTTTTTTTCAAATGAGCTCAATGAAGATGACTTTGACTAAATCCCCCAAGTCTTTACCCAAACGTATGTTTTACCTAAACCATCCTAACTGTAACCAGTTGTATATACTGCATTTGTGAAATAAATGTGTAATACGGTGTGAAACTTATGAAGTGTCATATCACTCCAGTCTCCAAAGCAGGCAAACTTAAGGACCATATTAGGCTATATACCACACAGCCGGATGAGGTGATAAGATTTAGGCCTTTATGCTGGATAGTCCTTCCGCTGTGTTTCTGTGAAAAAAGGGTTTTTGTGTTTTGAAGAACATGGACTACATTATGCTTCATTACTAAAAGATAATGTTCTAGTCATGAGAGTCGTCTTGCTGGATAATAACCACCAGGTTTCTCTGTGGTGATAACTTTCTTTTTAATATAAAAAATTATTAAAATTATAATAAAATGGAAATGAAAATAGAGAAATATGCTGTCAATCATATTTCAAGACACATAACAGAAATTATTTTCATGATTACTCCAAACCACGACATATAATACACACTAGTTTAGTATCTGTATCGCAAGTTACTGCATCTTATAAAGATTAAAACCAACCATTACCAAGACACAGGTGATGAAGTAGATAACCTTATAAATTACACTCTATACATATGTGGCCAAAATGTAATAAGTTCTTAATTAAAAAATTAATACATCATATATTTGGCTAGCAATTATAAAAATATATCATGTACTGCTACAAAGAAATAAGAACTAGTTAGTAGGCTTTTCTATCAAAATGCAACATCTGAAACTTCTTGATGGACACTTAAAAGTTACATTTTTGATTGTTTCTTTGTTTTCAGTTAGGATCACATGGTTTAGTGAATAAGAAATTTCCTTAAAAGTGATTAATCAACTTTAAAATCTAAATGATGTTAGTTAAGGTGAACGTTCCTGAAGTTTGTGTCTTACACAGATTATTTCACTCCATTTCTGTATGAGTCCATGCTGCAGATTGCTAATGCTCGAGGGCATTACCTAAATCATTTGAACAAACATTTAAAACTTCTCAACACCCTATCAAGAACCCGATGCAGGACACTATGTATCATCGAGGAAGGTCTTTTGAGAAAGGGCAGTGTGTCTAATGTATAGACATGACTCAGCCCCAGAGATTCCAGACACTTCAGTTCAATGGAAATGTCAAATGAGGGATCACTGATGAGCTGAAGCATCTTCAGAGGGTCTCTGAAGTAGATTAGATTCAGTGATTTTAAAGTATGTTTTACCATGGGAAGAAACAGCTTTGATGAAACAAGGAAGTAAACTAACTTCTTATTTAGTTTAACAACCCCACCAGTGTCTCTTGTCCTTTCAAGCTTCCCTGTGGCCTCATTAATGTTTTTCTTCAAACACAGCAACACCTGGTATCTGACTTTGATGTGACTGTCAAATCTATCTGAATCGCTGTGGAGGTTCTCGATTTGTTGTTTGGAGTATCTCCAAGTGACCTCAATTTGTTCACAGTAGAGCTCAACAGACCTGAGTGCATTTTGCAAATCTTCCAGAGCTTGATCGATGCAGCTTGGATCCTGATGCCCATCTTTCTGGGTTAATGATGCAAATGCACGGTTGTAATATGCAAATGCTGCCCAGCAGTGGTCCTCCTGTATGGCCTTAGTGTACATCTTGATACTCTCTCTGAGATGTCCCTTTTCCTGCAGCTCATTGCCAAATGCAGTGTAGTGGTGGAGGTTTGATGAGGGTGATTCTTTCCATCTGAGTTTTTGCCTGGCTGTTTTCAGGTCTTCAGTTAGTTTTTTTTTTAAGTCCACAATAGAATCATCCTCATTGAAGTTGGTGAGTAGCCACATACCCCAGAATTCATTCAGTGCAGACAAATCTGAATCTGCTGGCTTGTTGTTACTGTTTTTGTACACTTCATCCAGTATGTCCAGATACTGACTGAAAAGCTCTTCCTTCTTCTTTATCACTGGGATGTCACACTCTAAGAATCTAGCAAATGTTTTTTGAACATGGTAATTTCTGGCAATTTTAACTGTCTTTATTCTTGAATCTGAGGTTTTTGTTAAAATGTGCCACAGTGTCAACAGTAAATGTTGAGATTTGTCATGTCCTTGGCTGTTAGGATACAGTTGTAATTGCTTCACAAAAAGATCTTGATAAACTGGCATGACATCAGTTATATTTTCCAATAAATATTGAAGTTTGCCCATTAAAGCCAGAAGTTTCAGTGTATCTGACAGATGACTGGAGCAGACAACTAGCTGAGCAGACCCAGGAGATCCTTGTCTAGCAGTGCGGCCAAATGCCTGCGCCTCCACTCGAGCATTCTTTGGCAGGAAGGTCTGCAAAACAAACAAACCTCCAGCTTTCTTTACGTCGTCTGAAACCTTAAGATCTGTTCCACGGCCTGCAAGGTTTGTTGCTATGATTACGTTTCCAGCTTGAAGCTCTTTAAAGACTTCAGAATTGTCCATATTGTTGCTTATGTAAAGCTTTTTGTTGGGGACCTTGCCTCCCAGAGCTTTGTGGAGAACCTTTGCTCGATTGATGGTCTCACAGATGACCAACACAGCTCTTGGATCCCTGTATGGAGTAGAGTTGGTTTGTCCATTGACAACATGGCAGATTTTCTCAATCCATTCTTTTTCATCATCTACAATTACGCCTTCAACCTCAAACAGCTTTCTGCGTTTGAATGAAGGTATCTGACAGGTCTTGATCCCTTTGTAGATTTTCTGCAAGGTCTCAGTCTCAGCTTGTTGGCCAAGAGTCCCAGAGATTCCAAAAATCTGATCTTCATACTTTTGAAGCAAGCCAACATTGGACATATAGTTTGTGATGGCTGTCATGTCACTCAGCTTGGACTGATGTTTCATTTCAAGAAACTGCTGTAGCCCATCTGACCATTTCATGTTGTTTTCAACAACACCTGTGCAGCTGTAGTCAACAGGCACTATCCCATGTGTCTCAGCAATGTATTCATGATCCATGGTCATTGTTTGTGCGTAGAATGCATTTTCAATCCAGACCTTTAGTTTAGATTTGACCAGATCTGAGAGGAAGCCCGGGACGTAGCAGCTACTTTTATCTTGGCTCAGTTCACATGGTGTAAAATGCAGAGCACGTTTTATTTCTGTTTCTGCAGCTCTCTGTACACTCTCTTCATCAGAATACATGTACTGACAGAAGCCTCCATTCCTTAAAAGCAGTGGTACTCTCTGTCTTCCAGCCATTTCTATTTGTTGTCCTTTGTTCAGTTCCTCTATTGCTCCATCATTGTTTACGCAGTGCAGAGCAAACTGACAAGATGGGAATCTACTCTCTGCTGTCTCAAAGAACTTTGCCAGCTGGTTAGCAGTAACGCTTGCAGTTTTTTCAGTTAAAAGGCTCGGGTTCTTTCTAAGGTCCCTAACAGAACCTTTTCCCAGTATACCTGTGTCCTCAGCCATTTGAAGGATGGTAAACTCATCAACATATTTGCCCTTTGTTATATTTTCAAGCACAACATGATGGAAGGGGTATTTTCTCCCCACAGTTGTCTCTGTGCTAATCTTACTGAACTGATTAGCAGTGGCCCATATGAATGCCAAGAGTGGATTGAGATGTTGCAAAGCAGGCATGTCACTACTTATATAAACCACATGAAGACCCTTATCTAGCATCAAGGAATCCACTTCATCCACAATTGCACACTGGAATTGTCTTTGCCCAAATATGTCTGTCCTTTTGAAGTGATGCCGGAGCCAGTCTCCCGCAAACTCCTCCACAGTACCATAAACAACCTGACACTTATAGCACTTTTTTAAGTCTTTGTCCTGTTTGTTAGTGTTGCAGTCTACACTGATGTTCAAAACTTTATAAAACTCTCGCCAATCTTTCAAATCTCGCTCTGCTAGAACAGGAGAGCTGGACATGATGTCTACCTTGTCACCTCTCATAGCTCTGAAAGCTGCAAACATTGCCACGATACACGACTTCCCCTCTCCAGTGCCAACCTGAACTAACCGCCCTGTTTTGGAAAGAGCCATGATACACCAGCTCACCATTTGTGTCAGTCGTGGTCTGAAGTGAGTTTTTTCTGCTGCCTGACAGAGCTCCAGCAAGTCTTTTTTCAAACCACTCTGCTGTGATCCATTATTGTGTAATGTAAGATCTTCATCAACTGATGACACAATGTCCCTCACATCATCTAAAAGCTTTTCATCAATTTGGTTTAACTTCTGTTGGCGGATTTCCTCAAGAATTTCATCCAGATTCTTTTCTGTATCGTCTGCTAAACATTTTTTGAGGTTTTCATCTGTTACAGTCTCGTCTCGGACCAGCTCGATAAGTGTTCCTGTTTGACATCTCCAGCTGGGAGTAATGTAATTAATCTCTATACAATGCAACATTTTCAGCATCCATAGTGGCAGAGGTAATCTGTCATTTGTTGTTGATCTCTCAAATCGCTTCAGCAGAGCGTTGAACAAGTCAGTGGCATCAGTTGGGCTCCATTTGATATTTGTAACCAGTCCCTGCAGCTTGTTGAGAAGAAGCTCTTCATTTTTGTTGGGAGTCAACAAACTTTGAGTAAAGAGAAAAGTTCTGAATCTTTTAACCAATTCTTCCTCTCCGGTATCCCTGTCATATTCATCCATTTTGTAGGAAAACTGTCAAATCTGGTCAAAATAGAAATGGGAAAAAATATCCTTAAAGCAATACTCTATTTAATACCTGCAATTCAGTAATATTGTAATTATAATATGTTTACTTGTTACAGCATTAACTTAAATATTGGTGTATAACAGGTTTCATTCTTAATTTATATTTAGCAGTTTTTATTCTCTACATTGCACAGCAAGCAAATATTCATAAAAATGCATCAAAACACAGTTATAACTATTCACATTATTACTTCCATCAGAATCATTAATCCCTGAGCTAGCTTGGGTGCTTGACCCTATTGTTTGTTTATTTATGGACATTTTTAGGCATACTTCAATATTATCTACTCTTTGCTTGAGGTCTGTCCACTTATGTATATGCACTGATGCTGTTACAGAAATGACATTTGCAATGGGTAAAAAAGTTTTTTTAAGTTGATTGATTTTTTTGTTATTAACACATTTAATATATTAATGTAGCAGTCTAATACTCACCTGTGAGAGATGAAAAAAAAAGAGAAGCAGTGTGTGTCTTTAGGACACCTGAGATGATCTGCAGCCTGTGTGTTTGATTCTTTCTTTTTAATCGTTTGTTGTTGTTTCTTTTTCGCCAAACTTGCCCAGGCACCGCCCTGTGGGGATTTCCTGCCTTCCTTTCGATTTATATATTGGACTTCCTGTAAACTGTGTTACTTACTTTAACTTACTTTCTTGTAAGTTACTTTCTTATTTTTACTTTCAGCACTTGTGCCCTCCAAAACAACATTTCTCCATTTCTAAAAGTTTGCTGGTATCAATGCATACAACCCTAAGTCATGACAAAGCAAAAGTAATCATATCTTATCTTATCACCCTGTAACGGCAACACATATCTTTACACACGGATTAGAAGAATTGATCCCATTTGGTGTTTTGAGCTAACCTCACATCACATATTTAAATGTCTTATTTAATCAATCTCAATATAAATATTAATAATAGATAGACAGACAGACAGACAGACACAACAAGAAGGATTGAATCACTATAACTTAAAACTTAAAAAGTAAAAAGATACCTTTAGTTAATATGAAGATGAAACCATCATCTGGTTGCTGCTGTTTACATTCACCCCAGATGCAAATTCAAAAAATACACTGTGGGATGTTCTGCATGTATACATGTATGTATATATGTATTTAAATAACAGTATATATTGCTTTATTTTATATGTAACCATATTTTAATATAAAGCCTACACTTTATTGTATGTTGCGTGTGTAGCATGAAGGAACTACATATTTAGTTTTTTTATACAAACTTGTGCTATATAATGACAAATAAACTACCTTGTATCTTGTGTTTGTTTTGGGCAGTGTGCAAGCAACTGTACTTACCTGTACAAAGAATAGGCTATGACAGCAGAAAAGTCATGCAAAAGGCTGTTTGGCAGAGGTCACGCTATGCTAACTTCTTTGTTGTCCACTAACAGAATTCCCCTACGCGACTGGTACCAGCATTTTTCTTTCACTTTCACACAATGATTCTTGAAAAACACATGACTTCTTGGTAGCTTATCAAGGTGTACTCAAGGCATGGTGACCTGTGACAGCCAAACATTTCCATGACAGAATATGATCATACATTTGATTTATGGCAGAAATGACGTGCGAAGGGCTGTTTGGCAAAGGTCACACCATGTCTTGGGTAACTTCTTTGTTGTCCACAGACAAACGTCCCCTACACCACTGGTTCCAGCTTGTATTTTGTTCTTTCATTTTCTTGACAATCAGAAAAAGACTTCTTGGTAGCCTATCAAGGTGTACTCAAGTGATGGTGACCTAGCTGTGACAGCTAAACATTTTCATGCCAACAGATGATCATACATTTGATATTTACGTGTGAATAATTAAAGTTGGTCTTGTTTTGCCTTGTTTTACACAGGCTGTTATCTCAGGACGTTTACCAGCATTTTGATTGTACAGTTTACCTTTAATTTCTTTGCATTGCCATTGATTAAAAAAAGGTAATTCTTTGAGGCAAAACTGCTCTTAGTAAAATGCCTCTCCACTCATCTGTATCTGCAGAGCGCTTCCACACATGCGCATGCGCACACACGGATCGAAGTCAGCCAGCTGATCAGCGGAAATTGACGACAACTACGCTGGTTAGTGTATGTACGTGGTGCAATAAAGACTTAGCCAGTAAAAAGCCAATTCTTTACCAACACTCTTGTTTAATAAGCATAAATATGCAAAACACGATGTTTTAATCTGCTCAGTCTCTCATCCACCAGATGTTGGTTTTACACATGTAAGCTGAAGTGAAAGCTGTCTGTCTTTAGTAACTGTTCAGTTTAGTTTGCCTGTACATTAAAATATGGCACATTATAAACTCAGCTGGTGGCTGAGACAGACCAGCCCTCCTCTCTACCAGCAGCAACTGCAGAGGGAGGAGGAGGACGACAGGAGGGATTGTCAGGAATATGATTTATTTTACTGGCATGTTAGATTTGTTTCCAGTGAGATACTGACTTTGCTGTTGTAAATCCTGTTGCTGCTCTAGAAACAACAGTTAGTTAATAAAAAATGTGAATTTTTTTTTTAAAATAATATATGCAACTAGGGAGATAGAGCATCGATAAAGAACTGAACCTATAAGGATTACCAATACAAGTGTGTCAATAAAATCCTAATGATCCCAACTTGAGAGAAAATGATGGCCTACTATCAAGTATTTAATTTTGTGTATACTTCACACCAGGACTAATAAAAGGGGTGAATATGGAGAAGTTTCTATTTTCCAAGCAATTATTTCACCTGCCATAAAACGTATCCCCCCTTTATAAAGCACAGATGATGGCCTAAGTATTTAATTTTGTACTGTAACTTGAGCTAAAGTTAACAGGAATGTTATTTTTTTGTATAATGTAATTTAATAAAACTAATTACTGAAAAGATCCTGTTACTAAAACATTACATTATATACTAGAGAAGACATTTTGAAAGCTTGAACTGCCTTTGTCTCTTTTGTCCCGGATTGAATGTGCCCCTCTGACAAAACAACTGGCCCCAACCTGGCCCCATTAATAAAATTGGTCTAGAACCCGCACTGATTAGGCCTACATGTGATCCAGAAAGAAGATTCTCACAGTCAAGCTTTACCCTACAAAATTTAAAGAGTTTCTGCCACCTGCTGGACAAATAATGTTACATCACTATCTATATACTGAAGTCAACAACTGTGAAACTCGTTTAAAGACAGTTAGCATGTTAGTCTTATTCAATGATATGCGTAGATATGTGTGATGCAGACGAACTTAATACATAGGCCTACTTAGAACTAATTAGGTTTCTCTGCAGTCACCATAATCATCAGTTTCTCTCAGTGACTGTCCAACTGTCCATCAGCTGTTGCATGTTTTTATGCTACTAATGTGCTTTCTTATTCAGAAGATTTGCCTACATCATACCAGTAATATCACAGCTTGCTCTACATCAGTTGTTCTTAATCAGCCCTAAGGCCACACTTCTTGTGTGAACCTGATTTGGGGATCAAAACGTTTCTATTTGTTGTTTCAGCAATATTTACTCAAAGTTTTGTTTGCATTGCCTGATTATTATCCCAACTTGAACAATTATCATTTAAGATGTAATTCAATCTAATGAACAGACATTAATATTTGCCTCAGTTGATGGAATTATTGCTGCAGGGCAGAGACTCGAAGAAAATTAGAAAGGTGTTGTTGGTCTGCAGGCCATGATATGTCAGTTTCATTTCAATTTTAAGTTAAGTTTTGAGGAGTCACTCTAATAAAGTTAGCATTCAGGTTTCCAGTAAAGGCCTTTTAGGAAGACAGTTGTGTTGGATAATGTGGATGGGATCTGTTAAACCGAGACTTGTTTTCATGTAGGCTAGCATGTAAAAAATGTTTCTGGAATTGGTTAACAACTAAAATGTTAATCATGGGTCAGTGTTTGCTTTCATGTTATTTGTTAACATTTTGAGTTTTCTCATCTGTCAGCTCAGGGCCGCAGCACGTCAACACACCCGCCACACCACCCGGTAGAACTGGGCGAGGACAACCGGTCGGTTTGCATTCGGCCAGTGGGTGGAAAGGTAACAACTTCCGAGAAGGAAACGCATTCACAAAGAGGCCGGAAGTAACGTGAATTTGATTTCAAAATAGTTGAAAATGTAGACCATCATTTTAAACAAATAAGGAAAGGAGGATTTAAAGTATGGCTGAATAACAATTGTAAAATGGGCTACTGAAATATTCGTTTTCCAAATTTGGGAATAGGCTTCTATTTGTCAAACAGGAACCAAATAACCCTCAGAAACAGCAATGATTGCAAATTTTTCAATGGTTTCACAACAAATAGCCTATATTGTCCTTTCCAAATATGTAGCTTAATTCATGTGGTAGGCCTACTTATCCTTTGGTTTGACAAGTGGTTCAGCCTACAGGGGTGACCTACTGCTAGTTTGGGGGATATTATTACTTCTGAGGTGCCTGTAAGTCATTGCTCTCTGTAGATCACCTTGGTAGACAAATTGAAAAAATGCAAATATGTGCTGATTGTTTGCAGTGACTCTCTTATGGGCAAGAAAAGGGCGTTGTTAAGAAAATTACATACATATGCAACATAATACTTCACTGGCTGACTCTAAATAGTCCCATTTTAATTGATGCGAGCGAGAGCATGTCCAGGTAAAGCCTTTTATTTTGTAAATTGGAATTCCGGATGTATCTCATTCCTCGCGACGGACTTGACACAGGTGTTTCAAGCCGGGAGATAATTAACAACTTGAGTCCTGTTAACGCACTGACGCGTTTTAATGCAAAAGAAACTATATCGTCCACAAAACTCACCGGTGGGGAAATTAATGCTCTTATTTTACTTAATCAAATATTAAACCAACTTTACTGATCATGACTGGAGATACAACTACGGTAAGTTGCAATATGTTCAAGTAAATCTCAAATTAACTGTGCATTGATGCAAGCTATGTTTTAAGGAGCCCCTAAAGTCCCCTAAAGTGATATCTTTATCATCTGGGGTATTAGCTACTTTTGGTTGAAACATGTTGTATGTTCGATTGTTTTTCTACTCTTTCTAATGGCGAAATGTTTATAATAAGGTGGGGGCTGACGAGCATGGAGAGAGAGGAGCAGCAGCAGCTGCATCTGTGGAAAGACGACCTGTGAGTAGGCCTTCTTACAAATTAGGGCTGAAAAGATGCTGTAGTTTCGGTGGTGGTTTTTGTTTGTGTTGGAAGAGATTGATTCTCAGATGTGCAGGTGTCATGCCTGAAAACTGATTGCCATCTGCTGGAGCTGTATTACCCAGTCTCTTCACTTTCTGGCAAGTGAAATAGCCTACTGCATTTTATGGGTTGTATTGGCCATTTAAAGGTATTTTAAGAAGTAAAAAGTAGGCCCACTAGGTGAGCTATAATCTGTCAAATAGGCCTATAACTGTTTTGAATGAAATCAACTAATTTCAGGGTGGAAATAACCTTTCAGTCAATAACAAAAGGCTTCAATCATTTTCTGGCAAGTGAAATACTGCATTTTATGAGTTGTATTGGCCATTTAAAGGTAGGACTATTTTAACAGGTAAAAAAAGAGTGTATTGGTTGGTAGGGTACACAGCAAGTAAAATAATACAGTCATAAGGATAATTGCAAAATTGTCTTCATTTTATATTTAAGTTGGCAGTAAGTCACGTTAATTAGGCTACAGCCCTTTTCCAAATATAAACAAAGATATTAGACATAGGCCTACCAAACATCAGTTTTCGGCACTACACCTGTCAACACTGCCGTGCCTAAATTCCATCCTCTTCTTCCTTGTGTTTATTATTATAAATTGTATGCTCAAACAACATCATTTCAGGAGCAAGTTAGTTTTGTCTAAGTTGAGTATGTTTTGTAACTTTAATTAAACCAGTGATAGGCCTACTGCAATTTCTCTTTGGGGATGAATAAAGTCTATTTAGAGAGATAAGTAAAATTCTCGTGAGTTTGTTAGAGCAGTTCCACTAAAATCGTTTTTGCACATAATGTGTAACCCAAGTGTCAAGCTTAGGGGCACATAATGTCAACGAATAATGATCTCTGTCATGATGTTATTGGTTGCACTGATTGAACATACATTCCTACAATATTGGAGATCATTTGTTAATATTTCTGGGTGAGCAGGCACATGGTGCAGCTGCAGACTGTAGATTGAAAGTGAGTTTTAAAAAAATATGCTGCAAATAGTCTGAATGTGGTTTAACAGAATTTCAGTGACTTCATTTAAATTTACTACATATGTGGTGTAGCTGAAATAAAGCCAACCAAATGCTGTTGAGCCAAGATACAGATATCCTTGACACCGTTTCGAGTGCAATTCACCAAACGCTGAATCAGATTTTGAGCTTACACTCTTCACTATGTCTTTCATCAGTGTATTTTTCCTCTTTAGTTGCTGGCCCCTGTGTTTAAATCATAGTATTGGAGGCTCATTGAGGCCTTTTTTTCATTCACCATGAGTTTAATTCAGAGTTACTGAACAGTGTATTTTCCCTGTACTGCTGATACACTGTTGGCATATGGCTGTCATGTCTATTGTCAAGGCAAACAAACTGCCAAACCCAGAGTATCATGATGATGTCAGCTGTTCTCAATGTATTTTGCATTGCCATGTCTGTGACTGATGCCTGTTATGGCACAATTACACACTAGAGAAAAATCTGTCACACTGCAATTTCAAATCATCATGAATTTGTACTTTGTTACTAGACAACAGATTAAATGCATAATTTGTTACAAATTCCAATATTTAGCATTTTATTTACAAGAAAAACTTACTACCGGAAGTACAAATTCTGAAGAACTGTCTTTCAGTGTTTAAATATGCTATATCTAACTACTTAATGTAATGTTGAAAAGTTTTTAAATGTGTTTTGAATATGAATCCTTAACCTTCTTTTAATATATATATATATATATATATATATATATATATATATATATATATATATATATATATATATATATATATATATATATATATATATATATATATATATATATATATATATATATATATATACCACAGCCTTCAGATAAATACAGTAGAGTATAAAGTACAACACTCTGCAGTAAAATGGAATACAACCAATATCTCAAAAAGCTGTTCCACTCAGACTTTTCAGTGTTATTTCGCTCCGGCACAGTTCTTATCCAGGCAGGGCTGAGTCTTGTTGATATTTTTGATCAACAGAATTGAACGGCAATTTGAAAAATATTCCTTTCATCAAAGTGCAACTTAAACTTTATGGATTTTTTTTAAATTTAGATAAGCTCACTGATGATAAAGCAGCTGAGTACTTGATGATTTTCTGTGTGTGTTTTCTTCAGAGTATTGTGAAGCTACAAAATATGCTAAGGAAAGTTTCTCAAAGCCCTTTCCATAATCAATACAAGGTGAGTGGGCACGCACGCACACTTTGCAGTACACAATTACAATCTGTCAGAATGCTTAACTCAACTTTAACTTTTCCAGTTTGTGGATGGATATTTAAAATTAACTGGCTTAATAAATTAGCTTGCTATTGTTGATGATACTCGTTTTTTGTTTCTCTTTCTTCTCAGACTCTTGTTTCATCAACCTCAGACTTCAGTGAATCATCAGCAAATGAGTACCAAAACAAACAGGTTAGAGACAAAATGATAACAGCAGCTTTCAGCTCTGCACATGGCCTACACAAGTGCAGGTTGTGGATCCTCGTTGAAAAGTGTATTTTAAAGACACTCCCAGTCAGATTGTCTTTCTTTAAACACAGAGTTAACAACAAAAACATACTTCCTTCGTTGTTGGAAAACCAACAGCAAGTGTAGACCTGCCTGTTGTATCGTTTCAACAGCAGAGAGTATTGTTGAATTTGTGTTTGCCATTTCTGACACATGACTTACATAACACAGTGATTCACAGTGCGTGAAAAGTATGATGCGTGACCACGCTTCACTCCATAAATATGTTTAGTTCATTTAGCATCCTTGTTCGGAAGATGCGGCATTTTGTCTTGAGCAATCCTCAACACAAAAAGTTAATGGAATATTTTCATGTGGTTTTTAGTTTGTACACTGCCTCCTTCCAACAATCATTCAACATGTTTTAATGTAATTATGTCTAATCTAATTACAGAATGGAGAGCAGGAAGTGCTGCACTTAAGTCCTCAGGTATGTGTTTAGATGCCAGCATTTTTAGCACGGTCAACAGTCCAAGTCGAATCTTGCACCTCTTTGTCTCTTGTGTCATTTTCCTTTCTTTGTTTATCAGAGTGGAATCAGTGGGGGCTTGGAAAGAATGAACTCTTCTCATGCGCATTCTTTGGTACGCATCTCAAAACACTACCTTATATACCATCATTATCATTGACAATGTCGCTAATGACCTTGTGTTCTTTCATCAGGATTTGGGCAGCAAAGGTCATGTAATGAAGGATGTACGGAGGAAAATGTCTGATGAAAATCTCAATACCATCCTTGTCCCTCCACCTGAATTTCAAAATGTGGAAAATGGAGCCCAAGTTTCTGAACCTCAAAAGGACTTATTCCAGGCCCATAACGCCAATCATTCACAAGGCCTCTTCCAGGCATCAACACTGGCCAGGAAGACATCTGCCAATGACCCTTTTCATGATGTAACCCTGAACTCACCAGACTTATTCAAGTCAATCCCTGCTCAAACACAGACCTTTCCCAAAACCTTGGACCTGTTTAAAGATGAAGGGGTCAATCTTTTCCAGGCTGCTAAAGGAGATGATGAAGCTAAACGCACTACGGAGGTGAATCTCTTTGATAAATCTCCCAGTATCTTTGTTGACCCGTTCATATCTACTTCAAACAAGGAGTATGACCTGTTCCGTTCTCCACAGCCCAAGATGGCAAATCCATTTTCTACTACCACGACCAATGGAGCGGATTTGTTTCAATCACTTCCAACTAGAAGTGGGGAACTCTTCAACATCAGGGAAAACAAACAAGACGCCTCTACGAAAGAGGACCCTTTTGGCATGTCTTTTAAGGAAAACCTTGATGTATTTTCATCTTCATCCACAAATTCAGTCGACCCATTCCCAAGCCCAATTACAAAGAGTTTATTCCAAAGTGTTTCCAGTTTGGATGACCCATTTGGTCCTACTCCTTCAAAACAATACGACCCTTTCCAGGATGTTTCAAATGGGTCTCCATTTGACATTTTCCAACCTCTTCCCTCAAAGACTAACAGCAATGTATTTGAGATAAACCCCATCAATACTGCCTCTACACCTTCACTCAACAGTCAGAAATCAGAAGTGAAGTTAGACATGCTATCTTCACCAGATCTTTTCAAGGCAGCGACATCAGAATCACATCCAGCCATCCAACCGAACTCGTCTGACAGGCCTCATGATATTGTCTTGACGACTCCCCAGGGAACTGAACATGAAATCCTTGAGCCAAGTCCCTTCAGTCGGGCCAGGCATCTGTCTGTGTCACCAAGGCAATCTCCATCTGAAATGACTCATGTATGTAACAAGTGCCATTTGATATTTAGACCACAATAAAATCCATATTTAATAAAATGGATTTTACTTTAAATATGTTAAGGGAACTACTCTACTGTAGGATGCATCTAGACCACAAAATGCTTACACATTGATTTATGACATGAACTTTCTACTAACTTTTTATAATCAAACTTGCAGGTGCAGACCTTCAAACGTCCGCCAAAGCCACTTCCCCGAACTAGACCACCCAGGCCAAACAGGCCACCAAAACCAGAAAAACCACTGACACCAGCAAACCCTGTATGTAAAGAATAAAGTTTAGCACAATGTTATTTCTTTGTTTGTTTAAAGCTTCAGTGTGTAATATTTACGAGGATCTATTAACACAAATGTAATATAATATCCATAACTGTGTATTCTCTACAGACCATGTTTCATCACTACGTTTATTACGTATGAAAAACAAGCAGAAGTAGCAGCATTAGTAGTAGTCAGGTTTATTAGAAGGAAGAAGACAAGTGAAATTTGGACAAATGTATGACCACACGTACTGTTTAGCATGAGTGGATGGAGCGTGTCAGTCACCGTAGCTTCTCTGTGCTTGCAAAGGAAGGTGAGCGGTGACTGATGGTGCATTCATATGGTGTCTGAAAAGTGGACTAAAGTGTACATGGGACATGGAGTATACAGAACAGTATAGAAATATATGTAAGAAGACACAAATAATAAAAACTTTGCCAGTGGTAGTCTATATTATATAAAGATATTAAAAGAGGACCATAAGACCTTATGGAGAAAAGGTACAAAGTTTTTTTTTTTTTTTTTTTTTTTTTTTTTTTTTTGTTTGTTTTACTGCTGAATTTACAATTGCCATTAGAAGTAATACATTTATTAAGTACTTATTTCTTAGGAGCGAGTGAATGCGCAGTGAGCCACTAGATATCACTAAAACTTACACACTGAACCTTTAACTCACAACTTTCTCTGCCACTGTAATGTGCTGTTAATTACATTCTTTGTATCCTTTGGACTGTGTTTAGATTGGAACTGAACCAGCTCTACCAAAAACATCTCCCAAGCCAGCCTTCAGTATGCTCCCAAAACCAGTTAAACCCAAAACTCTGGTAGGCATGATGTTGACATTTGACCAAATTAGCTGCCCTAACTAGCTAGGGCAACTATATGCTCTAGGACATTGTTTCTAGATATGAGGAACAATGTAAAATGTGTTGTCTATTAGGATACACTGTGGAGAGAACATCATCTTTAACCGGTCGAGGCAGATGGCCGCCCACCCTGAGCCATGGTTCTGCTCGAGGTTTCTGCCTCTTAAAAGGAAGTTTTTCCTTGCCTCTGTCGCCTAGTGCTTGCTCTTGATGGGAACTGTTGGGCTTCTGTAAATAACATCACAGAGTACGGTCTAGACCTGCTCTTTTATGAAAAGCGCTGTGAGATAACTGTTGTTGTGATTTGGCGCTATATAAATAAAATTGAAATTGAATTTATGTGGGCATGTTTCAAGTGTTTTTGTTTTTTTGTTTTGTTTTTTTTACAGGAAAGTAAACAGACAGACCCTGAGAACTATGTTGTCTTTGAGGATGTCCTGCTTATTGGACAGGTATGTTTCAAGTGCAAGTGATTCTCAATAATTATAAATTAAATGTATTCATTTCTGGATGGATGGACATAATGATTATGTATGTTGGATTATTATGAAAACATTTTGGTGAAACTATCTATGCAAATATTTGCTTTACTAAAACACCCCCTAAAAAGGAGAGGTGTGTTGAAGACTGGCCCGAAGACAGCCCTGAGCTTAACCCTGACTTCAAACCAGTAAGAAAACCTTACCAAAATGAATCTGCAATCCTTTCATCACATTTTCTCTCAATACGGGGGCATACTACCTCGAGCTCTCAGTAATGTCGTCTATTCTATTATTCTTGTGTGCTGCTATGCAAACTTGAATTTCCCCTAAATTATTAATACAGGGAAATGTTATCTATTGCAAAATAAATTCTCTGTCATATATATATATTTTTTTTCCCCCCCAGTCTGGAACATTAAGACTACGACGAGAATCATTGAAAGTAAGAGATGAGTTATTTCCCTTGCTAGCATTGTTTGTTTGTAAGCAGAAACATGATGTGAAAACGTTAACCTTTACCTTTATATTAAGATGAACTCTAATGGAGGCAGTGGCGAGGATCAGGACAACTCTGGGAGTCACAGCAAGGTACTATCCAACTCACTCATCACTCACTGTTAGGCATTAAGTGGTTGTTACATAGTTTAACACACGTTTTGTTTTTTTACAGAAAAAAGACAAAAAAAACAGAAAGTCCTTTCTTTCAAGAAGAGGGTCAAAGGTAAATGAAGCCATGCAAAATAACAGCTTCACTGATTAGAATTTATTTGCATGTTTGTCTAATGAATTTCAATTGTAGGAAAAGTTTGCTGATGACACAAAGGAGGGGAGGAGCAAGACACTACCTTACCATAGTAAATCAACAATGGTAACTATCAGAGTCTGGAATCAAATTTATATTGTGTACACATGTGACAGTAAGCCTAGCCTTTACATTTCCCTACATATGTTTATCTGTGATTAGGTTAGTATTAAAACTGTAATGTGTTGTTGCCTCTAAAGGGCTGGCGTGATCTGATGTGGTAGTACAACTATATTCAAATAGAGAAAGCGACATTCTAGCAAGCACAAATAAAGGCAACTTTAACTTGTGTTAAAACAATTTATTCTGAGGGAGTTAAAAGTGCTTCTGTTTTTCAGGAGTATTCAGATAGGCACATGTCTGCAGGAGAGAACGAAGACGAGGAGCAGAATGGGATGGTTTACACGGTATGTTTTTATTTTTTTTAAACAAAAAAAACCCATCTAGTTTCTGTCCTTATGAACAGTAATAATGAACCACTGGTGGTTATTGTATATTGGTTAATGTATTATTTTCTCAACAGAAGAATCCTCTTAAGACCAAAGTCAACCCGAAGCTAAGAAGAGCGTCCACTAATTCCTCTGTGCCAGACACAAAGCACATGAACAAACTTTTACCTCAAGAATCAAAGGCAAGTACATGAAGAAGTAGTACAAGTGTGTGTGCGTGTGATTTTCAGAATGACATTTATTTAGGTTTTCCTGAATCTGCCATGGAAGTTTCATCCAAGCAAACAGACTCATTCAAGCCACCCTATCATGTGTGAAAAGCCTCCATACACAGGACATCTTACACCAATATCACAGTTGTGATGTCTTATTTGTAATTTCACAACAGGGTGATGATGATAAGAAAAGCGTCAGCAAGAAAAACTCCATTGAACGTCGATGGTCAGAGGTAAAGTACCTGTCGACCAACTGTTTATCACACTAGTTGGATCCTGAATTGTCTGCTGCAGACGAGGTGCAAGAGGGTGAGAAGAGCTCTCCTTCTGTGAACCTTCAAGTCCCAAAGACCATCTTGAGCACTAGCGGCTCAAAATCCTAATCATTAAGACTTTTTTAATTTGTTTTTTTAACATGTCTTAAGTGCTGGAAAAAGTAATAGATGTGTTTTTTCTCAGTATTTTATTCTTGAAAGAAATTGTTTACGTTCTTAAGGACAAATGTTAGTCGTCCCAAACAGTTTTTGATGCAGTGCTTCATTGTCAACAGGGGGTCGTTTTGGATGGCAGCACTGGTGAGGACGAGGAAGGAGATGAAGCCCAGCATGGCGAGGTTCACAGCCATGGATTTGTACGCTTTTGTAATACTTACTATAAGTAAAGATGATAAACTAATGATACATAGAAATATGCACATTAATGCCACGATGTTATCAGGGTTGAAAACAATGCAAAATTCATGACAGTTTAGTGTAAAAAAATTAGATATTTTAGTTATTTTTGAGCATTTAAGGGGAGAAATGTGAATATTGCATGTATTGAATTTGGACAATCTAATCTTTTCTCTCTCCAGAAGAAAAAAAAGAAGGTGAAAATCACTTTTATCCCACATAGAGGATTTGCCATCACATCAGCAAAGGTATTGCACCTCTACTGTACTTTATATTTCACAGCATATTTGTCTACACCTTACTGAATCTATGTCATGTTGAAATGTTCTCCCTCCAGACGGATGATAAACTGAAGGGAGCACATGGATACACATCTCGCAAAAACTCAAAGGTACATGTGAGTATCATGGGTTTGTACAGCTGTGTGCGCTTTGCTCATACATTGTATTTGTGCTACATATGTTTATCTGTGATTAGATTAGTATTAAAACTGTAATGTGTAGTGGCCTCTAAGGGGCTGGCGTGATCTGATGTGGTAGTACAACTATATTCAAGTTCAATCTTTATTGTCCCACCAGGGGTAATTTGATTTGCAATAGGGTTAAAACAAACATACATGAGGCATAAACAAAGATAAGAACAGCCGTTATATACAACCTCTTTTGTTCGTCTAAAAGTACTCAATAAGTTGAAATGGTAGCCTCAACAATCTATCTATCAAATGGAGGAAGCGGTATTCTAGCAAGCACAAATAAAGGATACTTTAACTTGTATTAAAAAACAATTTATTCTGAGGGAGTTAAAAGTGCTTCTGTTTTTCAGGAGTATTCAGATAGGCACATGTCTGCAGGAGAGAATGAAGACGAGGAGCAGAATGGGATGGTTTACACGGTATGTTTTTATTTTTTTTAACTATCTAGTTTCTGTCTTTATGAACAGTAATAATGAACCACTGGTGGTTATTAAATGTATTCTTTTGTCAACAGAAGGATCCTCTTAAGACCAAAGTCAACCTGAAGCTAAGAAGAGCGTCCACTAATTCCTCTGTGCCAGACACAAAGCACATGAACAAACTTTTACCTCAAGAATCAAAGGCAAGTACATGAAGAAGTAGTGTGTGTGTGTGTGTGTGTGTGTGAGTGTGTGTGATTTTCAGAATGACATTTATTTAGGTTTTCCTGAATCTGCCATGGAAGTTTCATCCAAGCAAACAGACTCATTCAAGCCACCCTATCATGTGTGAAAAGCCTCCATACACAGGACATCTTACACCAATATCACAGTTGTGATGTCTTATTTGTAATTTCACAACAGGATGATGATGATAAGAAAAGCGCCGGCAAGAAAAACTTCACTGAACGTCGATGGTCAGAGGTAAAGTACCTGTCAACCAACTGTTTTATAAAACTAGTTGGATCCTGAATTGTCTGCTGCAGACAAGGTGCAAGAGGGTGAGAAGAGCTCTCCTTCTGTGAACCTTCAAGTCAATTTCACAGCATATTTGTTTACACCTTACTTAATGTGTGTCATGTTGAAACGTTTTCCCTCCAGACGGATGATAAACTGAAGGGAGCACATGGATACACACCTCGCAAAAACTCAAATGTACATGTTAGTATCATGGGTTTGTACAGCATGTGTGCGCTTTGCTCATACATTGTATTTGTTTTATGAGGATGATCTAGGCAGTGTAACATGTTTAGAATATTTTATCCCACCACAGGATAAATCGCAAGATGAAGTTTTGGGTGCGCATGGCTACACACCTCAATATATGTCCCAGGTAACCTTCACCTTCACATCAGTTGACTCAATATTTAAACAACAAACTATACAAACTTTTGAACAATGTCAGTCCCACATTGTCTAATATGAGGGTGAATGGTCTAATCATTTTTGGAGATGGCATGGTTTATTTAAGTTTAGCTTTTTTAAGTTGGTGTTGCAGGAGAGTAGCTTTTGGAATCATTAGCTTGCATGTGACAACTTTTTATTAAGTTTTTATTTCTTTTACTCTTAGGCTAATCCCTTTGAGGATGTAGACGAGATGAAAGATTACCGTCTTCAGTCAGCTTACATGGTGCTTTTTTAATTATTATTACCATTAAACAATGTAGTTTGACAATGCAAAAATGTGCATTTATTTTTGTTTAATGTGAATATACTGTAGTTGGATGTCTTGACACGGAGGATATATGATTTTGCATTAACTCCTCTATGCAGCATGGTTTTCAATGTAACCTCTTCGATTTTGGTCATAAATATTCCTGACTTGTCTACAAAGACTAAAGGTTGTCCTGAATATGTTACTTAGGCTGATTTCATGGATGACGACCTCTTACAGAAAACACCCCATATGTCTGCTGGATTAAATGGGGATGAAGATCCATATGGAATGGCAGACTGGAAACCTGTAACTTTCCCTTCTCAATATTTTTGTATTTGAACATTTTGTTACCTGTTCTCACTTAATGGGCTTTTCCCCTTTTGTCAATAGAAGAAACCAACAAAGATGAAACAGCTGCTCGTGGGTCGTCGAAGCTCTAAGGTAAATGTGTCTGTGGAATGTTTGTTTGTTAGGCAAAGTGATAAATGTCTCTGAACGTTGTTGTTTTTTTTTTAATTAGGAGGGCATGCTGGACAACAGTCCCCAGACAAAGAACAGCTTCTCAGCAGAGGAGTTAGACAATGAAGACCTAAAAGGAATGCAGGACTGCAAACCGGTATTTTTATATCTGAAAGTACTATTTTTTACGATTTTAATTTAATCATTTAGCTTATGCTTTTATCCAGGGCGACTTAAAATTGCTACGCCTCTTGAGTGAGGTTAAGTGTCTCGCTCAGGGACACACTGGTGGATGTGTCTTAGGCTACATCCAAACTACTATGTTTTCATTCTAAAACGCAGACCTTTTGCCAGGTTTGCACCTCACGTCTAGACTAAAACGCTGAATCCCAACATCAACAACGGAGAAGTTTTGAAAATGTTGCCAACACTGTTCTCGTTTTTAAAACTCCGGCGTAGCGTTTTAGTGCGGACAGGCAAAAACGATGAAGCAAACACTCACATCTGGCTTGCTGATTGAGTCTTACGGCCTGTGTCCATCAAAGTGTTTTTTACCAGTTGAAAACACCAGCTGCCTAGCTGGGAGCGCTAGGGTTTTTTTTTTTTTTTGAGAGGCTGTGGTTGCTATGATAAGGTGATGTGGAGGTGATGTGCTGCAAGTAGGGTACCTAATTTTCCACAAAGTACGTACGCCTACTTGCGCTGGCCCTTGCTCTGCATGAAGAGAAGGCTGAAACATGTACACGTGGCGGGTGAGGAAATAACTCGGCTAGGAGTCACATTTTTTCGTTCGAGAACTGAGATGGTTGGGTGCTGTGTTTGTCCCGTCCCCCTTGTACTGTGATTGGATGGCTGGGTAAAAAGTGACAGTGACGAGCGCAGCGTTTTTCCCAAAGCTGAACATTTTTCTACGCTTGGCGACTGGGGAAAAAAATGCTCAGTGCCCAGCACGGAAAAGACGCTCAATGCCTCCTCGCGCTGCTGGTGTTTTTACCATGTTGTAAAAATGCGGCGCTACCATTGCAATGAATTGAAAAAAGAGGATGGCTTTGGGGAAAAAACACTTTAGGGAAAGAAGAGTTAACAAAAATTGCAATCAATACAAGATAATTGTAAGGGGATAGAAGAAGAGCACAGGAAGTGCAGGTTAAAGGTGTTATAAGAGGAAGTGTTCTCGGAAGAGATGAGTTTTCAAGAGCTTCTTGAATTTAGAGAGGGGACGCCCCTGCTCTGATGGCATGTGGTAGCTTGTTCCACCATTGTGGTGTCACAGATACGAACAGCTGAGACTGGGATTGCTTTGTGTGACTGGATGGCAGAGCCAGGCGGCGTTTCGTTGGATGAGCGTAGTGGCCGAGAAGGAACGTAAACTTGTATTATGGAATTGAGGTAGATGGGTGCAGAACTATTTATATCTCTGTATGCAAGCATTAGTGACTTAAATTTTATTCTGGAGGCCACGGGGAGCCAGTGGAGGTCACACAGTAATGGAGTTGACATGAGTCCTTTTGGGCTGATCAAAAACCAGGCGCGCTGCGTTCTGACCCATTTGTAAGGGTTTCACCGTACAAGCTGGAAGACCTGCTAGGAGGGCATTGCAATAGTCGTGGCGAGAGATAACCATGGCCTGTACCAGAAGCTGGATGGCATATTGAGTGAGGTAGGCCCTGATTTCTCTGATGTTGTATAGAGCAAAGCGGCATGACCGAGAGACAGTAGCAACATGGTCTGAAAAGGACAGCTTGTCATCAATCATGACACCCAAGTTTCTCACCACCTTGGTTGGAGTGATGGTTGAAGTCAATTTGTAGTTTGATGTTATGGTGGGTCGATTGCTTGGCTGGAATGACGAAGAGTTCAGTCTTAGAGTTAGGGTTAGTGTAAGGTGGCAAGCATAGACTGTGGTGGCAAGGCTTCATCCATGCAGATATGTCCGAGAGACAGTCTGTAATCCATGCCAAATCGAACCCACATCTCTCACACCAAAAGCATGTTTTATCCAACAATGGTACCAGTAGTAGAAGCACAATGTAATTGCTTTGTAGAAACGCCATGTGATGCAATGATTTAAACAATATAGATTAGCAACAGTAGAGAAAATATCATCAAATCATGATATATGATATCATATCAAAGTGCTTGTGCTGTCAAATGCATCATTGTGCTAAATATCTCATTTCAGAGCAGATGTAAAACCTTCACTAAACACTTTTATGCAGAAGAGAGGATGACTATTTTCCAAGAATATGTTTGCTTTTGATTTTATTCCATTTTAAGCTGTAATTAACAAAACTTTTTTGTTTGTTCTGTCTCAGAAAAACTCCAAATACAAAGTCCCTATTCCCATCCCACGCAATTCTAAGACCACCAGTGGACAGAGTGAACCAATAGGATTCAGCCAGCACATACCTCAGCAAGCATCCATGTTTAATGTTAGTTTAATGCACAACATAAGCATGGGACAATAATATATCTTAGTTTAATTGTTTTCTGTGGAATGACTTGGTCTGACCTTTTTTTTTTTTTTGCAGGATGCCTTTGCTGATAATGACATCCCTCAAACAGGAACATATTTCATGAGTCCTGGAGAGATGTATGACAGCGAACAGGATGAAGTGGAAACCTGCAAACCGGTATTTATTTTTTTTCTCCTTGTGTTCATTTTCACTGCTTCACTTTGGAGTTATTTAATGATTCTCCAACATTGTTTTTCTTTTCAACAGAAGAAGTCATCTAAACTTAAAGGCCTCAAAAAACAAAAGGCAAAGGTGAATCAGCGTGGTCTGACTTATTTGTTATCAAATACAGAAAGTGGGGTTTTGCTCTTATTGCTGTCTGATCTTTAAAAGCAAGAGATGGACATGCTCACTTTTTTGTCTTTGTCATGCCAGAACAAAGCCATGCATCTAGAGTGTGAAGATCCACCAGGAGCTACGTCTAGTGACTACCTGTCAGAGGCTGCTAAGGTAAGCTCGCACCTTTCAAAGTGGAAAATACAGCAAGCTATTTAATAACGAGTGATTAGTAAATGGTATGCTTCAGGTAAACATGTTTGGCTTTGGCTAAAACCGGTTAGCACAAGTGTCCTAATTAATGACCCAGTTTTCAGTATTTATCTAACCCGCAGCTTTACTACTTTAGCGTCCTTCTGACAGCATTTGACTAGTGATATAGCAACACACTGTTTAAGTTTCAAGTCTTGAATTTTCTAGTGATTCAGAACTGACAGATTTCAAACAGGAATAAATAGAAATATCTCATGTCTGAACAATTCCTGTGAAAACAAGACTGCCTGGTTATTTTTCCAGGTGCACTTTGTTGACCTCAACTGACAATTGAGAAACAATGAAATGTTGTTTTCCACTGTTGACTTAGTTGTCTTAATTTCTTTGTTCCTGACAGGACACATTCCTTTGACATGTGACTGACCCAGTTCAGCAACATAGTGTACATACTAGCTAGCGTACCAAGCCCTGCATAGAAGGGGTTTAATATGTACAAAGGTTAAATGGTTAAATAAAGGCAGGTTTTGAAGAAGATCTACTGACATTCACTGGCTTGTTTTTGTCCCCTCTCTCCCCTCATTCAGGCGGAGTGGCTGGCTGCTCAGATGGATGAGCGTGCTATAGCAGCTCTGGAGGATGATGATCAAGAAGGGGTCAGTTTCTCTTAAACCTGGCCTAACAAAAATATGCATTTCCTGTGTATGCATGTGAATAATGTTCACCTTTTCTAGTAGTGCTCTGGTGTGAACCATTATGGTTTTGTAATATTTTTTTTTGTCACAGGACACTGACAGTTTGATGGAGTGGTGGAACACTGTAGAACGTGAGTTACAACTAAAACTAAGCAATTAAGTAAACACCTGAATGTCTGTCTTTCTTTTTTTTTTGTACTTAAATAACACACTTGATTGTATTTCAGAATGGGATGAGGTGCCATCAGACGATGAGGACAAATTCAAAACAGAGGATGAGTCCAAGTGCGTCTGTTTACGCAAATTTGGTGGAAGTAAAAGTGTACTGAACTGGCCAAACTGATACCTTCAAAGTATCAGCTTGACAGCAGAAACAAGAGGGATGTTTTTGTTTTTGCTATGCCAGAAGTGAATGTGTGTCATGACTCGGATTACTGATTGTAGAGGAAAAGGTTGTGCTAAATGTAGAACTGAAACAATTTATTAGTCAAATCTATTGGTGACCAACAGAAACATAATCTGTAATATTTGACAATCAGTTCATTCATTACTCAAGCAAAAATGCTAAACATTTGCAGGTTCTAGCTCCTCAAATGTGAGGACTTTATGTGTTTCCTTGTCAGATGATAGTTAACTGAATATCTTTTGGTTTTTGGACCACTGCTTGGATCAAAGAAGCAATACCTCAAATTTTAGGAAATTCAGTGCGGCGTACTGTATTCACTGTATTCTGACATCTTATTAAACAAACAATTCAGCAAAATTATGTATAATGAAGTAATTCTTAGTTGCAGCTATAATGAAATGTGTACCGCACTGTGTATTTGCGTACTCTGGGCCAACACAGATAACAGAACAGCACTTGAGCATAACTAACAACATAAATCCTGCTAGTTTTGGTAGGCCATGTCAGGACCCCAGCTACCATCCCTTCAAAATCAAGTCAAATGAAAATATTTAGATGTAGGCTACATATGTTTAAGATCTGCTTCTTTTGCTTGATTGGCTGATTCTGATATTTGGTTAGCTTACAAATGACAACTGTTAATACATTTTGCAGTGAGTTATTTTGAGTGTGAGAATTAATCAAGCTACTTTATAAATGTGAATAGAAAGTTTGCACTACTGTCTTTATGGAAAGTTAGTGAGTGTATAAAGTGAGTGAGTATTGCTTTTATTTCATTGTTTGACATTTTGTATCATGACCCACATTTTAAGTTGCTTCTTCCTTACTGCACTTATAAAGAAATAACATTGCTTTGTCCACCAAATAAATTCCAGGTCATTCAGCATCTTGGCAGACAAGGTTCATCGTGGCCTGCGTGTCTTCAACAAGGTCTTCACAGAGCGAGCTGAGGTCCTCTGGCAATCCACCGTCGCACTCCACAGCATCGCTGACAACATCAACAATTTCCACCACAAGGCCAAGATCGCTGGCATTACTGGCGGCACCACCACTGCTGTGGGTGGTGTGACAGCCATCGCTGGTTTGGCTTTGGCACCCTTTACTCTCGGTGCCTCTCTTATAGTTACCGCTGTTGGTGTGGGTGTGGCAACAGCTGGTGGAATCGCTTCAGCCTCTGCGGCCATCTCGGATAACGTTAACAACATGAATGACCGGAAGAAGGTAAGGTGCAATTTTACAGCCTATGCAAGGTCTGCTATTGCACTGGTAACATCTTGTATCAAAACAGAATGGAGAAAGCTGCACACTCATAACTCTAATGCATGTAGATCCACAAACTGCTTTCTTTTATTTTTCTTATTTTCTGATGTTTAATAGTTGAAATAAATGCAGGAACATAATGTTTCAATGAAGGAAGTAGAGTAACGTTCTTTTAACGCTTTTAATGGTTAAAATATGTGACTTATGATACTGAGACCATGGTTGACACCCTGTCCCGTCTCGTGCTTACTGCTGATTTTTTTAGCGTTTAACTGAAGACTGTGGTCTTTACCTCTCCTTCCCTAGGTGGAGATGGTATTGGAGAACTATGAGGCTCAGCTGCTGGACATTGGGAAGATCCTCCACTTTGTCAATCAGGGCTTGTACAAACTGCGTGGTCATCCTTTCCTTAGGTCTGGCACCCAACACTACTCAGAGGACTGGGAGGTCCGCAGGGCAGTCCAGATGATCAGCTTTGTCGATCAGCCTGTGATGCGAGCGACGGAGATAGCGGACGAGGCCATTACCTCAGTCCAAGGACTCTTCAAAGGCATGGACAAGTACTTCATCAAGGATTCCCGAGAGCTGAAGAAAGGCTGCAAGAAAGAGGTGGTGGGTCAAATAAAGCATGTGGCAAATTTCCTCCACGATGGGGTAGTCGAGCTCAATGCCATCAGAGAGGAGCTACAGGATGCCACTGGAAACATTTGATCAACTTCCTGCATGATGCCATTTTGACAATCAACATCAAAGATCACCAACCCCCTCTCCTGGCTAAATGAGGGAACTGTTGGTTTTAAAGGAATTCATGGACCCAGTAGGTAAGCACCTACTGTAAGACAAATTCAGTTTTCTGAAAACAGCAGACTCTAGAGTTATACGTAGTTTAGACAATTAACACTAGATTAGACTAGAATACATTTCAATAGTCCTGCAAAAATGCAACCCCTGTGAAGCTAATAAGTCGTTATTTTGTTGTGATTTTGGCAGAGGGGTGTTAATTCAACTCTGAGAACTTGTGACGCTATGGATTAGTCTTGTTGTATTTGTATTGTAAGGCATTTACTGTACACACAGGGGGCTGCAGAATGACAGGAAAACACCCTTCTTTATGCACTGTATGTATTGTTCTGTAGGTAAAATGTTTAAATATAAGGTGTATCAAAATGTAGCTTTGTGGTCACAGATGGTTTGACTTCAACATTTGAATAGATTTTTAGTTTAATTTGTCCACCTACTGTACTTACAGGAGGATGGCAAATGATAAACGGGAGCACCTTACAATATAATGCAACTGATACAGCATGAATAGGTTCAGCATTTTTTTTTTTTTTTTGTAGTGCTATTGTATTGAATGTTGTCAGCAGAGTCTGTGATTTAGTCCAATCCCTGAATCGGATATCAGTTTGAGCAAACAAATATTAGACTCAAAAAGAGGGAACTGTGCAGACACAAAGTGATATTTGTCTTTATGGTGTTTATAAGATTTTAATGCGTTGTTAAAATTGGCATGTTAATAGTCTTCATTTGTTGAATTAAAGTTAATGGATATAGGTTTTGTAAATAGAAATGTTCTGCTCACATTGTATAAAAACATCCAATTTTAAGTGTTTCTTTTTTAAAGAGAAACGGTGATAATGGTAAATTGTATTGCTTCAGGACACCTATTAACACAACTAATCTTTTTTTTTTTTTTGGTTGAGTTTAAGTCTTTTAGTTTATTAAAAGTATTCATATCCCGGATCAAGTACAAAATGAATAAATCTCGAAGAGATGCTCTGAACCAGATTTGGCTACCAGCTCATTTCCGTCTATAGTCCCAAACGGGTAGGTTGCAGCTGTAGGTTGTGGTTTGCTGGAGCATCAGTTTAAAAAACAAAAAACAAAACAAAAGCTTCAACAATTTGTACCTATTGGTAAAGTATTCCTGCATTGAAAGCCACATGTGTCACCATGTAAAATTATTGTACACATTTTTGTAATTTTTTTTGTGGCATGTAATGCATTTTAGTTGCATTAAGAATCAATTTTATTATTCCCCATAATATATATATATATCAAAAACTGGAGGCACCTTTTTGTCTTATGTGGCATCCATGTAAGTGTGTGTGTGTGTGTACTGTTGACCATGCCCCCATGAATGATTATATGTGTGTATATGTGCCTCTATTCTATTTTACTGTCAAACCTAAGTTTAACCATTCATATATTAATGTTTTGTATACAGTCACTGTATGTTTTAAATGTCAATTTTCTTTGTGACCACTTGTGGTCTTATAATTGCCTTTATTTTGTCAGTGTTTTACACTGTTAGGGCATTTTCCTGCATTATTTTAACCGGATTCTTTCATGTAACACTGACTCTGTAAATAAAGCCTGTTTACAAATGTGTCCTGTTTGAAAAGTTGGGCCTTAAGTGATGTTCCCAACCTTCCTGCCTGTGTAGGTGTTTGAGTAGTACATTTATCCTGCAATTCAAACTACAGGTGCTGGTCATATAATTAGAATATCATCAAAAAGTTGATTTATTTCAGTAATTCCATTCAAAAAGTGAAACTTGTATAATGTATACATTCATTCCACACAGACTGATATATTTCAAGTGTTCATTCCTTTTAATTTTGATGATTATATCTGACAACTAATAAAAACCCCAAAATCAGTCTCTCAGAAAATTAGAATATTGTGAAAAGGTTCAATATTGCAGACACCTGGTGCCACGCTCTAATCAGCTAATTAACTCACCTGCACCTGCAAAGGCCTTTAAATGGTCTCTCAGTCTAGTTCTGTAGGCTACACAATCATGGGGAAGACTGCTGACTTGACAGCTGTCCAAAAGACGACCATTGACACCTTGCACAAGGAGGGCAAGACACAAAAGGTCATTGCTAAAGAGGCTGGCTGTTCACAGAGCTCTGTGTCCAAGCACATTAATAGAGAGGCGAAGGGAAGGAAAAGATGTGGTAGAAAAAAGTGTACAAGCAATAGGGATAACCGCACCCTGGAGAGGATTGTGAAACAAAACCCATTCAAAAATGTGGGGGAGATTCACAAAGAGTGGACTGCAGCTGGAGTCAGTGCTTCAAGAACCACCACGCACAGACGTATGCAAGACATGGGTTTCAGCTGTCGCATTCCTTGTGTCAAGCCACTCTTGAACAAGACACAGCGTCAGAAGTGTCTCTGGACTGCTGCTGAGTGGTCCAAAGTTATGTTCTCTGATGAAAGTAAATTTTGCATTTCCTTTGGAAATCAAGGTCCCAGAGTCTGGAGGAAGAGAGGACAGGCACAGAATCCATGTTGCTTGAAGTCCAGTGTAAAGTTTCCACAGTCAGTGATGGTCTGGGGTCCCATGTTATCTGCTGGTGTTGGTCCACTGTGTTTTCTGAGGTCCAAGGTCAACGCAGCCGTCTACTAGGAAGTTTTAGAGCACTTCATGCTTCCTGCTGCTGACCAACTTTATGGAGATGCAGATTTCATTTTCCAACAGGACTTGGCACCTGCACACAGTGCCAAAGCTACCAGTACCTGGTTTAAGGACCATGGTATCCCTGTTCTTAGTTGGCCAGCAAACTCTCCTGACCTTAACCCTATAGAAAATCTATGTGGTATTGTGAAGAGGAAGATGTGATACGCCAGACCCAACAATGCAGAAGAGCTGAAGGCCACTATCAGAGCAACCTGGGCTCTCATAACACCTGAGCAGTGCCACAGACTGATCGACTCCATGCCATGCTGCATTGCTGCAGTAATTCAGGCAAAAGGAGCCCCAACTAAGTATTGAGTGACGTACATGCTCATACTTTTCAGTTGGCCAACATTTCTAAAAATCCTTTTTTGCATTGGTCTTAAGTAATATTCTAATTTTCTGAGAATACTGAATTTGGGATTTTCATTAGTTGTCAGTTTTAATCATCACAATTAAATGAAATAAACATTTGAAATACATTATTCTGTGTTGAATGAATCAATAAAATATCAAAGTTTCACTTTTTGAATGGAATAACTGAAATAATCTAATTATATGACCAGCACCTGTATTCAGATATCTGATTAAAGCATTTAAAAAGCTATTTCATGAAAATAGCCTACTCTCCTAAGATTGTTTAGAATCAGCTAAAGCAAGTGAATATTAAGTAATGACTTTGAAAACAATAGGCCTAATTTTGTATATTATGTAGTTTAAATAAATACAGTGAAACGACTTAAACAGAGGAGCGTAAATGTTTTTAAAATTAAGGAATAAAAAGAAATCCAACAGGATTTCCATTCTAGATAGTGTCAGGCAGCCCAAAATGTACAGAAGTACACGATCCATGGAGCAAACTAACCTGAGGGGAAAGTGAGAGACCACGCCACAGTTCAGTAAGTGACGACAAGGGGCGCTATTTTCTCACTCCGCATGCAAACCTTTGGTGTGTGTTTAGTAGGCTACTCGTACGTTGTTCGCCTTCAAATCTAACTTTAAACCCTTCCCTGAAATCAGAGCCAGAGTTTTATAGTCAGTAACGCTGACGCCCGCCCTCAGTTTTTGCCAGACCACCCTGACGTCTCTTCACAATGAAGGGGAACTGAAGGACTGTGTCAACTTTCAAAGTCGTTCACCTTTCTGTTGTTGCTTCACCAGCCAGTGTTTTTCATGCGGCCACACTGAGGTAGGCACCCTGGCCGCTTCATTGTGTAATTGCTGGCGTTTTGTGTTGTCAAACATTCCTGTGTAGTAGCAGACACAATGTAGGCTACGATGTTGTTGGAATCTATAAGTGGCGTTATTTTGTATGAGCACGAACGACGTTTAAGCCAAACTGTGCTCAAAGTTAATCCTACTGAAAGGATTCTTGCCTTTTTTGTTAACTTTCACACGTTGAAAGCGACTTCAAGACTTGCAAACACTCCGCTGGACACATTTGTTAATTTGGTGAAATCCTGTTTACCAAAGCATCCCTTGTACTATAAACTTTTATAATTCGCTTGCACAGATTTCACACAGGCTTCTTTGTGAATGGGCCTTAGCGCTTGATGACGTGACCTAAATAAAGTGGAAATATTACTGAATGTATAGTACTGTATGATGGGTCTGATTTGCACCCATTTCTTTAACTCAACTCATACTTAACGACTTTTGCAAGATTACATGCGGAGCACGTTAAATGGCAAAATATTTGGAATGTGATTTTTATGTGTGTAACTACGCAGAGAAAACAGCAGTGAGTGACCTTGGCAGCAGATGACAGCTTTAAAACACTATTGTGATTTAAAACAAACCAGCATGACCCAGGTGGCTGTCAGAGGTTGTATTTGTTTTGAGCCATGTTTCCTGGCCATAACGTTTGTAACACCATGTATTTCAGCATGAATATGTTCAAAAGCGATGAAGGCTCAACAGCACCACCTCCAGTGGGGGTCCCACCTAGACCCAGCAATGAGGTAGGCTATGGAAAGTGCGAGAGAGTGGTCGGGGCTAGTTGTTTGTTTCACATGTGTTTTTCCATTAATTGTGGCCTTCATTCATCACTAGGATTTAGACAGACCCATCACACACAGCCCAAACAGCCAGACTGCATGAAAGACCATAGGCCTACACATCAGAGATGTCCCCCACATATTTTGACTGTAAAATTATTTCTTAAACCAACAGTGGCGAAATAGGAATGCCATTAGAAAGAATTAATCTGTCAAAGAATGAGAAAATATATGTGGAATATATAAAGAGAAATATAAACATAAAGATGAATTAATAAAAGATACAGATAAAAGATAAAAAATAATAAATCAAATAATAACTAGTAAATTATTAATATGTATGTATTTAATTAATGCATATTTTACATATAAATTAGAATTTTCAGTACGGTCTTTGTTTTGTGTTTTCACTTTATTTAAAAATTTTTCTTATTGCATTTGGAATTTAGAGCTCCTTTCATTGTGTTACAGTGTGGCAGAAGGAAAACTAATTTGTGGACTGGATTTGGGATTGTGGTCACATATCACACATTTTATTGGATTGAAGCGATTCATACAGGAAAAACTTGCCACCTGGAACACTGATTTACCACCATTTTATAGTATAGTAGCTATTTAAAAAAAGTACAGTCAATGGAAAAATAACAGCAAGACGCCTTGTAAAGACAGACATGTTTTTAAACCGATGACTAAATTTTGAAATTTTTTGTAAAATAGTTTGTTGTTTCTTCAGGCCCCCTCCATAGTCAGCAAAGCTCCTTCCTCTGGATCACTAGAAGAAGGACCAAACTCCACACAGGTGAGAAAAACTCAACTACAACATGTGCCATGACTTTGCAGGACGGATGGGTGACCAGGGTGTGTATTGTGCAATGTGTATATAGTTATGTTTTTGTCATTTGTCCAAACGTGATTTTCACTTTCCTCCATTTATTCTGACAAAAACACAAGTCAATAGGAGCCTTTATTACTATTACCGGATTAAGAACTGAATAATGTTAGTAGTTACTGCAAAACAGTACAATGGTGTGTTATTTCAACAAAGCATACAACAGAAAAAAAGCTGATATGGCTATATCTCAACAGCAATAGATGATGAAAATGTCAAAAAGCCAATACATATTGCTTTAGCTGCACCGTTAACAGTTTACAAACCGTGAATTGTAAAGTATGAACCAGCACAATTTCAAGCTGGTGTTAAACTGTAGACCCTATTTACGCCACAAGTGTCTCTTATCAAGATAAAATACAGAAGAGACTCTTTCATTTACACTTTTTTGAGATCAGGTGGCTATTCGATCCACCTAAGATGTATTAAGTGACTAAGTGTAAATGAGGTCCAAGTGTAAGTGCATCCAAGAAGCATTCAAGAGGGATTGAAATCCAATTGCTCAAACCATCTTCGGGGACACATACTAGCCAGATGCTCTAGGGGATTAAAGTCTCTAACTACATCAGTAAGCCGTTTGTGGAAATAGCCACTCACTGTCTGATTTTCTTAATACATCCATGGTCTGTCTCCTCTGTCCTTGTGATAACAGCAGCTAAAGCCACACTGAAATTAGCCATTTGTTCTCTGTATCATTAAAGCAACAGGGAAAAGCGGCTCCAGCCATTTCTACACATACAAGAGATGGTTTGAGGTAACAGAAAGACAACAGTAACTCAAATAACCACTTGTTACTACCAAGGTATGCAGAATACCATCTCTGAACAAGTCAAACCTTGAAGCAGATGGGCTACAGCAGCAGAAGGCCACACCAGGTGCCACTCCTATCAGCTAAGAACAAGAAACTGAGGCTACAATTCACACAGGCTCACCAAAGCTGGACAGTAGAAGATTGGAAAGACGTTGCCTGGTCTGAGGAGTCTCGATTTCATCTGCAACATTCAGACGGTAGGGTCAGAATTTGGCGTAAACAACATGAAAGCATGGATCCATCCTGCCTTGTATGAACGGTTCAGGCTGCTGGTGGTGGTGTAATGGTGTGGGGGTGTTTTCTTGGCACACTTTGGACCCCTTAATACCAACTGAGCATTGTTTTAACTTGACAGCCTACCTGAGTATTGTTGCTGACGATATCCGTCCCTTTATGACCACAGTGTACCCATCTTCTTATGGCTACTTTCAGCAGGATCATGCACCATGTCACAAAGCTCAAATTATCTCAAACTGGTTTCTTGAACGTGACAATGAGTTCACTGAACTCCAACGGCCTCCACAGTCACCAGATCTCAATCCAATAGAGCACCTTTGAGACGTGGTGGAACGAGAGATTCATATCATGGACTCCGTGATGCGTCATGTCAATATGGACCAAAGTCTCTGAGGAATGTTTCCAACACCTTGTTGAAAGTATGCCATGAAGAATTAAGGCAGTTCTGAAGGCAAAAGGGGGTCCAACCCAGTACTAGCAAGGTGTACCTAATATAGTGGCCGGTGAGTGTATGTGGCTAAGTATAAATAAAAATGTCATCCGAATTTTATCTGGATACAAGACTTGAAACGACAAGTTTTAAACGGGGCTGTAGTTGTTCCAAATAAGCCACAGTATGGATGTATTTATTTTTGTTTGCTTTTTTCACACTAGGTGATAACTGCCTTCAGTCAGCTGTAAATTCCTTTAATAAAGCTACAAGTTAAAGGAGCAGGACTATAGGACTTGAATTCAAAATTGAATGCATCAGTTCATGAAATATCTGAAACTTGTATTCCAGAAACCTTGGATGCTGAAAGGAGTCTTGCAGAAGGTCAACCCCTTCAGGTTTACCTCCCTGGTAACTACAGAATTGATGACATATATTTAACTGTCACTTTGCTACTACCTTGAGTTTAGTTTAATCTCAAAATAATGAAAAAGGAATTCAAATGTGAATGGTGAAAAGCTAATTAATTCTGTATTTCTCATTTGTCCAATTTTCAATTCTTAGCTTGATATATTAAAGATTTGGAGTTTACAGTGCAAAATATTAGATTGCTTTATTTTGAGTATCTTATTTTTTCCCCTGCAGGTGCCAAAGAGCGATCTTCAAAATGATTCTGCAGGTCCACCAGAAACAGGGAAAGAACTTAAAGACACACAGGTAAAATTTTCAGCTTGTTGATATGGCATTGTGATTATTTCAATTTGTTATGCTTCAGTTGTCCAATTAATGTGTTTATTATTTAGAACTCAGGGATGATTGCAGGGATGATGCAGAAAGTCAACCCATTTAAATCCTCACAGCCAAAGGTACCAGTTGTAAAACTGATGACACTGGACATTATTATCTCACCAAGGATGCCCCCTTCTTCACATCCTCAGTTTGTGTCTCTGTCTTGCATCTTGTTTGTCCAGGATACTGGGCCTCTGCACAGTGACCTCTCCTTCAGCAATGGAAGCTTAGCAGACAGTAACAACTTGCCAGAGAAGCAGGTAGGTCCACGCAATTTATCACTTTGTCAAAAAGCAGACCCCAGAAGGCTTTGTTAAAAAACTGATCATGTAGGTGTTGGGCAAAAACAAAGTAACACACTTTATGCATGTCAACTACCTATGTGTAGCAATAGTATTTTTATAGCTGCACACAGAGAAAACATAAACCATAATGACTCTCATAAAATAGTAAATTTGTCAATAATCCTCCAGTATGTAGAAAGTAGCAGCATGCATTGATTCCTACCAGTGTTATCCTTGCTACTACCACTAGATGGTGCCAAAGAAAGCAACTTGGCTCTTTTAGTTAGTTTTTTGTCCACCTCCTGAATATACCCAGCATAGATAGGGTGAGATTGTTTTTCTAAAACATCTACTGTGTCATAAATAACAGAATGTAACGAATATATACTTGTTTTTTCTGTATTTGTGCATTTTTTTGTAAAGATCTTTGAACCCATGGGCGGCACTCTGGTGCAGTGGTTAGCACTGTCGCCTCACAGCAAGAAGGTTGTGTGTTCAAACCCCGGTTGCCCCGACCTTTCTGTGTGACCACCATCCAAAGACATGTAGGTTAATTGGTGTCTTCGAAATTGTCCTTAGGCGTGAATGTCAGTGTGAGTTGTCTGTCTATGTGTGGCCCTGCGATGTCCAGGTTGTACCCTGCCTTTCGCCCAATGTCAGCAGGGATTGGCTTCAGCCCCCCCGCGACCCTGTACGCAGGATAAGTGGTTGACGATGGATGGATGGATCTTTGAGCCTTTGATGGTCAGGGGGCTGGTGCAGAAATTAAACCCATTTTAGGGCTTACACACAGGAAGGTTACTGTGCAGAAGATAACCACTTCAACTTCAGATTTTGCAATTGCATGTTAAGTTTACTTAACATGTAAGAGGGACTTTGTGTTCTCATTTTTTCCTGGGTTGGCATTATTTTCTACACCAACTGGATGGGCAGGTTTTGTTGTGATATAGATTCTCGATGAGGGTTATCGAACAAACTCAAACAAAGATGTTCCCAGTAATGCTTCCTCATTCAAGACACAGGTATGGGTTACAGTAAAATGTTTATTTTTTGAAGGAATGAGGATGTTTTACTCAGTTTTAGTAAGTGGGGGTCATTTGAGAGGTGATCCGGATGTATGGTGTGTGTTGGTAACTTAAGCCACAAACACAATCCCTCATTACAAATTATGTTATCAGTATCATTTGTTCTGCGGATGTCAATAATTAACTCACAAGAAACCAATGTTTTTTTCTTAACAGCTGCTTGTAACTTTTGTTTTCCACCCACCCATTTTTTAAAACTCTTATTAGAAAAACACAGCTATTCACAGTGAACACTCCGCCAGCTATGAAAGCTTGCATGACAGCACCACAGAGAGACATGTATGACCTTAAGTGCATCTCCTCAGTTTCTTGAATGATTTGTTTTTAAAAATGCTGTTTGTTTTTCCCAATTTCTGAAATAAATCTAGATACCTAGATGAAGGTTTTTGCCTTGAATCTAATGAGCCAAATGTGATCTCTAGCTGGTACGGACAGCTGTTAACAGTGGCTGACTTTTTGTCCAATGAAAGGATGCTGTCTAGCCAGAAAAATTCTAAGTATCTGTAATGTGAGAAGTGTATGACGTTCATTGTTCACCCTTCCTGGATTGTTATTGTTATTAGTCATAAGGAAACATCCCAGTGAATAAACATGTAATAAAACTTTTAACCCAATAAATGCAAAACTGTCCCTATCCTGCACCTAGTTTGTAGTCACATGCAGTGTATTGTTTGGGTCACGAACAGAAGTACCCATAAACATGTAGCATTTTCGAGGGGACTCATTTATTTAGCCATAAAATGCTGTATTATTATTTATATTCTTTCCATTACATTGTAGTAAAAAAATTTTTAAATGACATTTTCTACATTGGAAGTCACAATTTTGCCTTGTTTCATTTTTTTCACGGTTATACATTTAAAAATGATTTATGACACTTTAACCAAAGTGTCTTACAATAAGTGCATTCAAACATGGGGATACAACCCAAAAATGTACCCTGCCTGGGTAAAAAAATGGAACGTTTTTTTCTATAGTGCAGTTTTGTTCCCTTCAATTATTTTAAATTTCCAGTTTTTCTTAGAATTGATTTATTTTTTTGCTCCACACTACTCATGTGATACTCAGACACTGCCCTAGGTGAGTAGGCAAGGCAGCTTTATGCATAAAGCACAATCAGTTTAGTGCTTTACATAAGGTAAAGTAAATAATAAAGAACAACAACATAGGAACAATTTTAAAAGCATAAAAATAAATACAACCAACAAAGCAATCATAGACTCAATACAGTTTTGGTGCAGTAATAAATTGACCCCAAATCAAAGTGCAGTATAGTTAATGTCCAAGTGAGTACAGCTGAGCCGCATTACAGCTGTTTTTCCCCACAGTGCAAATTAAAGTTGGTGCTTATCAAGCGCACACATTCTCATTCACATCAGTTCGCAGTGACATTATGAAACTACAAATAAAACTTTACTCAGCACGACAAGGCTGATTCCATAAACTGGGCAGTGCAATATTTTTATAAAGGCTGTGTGGATAGGGGATAGAATTTAGTTACTTATTTTTATTCAAGTAAGAGCCCTTTTGTTGGGTTATATTGTGCCCTATCTTAACCTCAACATGACAGAGCAGCTTCTTGTTTTTCCATTGTGTAGTTTCCCACGTCTCTCTTTATTTCCTTTTGGCAAGTGCATCCATTTATCACATGGCAACTCAGAGCTTAAATGACACACAAATATGTTGTCAATATGCAATCGCTGCTACTCGAGCTAAATCTGTCCATTTTCACAATCTTTGCTCATATCAAATTACCCCTTGCGGAGTGGTATGTGTCTCATCCTCAAGCTCGGGTCCTCTACCAGAGGCCTGGGAGTTTGACGGTTCTGCGCAGTATCTTCTGGTCAGAGACCTCTGATTTACCTGGTATCTGCTGTAGCCACTCTCCCAGTTTGGGGGTCACAGCCCCCAGTGCTCCGATTACCACTGGCACCACTGTTGCTCCTACTTTCCACATCTTTTCTAGCTCCTCTTTCAGCCCTTGGTATTTCTCAAGCTTCTCGTGTTCCTTCTTCTTGATGTTGCTGTCGCTTGGGATTACCACATCTATCACTGCAGCCTTCTTTTGCTGTTTGTCGATCAACACAATGTCTGGTTAGTTAGCTGTCAACAGTTTGTATTATATGTTATCTATTATATTAACATCAGATTTGCTGGGAATATATTGAAGTAATAAGCTTGAACATTAGATGAATAAACACACTATTATTAAAATTCAACCAATTTAATAATAATCTGGATAAAACCATCAAGTTCTTAAAAGAACTCCAGCACAGAGAGAGGAACAAAATAACCACGGCAGTTTGTGTCTGAACACAGAATGGGCCACATCAGGTCCGGATTCTGTAGACAGAGAGAAACACACAGATGTCATTTGTTAGCATTTGTTAACACTTTGGGTTTGTTTTGAAAAGCTACAGTACGTAGTCAAGACGCCTCCTCAACATGCGACGCAGCTGCTGCTGAGAACGGAACCCCGGGTGGAAAAGTCCAGAAGACGAGTTCTGATTTTTTTTTTCTGACTTTATCTAACGTAGCCTGGTACTGATGGAGAAAGTCACGTATATACAGGGAGAGAGGGAAATGGAAAGAAGGAGAGGACAGAGGGACGTTAGGTCTGTGAGTGTAGGGGAAAGAGCACAGAACGAAAATGAGGCAGATTCAATAAGTGAGTGAAAACTTAAATAAGGTGGCGAATGAAGTAGGCTATAAATTAGGCCTGGGCATGTTAATAGGGAAACTTGCTACTGAACAGACCGTTTATGCCGCTCTCTGGAAAAAAAAAAAAAAACAATGTTTCTGCTGATATCTGTTCAGAAAAAGACCCAAGAAAACTGGACTCTGATGGTAACTTGTTTTAACAAGCTAGATAAAAGGGAAGGCCCTGGCAGTGGCAAATAGCTTTGGTTTAATATTTGATTTGATTACATTAATGTTTAAATTGAGATTTACAAGAAATATTTTATTGCTACTGTGTAAAGGGAATACTGCTGGTAAAAAGCACCTTATTTGGTTCCAAACCACGTTATTGCACTTTTGTGTATATAGCAGTACATTTAAATTAAAAGTGCACAATAAACTACTTTAGAATTCATTATTCAATTTTGTGCATAACAATGCGATTAATCGGGATTATCGGGATTTTAAATGTTGCCCAGCACTACTATAAATGTAACGGTGAAATAAGAAGCAAGCGAGTACATATTGTAAAAACATGCCCACTAATGTCCTTTACTTGTAAAACTAACAACACAACAGCACACTTGGCCACCTACAGTGTCATGACACACAAGCTCATACTAGTACGTAAGTAGTGTAATTCCACTTATGTGTGCAGGTGAATTTAATACATGAAGTGATACATTTCAAGATTTTGTTTCCATTGATCCAAAATGGAGACACAGCTCATAAAGCTTTCTGATCAAAAGAGGCATGTATGTAAGGAAGTTATGATTCTAAATTAACATTTGATTCCCCAGGTACTTTCATTACAGGTGAAAAATAATAAAAAAAAGACAGACATCTGTTAAATTGCAAGAAATCCAACACCTCACAATATGTTATAATGTATAATGTTATTAATAGTAATTACACACACATGAATAAACCACATTTAAATATGCATTTGAAAATTCCTCATTCCGGCTTAAACATCTTGGTGGATTGAGGCTGCAGTTCCAACCTGCTTCTAGTAGCTTGAGGCATTTTACTTTTTAAAACCACGCGAAACAAAAACCCGTGGACTCTCTGTGGGTAAACTCTATTGTGAAGTCACTGTTTAGTGGAACCAGATTTTGTAAAGTTATACAAGGTTGTGTTCCACTCCCGCCCAAACTTGAAAAACAGCCTGGGTAACTTTGAAGAACCCGAAGGACAACACCCTGTTTTTTTTAACTTTATATTAAATCCACTTTGCTTTGCACTTTACTTTGTGACAGTCCATCAATAAGAGTGCTTTGTCTCCAGCATCATGCTTCAACAATAACACAACTCACTCATAACTCAAGTCAGCTAAGTCAACTCACAACTGTGTTACAAAGTGTGACCATAAATCAAGCAAGTCAGATTGATATGTATTCTGCTAAACATGACAGATCATCATTTAATATTACATTAACTTAAACAACTACCATAACAGGCATTTCCAACATCAATACAAAAAAACAGCACTAATTTGATCAATATTTATCATTAATTTCATACCAGTTGTAGAGTTTGGGCTCGGTGAAATGGCTTATAAATAATATCTCAATAGTGTAAGCTTATACCACGATATACTATTTATCATTTAATATACATGTTTTCTTTAAAATAACATGCTCAAAAAGTGTAAAAATATGATGATCTTTTAGAATATGATGCATTTCTGTAGAACTACTAAACCGTATATGAAGTAGTTAAATATAGCTCAAACTTAAAGGTTCAGTGTGTAATATTTATGAGGATCTATTGACAGAAATGCAATATAATATACATAACTATGTTTTCAGTGGTGGATAAAGACCTTACATAATGAACCATTAAGGGCCGTCCTCGACTAAGAATTTACATAGTCAAATCAGATTTGTCAAGTGTTGCCTATGTGTGTTTGTGCGAAGCTTGGGGGACCAGGGGGTTGAGTGTTGTAGGGTGTACACACGATAGATCCGCTTTAATCTTGAGAAGCTGCAGAGCTGCAGTCTGTATTCACTAGTCTCTGATGTAACTTACAATGTGCATTTCCGGCACAACACCGGTGAAGCTTGTGCGCTGTCTCTCTGCCTGACCACACCATAGACTGTACACAGAGGACGCCCCCTTCCTTAAGGGTTAGGGTTAAAATATTGGATTTATTCATGCACTTTGAAAAAATAATTTTTTCTTTTCACATTTTTATTTACAGGATTATATTGATATTTATATCAAAATTAGGGTGTATATTAACTGTAAGTAATTGGTAATAAACCAGTAGTTCTTTGTAAAATCAGACATTGAGCAACCCCATATCGCAAAAATGGCACGATCCTCATTTCGCTGCGAATATTTAACGGTGAGATTGACAGTCAAATCAGGCTCCACCCATCGAATCTTCTACTATTCAGCGCTAGAACCGTTATGTTGTTATTACCTTAGAATGAGCTATTTCTATCTACACATGGTAGCTGAGCTTTTATCTTGAGAAGCTGCAGAGCTGCAGTCTCTATTCATTAGTCACTGTAACTTACACTGCACATTCTCTCTGCTCTGCTCGCCTTGCGCAGAGATGTGTAAATCCGCCAACGTGCCGACAATCTACATGCACGTCGCTGTTCCTTGCAGGTCTATTCCAAGTACTGTTTAAAAATGATACAATATTCTTTGTGTGATTCAACAATGGTGATAGACTCAGCACTGCTGGTGCTCTGACTCTCTGCTTCTTCTATCACACACAGGCTACACCACACGTGCGCACTGACACCCCTTATCTTAAGGGTTAGGGTTACAATTTTGGATTTATTCACGCACTTTAAAGGTTCAGTGTGTAATATTTCTGAGGATCTATTGACAGAAATGCAATATAAGATCTATAACTATGTTTTCAGTGGTGTATAAAGACCTTACATAATGAACCGTTATGTTTTTATTACCTTAGAATGAGACATTTTTATCTACATAACCGCGGGCACCCCCTTCTATGGAGGTCACCGTATTTTGTCGTCATGTTTCTACCGTAGCCGACAACGGACAAACAGTGCTACAGAGCGCCTTACCTCATCATGCCATCCTTCTTGTGCTTGTATAATTCCAGCGGTGTAGACGCCCGTCACTACATTCAATATGTACAAAGAAGAAGAAGAGGAAATAATAATGACAACAATATGCAGTCTCTGAGTAGTCTTATGGTTTATTAGAAGCCTGTGGATCTTTATAGCATGAAGCCAGATGAAGTAGCGACAGATGCAGACAGATGATGGCAGAAATCAGAATGTGGATTTTCCCACATGGAAGGCTATAATGTGGGACAGATGTTTTCAAACCAGTGCTGAAGTTGTCTGTTTTCTGCTGGACAGGTAATTAACTAAAGTTTATCAGACTTTAGCGGTGCAAATGAAAGCTGTTCTTTGATAGCTTTACCTAGAAGCTGTCCATAATCACTGAGAGCCGTGATATGTTTCCCCTGTCAGTGGTGTAAAATATGTAGTTGGATTAATTTCCTGTCGCCTACTTATTCTCCAGCCTGTGCTTTGGCTTTGCCGGTTACATTAGCAATCAGCTGATCAGTAACGTTAATTGGCAATAAAACCCTAACGTTAGCTTAGAGCATGGAAGCATCAGCCAGCTAAACTTTTACTGCCCTGGTAGAAAAATCATGTAAGGTTAGCTGGATTGGTTTATTCTCAAACGCTGTGCTTTGGCTTGTGGTGTAAAATATGTAGTTGGATTAATTTCATGTAATTAATCTCTCTATCCAGAGCTCTGTTTTGGTTTTGTTACCTTTGTGAGACAATCAGCTGATCACTAATTGGCAATAAAACGGTAACAGCAGGGAAGCTCAGATCAGCAGCTATACTTCACATTTTACTGCCCTGGTGGAAAACATGTATTTTACTGCTAATGGTGATATATAACAAGACCATGTGCCTATCAAGTGACCAATAATGAATACTTTCCGAATTTGCATTATATTATTATTCATTAATTATTATTATTATGGATATTGCTTCGCCACTGTGCACACAAATGTGTAATTTGTACTTTCACATGCTAAATGCCCATTAAAAATGTTGCACCGTTTTACTACAAGCTGAAATTATGGCTGTCAATACTACTAAAAAATAAAAAAGACATTTTGGTAAGATTTGCAGATTGCTTTTCTAGTTAACTAAGCAATGTGAGAGAAGCCTCACCAGCCAATGCATTTGTAAACTTCATGTATTATGTTGTTTATAATGGACTGTGGTGCAGAAACAGAGAGGCTTAAATTGTCCTGTTATCGGTCAGTGGTCATATTTGATGCACTAGATGTGATAGTTTTTGAGATGTTCTTCATTTACTTGGTATGTTAGTCCAGATGAGCCAACCCTCCCAAGCTGTAAAATACTGTATTACAGGAGTATGAGACATCATGTAGCACTTCATTTCTTGATGTGGCTGTTGTTTATTAATAAGTAACATTAATATAAAAAAAAAACATGGTTTTACTGAATAATTTAGTTAATGTAATTTCTTAATATATCTACTGTATCTAAAGAAACCTAATTTCTTGACTGGCAAATATTCTATCTCATAGATGACATCTTTGTAGCACTGTAGCTAACCTAACATGTAGACCTAATATGTTTTTGCAGCATTATATGTTGATGTTTATATCATAATAGGCTGTATATTAACTTAATGGGAGTAAAATTAGACGTAATGCACCCCCCATAAAGCTAAAACGGCATGATCCTCATTTCAGAACGTCTCTATGAAGATTATTGGGAGTCGAATCAGGCTCTGCCCATTGAATAATCGAAACCTCGACTATTCGGGGTCACCCCTAATGGTAGCCAGTTAATTGTACTTGCAGTCCTTGCTTTCTTGAAATGGGAACAAAAGATGCAGCAAGGTGGAATTTGTCAGCCATTGCATGGCAGCAAAACAGGATTTTACGATGGTGTGTAATTGGTAGCATTTCACAGCGCTTATGAAATGTTGTCCAAATATGGGTGTACAGTGTGCCGTATTTTTCTGTTACAGGAAGCAATGGAAGTTGAGATGCTAGAGATGGCTGAAGTACCAGTTCCCAGCAAAGGAACAGTCCTGGACCCTCTAGATGTAAGCTCATTTTTATAGTTTCTTATAATATTATCAGTGTGATTTAATTTCCCTGTACATACAGAGAGGTGGCTGTGGGTTAGAGCGAGTTGCCCGATAATCGGAAGATCGGCGGTTCAATCCCTGGCTCCTCCAGGCTGCATGTTGAGATACTGAAGATACTGAACCCCAAATAGCCCCTGGTGGCAATGGTGAATGCTGAATGAGATGTAGTGTAAAAGTGCTTTGAGTGGTTGCAAAGACTAGAAAGGCGCTGTACAGAACATTTACATTACAGAATTATTCCAATGACTTTAAAATTGTTCACTTTCAGGATGAGGAAGGCCTTTTAGCGTGGTGGAGAACCGTAGAGGGTATGCTTAAAACTGGCAAGATTTTGTTGCTTGTTGATTTTGTTTGATTTATTGGGGATCTTGTGTACTGCAGCTGGAACTTTAAAGTTGTATTTGTTTCTTTTCTGTGTGTCAGACTGGGATGAGTGGACTGAGGCAAACCAGAATGATGAAGAGTAAGTAGCACATCTACTGAAGTTATCAATTTGCTAGTAGTTTTTTTTGGTTTGTTTTAAAGCTTTAGAGTAGCACTGGCCAGTATCAACATAAAAACATCTAATAACTTTTTAAAAACAATTTATAAACTGTATCACAGGACCATGCTTAAAATGAGTTTGATAAATGAGTTTGGTAACACAATATTTACAGTGATATTTCTACCATACAAAATATTTTTTTCTGCTAATCCTTTACAAGTAAGTCCACAAAAAACTAACCTTTACAAAAAATAACTAATTCTGAAATTCACTTATTCAGCTCCTTTTCAGTGTTTCTCCCTCAACATGTTTTCCCTGTCTCAGAGTGGTGGAACAGGTCGCTGATCGTGTCTTCATGGCGGCTCGTCTTTTTGTTCACTTTTTCAACCAGCGTGGCGTCTCACTCCAGCAGCGTATCCTGGAGCTGCTCGATCTGGCTGATACAGCTGACATTTTCCATAAGAAAACAGTCACAACCAGTGTCGGTGGTGGAGTGGCCAGTGTTGCAGGATCCATCACTACGATCACCGGCCTCATTCTGGCGCCCTTCACTGCAGGAACGTCGCTCATCGTTACAGCTGTAGGCATTGGTATAGCTACGGCAGGTGGGGTGGCATCTGCTTCAGCCAACATCACAGACACAGTCCATTCAAAAATGGACCGCAAGAAGGTGGAGAAGATGATCCAAGACTACCAGGAGGAGATGAAGGACATCAAGGAGTGCCTGGAGTTTTTGCAGGTGTGAAGACAGAAGACAGGTTTTCAGCCAGTTTGTCTCAGTTGCATGTAAAGCTTGAAAACTTATTGCTGACCTAATGATCATTTTACTCATGTCCTTTAAACTTTAAGTGTGAAAAATAGTTGTAGAGGGTAAATTGATGTCATATCCTTGTATATTCACAGACTGAGTCACAAATATATTTTACCTATTGTAAAGACAAATCGATTGATTTCTTATTCTGAAACGTGTATTGAGGATATGTGACATCACATAGCAAGCCCTGGATCGAATTCACACTCTTTGTGGTAAAACAGTGTCATAATGATTTGTAGACATGAAGCGATCCACAAATACACTGTGACCTGCAAAGGCAGATTTAATACTTGAATGCTGAGCATTGCACAGAATTTGAATGTCTTGAAACAGTGGTTTGAAAATCCAAGTTATGGTGCTTTCAGACCAAAAGCGAAGCGAGCGTTCGGGGCGGTGAGTTTACATACAAAGTTAATGCAAAGACGCGTAGAGCTACGATTTCCTGCTGGACATTGCTGGGAGAAAAGAAAGCGAGGAGGTTGAACTACCTGGTGAGTTCAAAAACATGTGTATGTAATTTTATTCCAGCTATCATTGTACTTTACTGTGACCAAGGTAGCATAGCATAGCCCAGATCGATCAAAACTCCATTCAGAAAACAAACATTTTAGAAGTATTTGTCCTGCTGTCTTGCTGACAGACCTGACAAAGCATGAATTCATATGTTTAACAAATCAGCTTCATATTGTAGTTATTTCGGCATCAGTTTGATCCATTTATTGCTAATTAATCACAGCAAAAGGTTTACTTTGGTTTCATACAGCTGTGGAAATGGCAAGTTGTGTTTATTCGCGTCATCACGTTGTGTGTGAACACTCCAGCGATAAAACCCTGTGAGGAAAGCGTTGCGTGGATTAAATTTGCGTTTGGTCTGAATGCCGCATACTCTATTTGACAGAGAAATGTCAAAGTTCTGAAAACAAATGCGAAACAATCTATAAATAGAATACGATCCTAAAGCTAAATGTTGTCATTGCACATTGACAGGTTTGAGAAATATTTTGGATTTCAAAAATTGTGTAATCCTAATGTCAAATCTCCGATTCGTTATCTATCCGCCAGGAAGGGATGGAGACACTTGAGGAATGGAACTTTGAGAAGTACGCTGAGAGCATCTCAAAGAAGCACCTCAACCAGAATGTCAAACATGTAATGAAGGAGGGCGGCCGGGCGGGCAAGGCTTTAGTGATCAACACCGAGAGCCTGATTAGTACCATTCAGGTACTCAATGTTGCAGGTGGTGCTGCCAAAGCCGCCCAGGTAATGAGTGTTACCACTGGACTTATGTCAGGTCTCTTCCTGGCTCTTGATGTCTTTTTCCTGGCGAAGGATTCCATGGAACTCAAAAAGGGCGCAAAGACAGAGTTTGCTGCTAAGATCCGAGAAGTTTGCAAGGACCTGCAGAATGGGCTGCTGGAACTGAACCGCATCAAGGAGCAGGTGCAGAAAACCATGGATGGTATAGAGGTGGAGGTAGAGGAGGGGGAGCTGTTGAAGTCTGATCTGAAGAAACTTGTTGAGCTTAAAAAATGAAGGATACTGGGGTTATGAAACAAAACCAAAGCCTCACTTTCTCAATCCTAATCCCAGAAACTAGTTTCAGCATAAGTGGCATTGTAGTTTAGAATCAATTAATTATAACTTTTTCTTTCAATATTTCTATTTTGTAGTCATATTAAATATTTATATTTAGCCATTTTAATCTGCTGTCTCAGTTGTGAAAGGCAGTCATACCCAACAGACCAATAGGGAGGAAGGAAAGCATTTTTGCTTACTCATACAATAATAAAGCATTGGATTAAGCATAGAACTCAGGCGTGGATGAGGCGTGATCACCTTGTGCTCAGTGTGTGATGCACTGGTGTGCGCATGAAGAACAATAAACAAGATGACAAGCCCGTCTGTCTGGCTTCACTTGAATTCCTCTGTGCTCATCACCATTTCAGCATGAAGCATGCACCAGGTGGGCAAAAAAGGCACCACACACCTGTTGTGGATTATTCTGAATGAGGTGTAACTCAGTGAGATCACGATGAAGACATTACTTTACACAAACCCAACACACTGAACAAATGAATTAAGTTGTGCCAACATTCACATTTATTAAAGTCTATCTTAAAACAATACTTAATTACCCACATGTACATTGAACCGGTGCTGGAATGTAACTAAGTACATCTCAGAGACAAATATTGTAGTTTCTATTCCACTACATTTGTCTGATGTGCTTTAATTACTACTTACTTTTTACATTACAATCTTTCATACCTTTCCTGTCCAGTGAAAACCATGTATCTCCAAATATGATGATTTGGAATTAGAAATTGAATGAAGTGTTGCTTTAAGGGTTGATCCTACTTCTTAATCTAAATAATTTTTTTTTACTGACTTTAGATCAGCTGGCATCAGGGCTGTTTTTCTGAGTTTCTGAAAAATTGACTTTAGAGATGATGTGGTTCTCAAAGGACAGCGATGCTGCAAACAAATGATGACCTTACAGAATATGATGCATTACTGTATTGCTGTGTTACAGAGTTAAAACATCCACAGCAGTAAAAAGCAACATACACATGCATGCACGCAGGAATATTAATCCTGTTGCATAATTTTTTAAATTATGGATTATACTTCACATCCTCTGCCCGAACTACTGGTCAGACAACAAAGTATCTTCAGTCAGAGACTCCTTTAGCTTATCAGTAATAACGACCGTTACAACAAGTCATTCCTCTTAACCTCCATCATTCTTGTTTGCCACATACCTCGTGTGTTTTATGTAAATTGTTTGTTTTAGTTATGTAAACTGATGCTAAGTATGACACTGTATTATTAATCCGAAAACATCGTATTGGTAAAGCACTGACAGGAACTGTCACTATGAGTACTTTTACTTTTGGTACTTTTAAGTACATTTTGCTGATAATGCTTACATTCTTTTACTTAAGTAAGGTTTTGATTGCAGGACTTTTACGTAGTAGTGGAGCATTTTCTCTGTGTGATATTACTATTTTTACTTACTAAGTAAAATATCTGAATACTTTTTAAACTATTGTTAAAACTGGAAACAATACTTCCCCAAACTACTTTTTTCCCCCTAAGACCTGGGACCGGTTTTCCCAGCCTATACATTTCATTTACATTTATTCATTTAAATGACGCTTTTATCCAAAGTGACTTACAATTTCTATTTATGTCAGAGGTTGCACACCAGAGCAGCTCGGGGATAAGTGTCTTGCTCAGGGACACATTGGTCTCTCACACCAAAGGCATGTGTCTTATCCACTGCTCATCTCCACCGCAACCCGAGTACACTATAAAAGCTAGTTAACCTGTTACTCATGGTCATGCCATCCATTTGACGACAGCAGTCTTAATCTCTTTTGTTCTCTATACACTACCACATTACATCATCCCTCTTTACACTACTGATTCCACTGACGCCTAAACATACCACACCTGATGTCCACTTATGTATTTGATTAACTTCCTTGTCTTAAATAAAGTACTTTAGATTTCACTGTTGAAATGGTGATTATCCCACATTTGTCATGGCGCAAGAGTCCTATGCATGTCTAATTTTTGAATTGATGGTTATAAGTTAGTGGCTACTTGCTACAACACAATTTGACCCTCAGGGATTATGGCGAATCTACTGTGACCTCTAAACCCTCACTCTCCAGAGGGCCAGTGCACTGTGAAAATACAGCGCCTGTTTCTGTCCTTCCTTTCATAATAAACCTTTACTAGCTTCAATAAAATCCCTGAATTTGATCATATTTTGGCCACTGTGTCATCCTTTAGGCCATTTTTCTTTGTGTGTCCTGTCAGTGAGACTTTCAAAGATCAGCCTCATATCTTGAGATAGCACCAAATATTGCGACATCTTGATACATCAACAATATGAGTATTACCTTCACGCTTCTTGAACTTGTCAGATAATGATGAGGGAAGAATTTTGTTCAGCAGTACGGCTTGTTAGGCATTAACTTTGTGTAAGTGACTATATAATATTACTCAGCACTACATTGATCATATCATAAAGCAGAGTCAAAAGGTGGAGTTCAACTCTTTAAAATGACTATTACTCCATTGCTCTACAGTAGGCATATGTACATTGTTAAAGTAAGTGTATTGTTTCTTAAAATAAACTCAATAATCACTTCCTTTAAAGATTATGTCATTAACAAGATGTTATCTTCCATAGCTAGAGTATAGTATACAGTTTACATTAACGTACACATCCAGCAGAACCACAGCAATGTCGGCACCCACTGAAGTTGTTTCTCTGGCCATATAAAGGACGATGACAATCTAGTGTGGTGAAGATAAAAGAGATAAAAGCTATTCTTTCACATTAAGCAGACTTGATTCAGGACTAATTAAATAATTAATAGTGTTAAAAGTCATACAAATACACACGTATTTATTACTCAATAAACGTCACTTAATCACTGCCTCCTGAATAGGTTGTTGATGTTGTTGATCTCTGACATGGAAAGGGAGGTGGAACAGGTGGAATCACAGGGTTTGGTGTCAGGACTGTCCCATTGGCACTGAAAATGACAGTTAAACTGGTTCAACCTGTTGGCCAGGCAAGAGTCATTGATGTAATAGGGATCTTGGGGAGCCTCTCCAGACTGCAGTGGCGTCATTGGCAGATAATTGGTATTGTAGTTTTTCAATGGTACAATAGTTTAGCTTTACACACCTACTGGCTGAACCTGTAATTTTAATTATTAACATTGGCCCAGTGTAAACCCTTATGACAAGAGTTCTTGGTAGTGGCAAAAGAAAAAAAATGTCTTAATGCTGATTTTGAGAATTTAATGTAAATGTGTTTTTAGAATTCAGTCAGGCTTTTAGCCTAAAATAATAATAAATAAATAATAATCGGCACAAATTCTAACGTGTAAATATACCGCTAGTGGTTGTCTAAGATGTTAATGTTAATCGTGCTTCCATGGGTTACACAACCCCGCACTGACAGTATTTATAGTTTCTTCTAAAGTGACGCAGCAATTTACTGAACTCAAGTTAGCTTTTTATGCTTAGACCTGTAATTTGTCTCCTTCTGGCAAACACCCAGGGAGGAAGAACATTCTTACATGTTAACAGTAAAAAAAAGCACTGGGAATGCAGCTATGCCAGGGTTTTTTCCAGTCTCCAGCTCTCGACACAAATGTGATGGGTGTCTTCATGGTAATCACTATTTGTTTTTTCAAACAACTTACACAAAACGTTGTGCATTTTTGTCATATGTGGCTGAAATTGTGGCATAACACTGATGTGGTGACACTGTATCATAATCAGTGAGAGGAAGAAAAGAGCTGTCTGTTGACATCTCTAGTACATTATATTAGTTACATGAGGAAAAATAGGCTATGCAATTAGAGGGTCTTCTAAAACTTAAAATACTTTTTTTTTTTAGGAGGAATATTTTGCCAGCAAGATATTCAGTATATTGGTATTTAGCTTTTTATGAAATATGCTTTATAATGTCATTATTAAAACTCTTTAAATATGTTGCTTGTAAAAAGTATTTGCCAGTTGAAGGCATAGTACACCTGCATGTGTGAGCATGTGATCAGGATGGTACCTTTTACACCTTGTATGTGTAGTGCAGAAAGAATCTGCTCCAGCTTGTTTGGCGTTGCCACACCAGTGCTTTGCCAAATTTTGTCCATTTGAATAATCTTTGTTCTACTACACAAAGGTATCTTCTAAAAATCTTCAAGGATACGGTTAAATGAATGCTCCTATGCTTTAAGTAATATGCTTTGATAAAATAAAGTATCTTTAGAAAACTTTAAATACGGCCTACCATACAGATGGAGCTCAGTTTTTTTTATTTTTTTTTTCATCATCCAAATTTGATGGTCACAGCCCCCAAAACTATGTTGACCCTTGCTGTGTATAAGTAAAAACCTAACTAGTCCTTAACATAAATGTGGTGGAATGACACAAATCTGTTAAAATGGCAGGGATGGGGTAATTTGAGACCTGGGGGAAGTTGAGCCAGATATTTGACTGTAATTTTACATTACATTCTAAAGCAATACATTGACATGAAACAACCAGGAGACATAGCTGCAAGGTTTCACTACTAAATGCAATTAAATGTTGAGACCTGGCGTTTGAGTTTGCATGATGAAATGACATTGATGTCAACCAAAATATGTGCATATTTTAGTTGGAGACCTTACTGTCATGTCCTCAGTTTAAAGACACCACTCACTCCGCTGTCCCCTACAGATTTATGGATGTGATTTTTGTCTGTATGGATGAAGTAATGTTCAAAACTATACTAACAATAAAACATAGACATCTTTGGTGGTTTTCGCATTTATTTGCGTCAATGCATGAATCGCATTCCAACATGCCTGCCAGATTTTGTGTAAACCATAAGTCTGATAGGTGCCAGAAACAGAAATGGGTGTGGAACTGATTGTGTGATAGAAACAGAAACAAGATGAAATGCCTGAAGGCTACTACCTGCTAATTACTGTAACTCTTGAGGACAAACACAAAACAGTGTAGCACAATGAGTGATCCAGATGAACAAGCAGAGCTGGATTTTTGCGTATTCACTATTCTTGAAAACAGTCTTGAGCAACAAGATCTGATCTCAGATCTCACATTTCTGCAAGGTCACAAAGTATTCTGTTGAAAAGTGCTATGTTACAGATCACAAATCCTTGGCTAAGTATACCTTTACACAACGCCTGGCGTATCACAAGTTTAATGGGCACTAATGCAATTTTATTAATACACTGACTTTTTTAATCAACATTTAAAAATGAAAATAAAATAGATAGTGGTATATTCTAGCTCAGTGGAAACGAGCAGCTCTCCCTGGCTGTGTATCACCTCAGTGTTTCAGTGATATCCATCAAACTATTACAGAATTCACTGACTACGATGGATTTTTAATTATAAAGTTACACTTTTAATACGAACATCTAAAACACACACACATGCTGCCTGGTTGAAGATATTAAGTATTATTATTTTTTTGCTGTCAGAATAATGGGGCAATAGGAGGGGAATCCCAGGAAGAAAGAAGCACAATGCTTTATGTGTGTATAGGAAAGGGAAGTGCTGTCAATGAGTAAATTCTGATGCTGAACTATAAATACATTCCTACGCCGGAGGCACCTGTAGCAGATCCATTTAGGAAGATTGCTGTGGATAAGTGAACTGGAGAACACTAATGATAGACCCATTTATCTGTCAGCCAATTAAATAGGCCAATATCTGGCATTTTGAGATAATCGGCCTATATCTGCTCTTACAAGGCAATATCATCCTAAATGACATCAAACCCAATCTAAAACGATTCAGCATTAAATATATATGTCATTATACTGTAGAGAATAATTCAGTTGAATTATGTTAATTCTGGTAAACGGTACCCCACTGTCCCTTAAACAGCAGTGTCTTTCATTCATTAATAAACAAATTATTAACATATAACAACATGTTACTGGTATGATATGTTAGATTATACTCTGCATGAAATAATGGAATTATAAATGATTTTCCGCCACGCTTTCTAAATATCTGCATCGGCCATTGAAAAATCCATTTTGGTTGACCACTAGAGAAAACAGGAGGTTTTTGTCTATGCCCCGGCACCCTTGTTGTTATGAACAGAACCTTTTGAAACACACATCATCTCAACATGCCAACAGCCAGTGTATTCATGTTTTGGTTTTGCCTATACACTACAGATAACTAGGACTTGTCGCCCTAATGCTTCCATATGATGGTGTTAAAGCTGAAAGCTACAGCAAACTACCCTCTGTCATTGTCAAAAAAATACAGCAAGAAAAAATTCTGAGTGTGTTGGGCTAGGTGTTGGGTTGGTTTAAAGAAGCAGTGTTCTGCAAAAACCGTATATTTACCAGGAACTGTCTATGCATCTATTTCAGAGTTGGCACCATAGAGGCTGGGGACTGGGGGCAGCATTTGGGACCGTGCTCCGCTTGGGGTGAATGTAGTGTGTGGCACAGTAACAGTGCCTATTACATCTGCTGAAGCTGGTGAAGTGGAATCTGTTACACTACTAATTACTGGGAAAATTAGTAAATGTAAAATGAGAAAAGCAACAGAAAACTACTTGCTTAAAAGTAAAAGCAAGCATGTAAGATTTAACTGAAAACACAAGACTGAACACTTAACTTAGGGAAACACTTAGGGAAACACCCTCCCTCCTCTGAGAGTAAACACGAGCACACAGCTCTACACTGCTGTCTGACCCAAACTGGTCCACGGTACATATATTTCAACATCAAATATTTAATCTAAATGGTGCTAAAAATCTTCTTGTCTTGTTCTCGTGCATCATCATGTCTCATGACCCAAATGTATCATCACGCCCCTTATATGAGCCCTGATGTCCCCACCACTTTTCAACACAAAGTAAGCTCCACTCTGCACCGGCTTCTTGGTCATCATTGTCAGACCTTAGGCTGGTACAGTGGGACCTGCGTTCCTCCTGGTACAGGACATTACCCTACAACATGAAATACAGCAAAGTAATGCTGAATGTAGAGGATGCTCTGGTTAATATTACAGCCTAATAATTTGACATCAGCAACTGTTTGCTCTGTTTATAGCAGCTGATTTGATGATGCGCTCAGCCTTGACATTATCTCAAGGTTTCAGAATTCAGATGTGCGCATAAATCATCAACCCGCCTTCCACCAAACTAATTGTTTTCTCAAATGTAACCTACCCCTACCGCTCCTATTAACTTTCCAGATGATATCTGTAGTGTGTGTTGTACTAGTGTGTCAGTGTTTTCTTTAACGCAGTTATGTCAGACATTTAACCATCAAAACTGTAGTTATAAACTAGACTGGAAAGCCATAGGTATCTCTCCAGAGGAAACAGAAATCACCTTTAAGCTTCTGAAATATGTTTAGATGCTCTGCTGGAACTCACGATTGATCAGGAGGACTGCTGTTTTACTCCGAACCTGTACTGTGAGTGAGACCGTTTGGATGTGTAGAAAAACAAAGAACATTAATTAACATTAGATCCTGACTGATAATTTCGCCGTGTCAGGAAATTTTGATATGAAGTTAGGCGTAAATGCGCTTAACCATATTTCACCTACCGGAAACTCAATCTCATACCCTTTTCCTAAATGGTATCGCCCAAAACTCTGTCCGCAAACAGCAGTGCTCTCAGTAATTGCACGCATCATGTTTTCATGTGCTTCGTGTGTTTTACCAAGTTTGGACAGTGATCAGGAAATAGTTGTTCAACTTGAAATGAGGGTTGCATCGTCCTAAAGCCTTTATTTAAGTTAATCGTGTCATCAGAGGTGGAAAGACTACAAAAATACATGTACATTCATACATACATTCTACATAAGTAAAAAAGTATGATTACTTTGATGAACATTTACTTAAGTACAAGTAAAATTACTAGTATAAAAATCTACTCCATTAAAGTAAAAACTAGCTTTGCTCAAAAGCTAACTTTTACTCATTTACTCAGACTAAAAGTTACTTTGTTACTTTTTTAACCTCCTGAAATAACTCATTTATACTGATTTAATATCTTGTTTATATGTATTATACTTATCTAATTAAATCGCACTCCTTTGCATCATTCACAGTTCAGTTGGACTAGGAAAACGGGAAACACAGGACTTCATATGAAGTCATATCCCTATTTACATTCAAACAGGTGGTCATTTTAATGGGATATTATATGCGTTAGTATAATAAGCACCAATCTTTTTTGGCTATTTGGAGCAAAGCATCTTACTAAATTATGAAAACTTATTTTTAACTACCACTGGAAGCAAGCTATTATTTAACTGACGACTACATCAGGGGTCCCCAACTAGTGTTCCAAGGCACGAATTGTTTGAAGCAGACACTGTGGGGGACGTAAAAATAATTGCCATATTACTGTTTAATATTTTCAACTTTCAAAAATTATATGATTTCATTAGCTTATATCAGTGTGAACAGGCTCCTAAAAAAACATGGTTGGCCTAAATACATAATAATAAATCTAGACAGGCTTTACTTCATAGACCTACTGTTATGAACTAGAAAATGCTGTCAGACTGCAGCATAGGAGGCACTTCCCTCAGGAGTTATAGTTAAAATCTGTAATTGTAATTGTAACTCTAATTGGCATGATAAAATAATCAACCGGTTTCGATGGTATTATGCAGCTGCGCCCAGGGGCGGGTTGGCCATCGGGAATTATGGGAACATTCCAGAATGGCCGGTCCATTTCAGGCCGAACCGGCCGGTGCTCAAGAGCCAGGACAGTAACAGATGTGATTGAAACTGTAGCGAAGTACAATACTTTAAACCAAACATACTTAAGTAAAAGTAAAATTACAGATTTAAAAACTACTTTTTTGTTTGTTTTGACTATCAAGAAGTTATAAAAAGTCAAATAATTTGATTTTATTTGCTAGTAATTCATTTGTTTCCTGGATTGTATTAGATCCTAAATCTGAACTTACTCCACTTCGAGTAGTTTTTTTCCTTTGATCATTACAATCATTGCAGAAGAGATAATTTCCTAATACATAACATTTTAGGGTATCCTTTACCGCCTTCTTATCACGGGCATTGGCAGAGAGAAATCTTTGATGAAAGTCCTCTCCTGTGATAACACTTCTGCAATGTGCAGACCTTGAATGAATGAATAATAACCACTGTCCATTATCACAGATGGAGTTCAGATTTGCCTGCTTAATACATTCTAGGGGTAAATGTTTACAAGAAACCACAGAACACTACAGAGATATTGAGGCAAACACAAGAACTTGCACTGCCACTGGGAAACCAATTCTTGGCGTTTTGTCACCAGTGGTGCGACTCAGTAAAAATAGTGTTTGTTTCTTTGTCTGTATCAAGTCAGTCAGGTGAGTTACGAGCACTCAGGGAACTATCCATTTATTATTGTCTGGCAATATGTGGTTTCCATCACATGCACCCCACCCCGCCCTCTACAAACATTGATGATGTCAGAGAAGTTGGGAGTTTTTGGGCTCTGATACCTTGACTCTTCCCTACCCCTCTGCTTAAATAGTGACACAGAGTGATCAGGTGTCACATCTTTACCTGGGATCCTGTTAAGAACATCAGAAGTACCAGCAGTCCACCTGTAAGCCAAGCCTGAGAATACAACTACACAGGATCTTCATTTCAAGAAACTTTGCTGCCCAATTTCACCCTCACTGAACTGAAGACAAGAAGATCTACAGGTAAGCTAAAACTATTTGCTAGTCAATATATCTATTCATAAATTTCTTCTGGATTAATACCAGTAGGTGTATGTGTAATTAATGGAATATACATATCTCTATGACTCCCATTTGGTTTATTTTTGACATGTAAATATTTGTTCTTTGCCATTTCTTAAAGCAATTTCAGTTATGTGAATTATCAAGAGCAATTAATAAAAAAAAATATAAGGAAATAAGTAATTGATAATTATGAGCATTTAAGTGATATAAACTAAAATATGTCAGTAGTTATTGATAAATATAATCTTATTTGACATTATTTAACATTTATATTCTAAATTTGAGGTTTTATGGTTAACAGCATTCACTAAAAACACAGTAGGTTAAATACATATTGGGCATGTGCTTTCATGTGTTAATGAAAACACAAATATGTCTTCAGTATTAAATTATTGTTTGCTTGTGTGCTCTTCTCTCTGTATTGACAGCTACTACACACAGTGACTTTTGGAACATTATAATGTGATGCTCAGATGTGAAGTATTTATTTAACAAAAGAATGGGGTGTTTTGTTTTAGAACTATTGAAGCACCTGCTTTGATAAAAAAAAATAGTGCAATGTTGTGTTACATCAAATTCACTGATATTCATTAAATTTGGAATATTTAGGAGCTGTGCACCAACAGGAGCAAGGACCCTAATGAAATGCAAAGAATTATAATTTTTCTTTGTCCAAATGAATAGCATTTTGGCAGCCTAAATGTGCATGAAAGTCCATGAAGCTTTGCACATATATAAGAAGTGGTGGATATTTACAACTGGGTTCTCGCACATGGGAGTGGCACTAACTACAACTAATTGAATCTGCTGCTACAAGTTTTCACTCACAAATGACAAGTTCTGCACTCTCTGACTTTTGCACCACTTATGTCAGTAGAATGTGGAGAAAAAAGTCATTTGTGTATCTATAGAGAGAGGGACCGGCACGGTTCACAGATCAGAGAACCTTTTGACAAATTTCTTAATGAATTGTTAAAATGTTATTCATCCACCACATGTTTAGACACTCCTTTTGATGACAAAATGTTCTTAAATTGTAAAACAATATAAAAAACAGAAAACACAGATATTGGGAAACAATTTTACATAATCTGGTAAAAAATTAAAACAGATATAATAGGCCTCTATTTCTTATTAAAATATTTATTAACATATTTCAGAGCTCACCTGATACAAATGCTGTTCCCACACAACTAAGTGTCCCCTTATATTAATTAAATGAAATTTTACCCTACTCACTCCAGGTATGGACAACAGACTGATCTTCGCTGTCCTGTTAGTGACGCTGTCCTGGATATCTGTGGGCTATGCTCAAACTACGACAACCGCGGCCCCTACGACGACGATAACCACCGCGGCACCAGCTACGACAACAACCGCGGCCGCGGCCGGAGCGACGACAAGTACCGGAGCGACGACAACTACCGCGGCCGCGGCCGGAGCGACGACAAGTACCGGAGCGACGACAACTACCGCGGCCGCGGCCGGAGCGACGACAAGTACCGGAGCGACGACAACTACCGCGGCCGCGGCCGGAGCGACGACAAGTACCGGAGCGACGACAACTACCACGGCCGCGGCCGGAGCGACGACAAGTACCGGAGCGACGACAACTACCGCGGCCGCGGCCGGAGCCCCAACGGCAACAACAACCGCGGCCGGAGCGCCGACAAGTACCGCGGCCGCGGCCGGAGCGACGACAAGTACCGCGGCCGCGGCCGGAGCGACGACAACAACCGCAGCCCCAACGGCAACAACAACCGCGGCCCCAACGGCAACAACAACAGCTCCCCCACTGACGCCCAACACCACAGTGACTGCCCTTCAGGTAAATAATACCAATAAAAACAATATCATAGTGGAATAGAGTAGAACAGAACAGGATAACATAAAGTCACTTTTATTAATATTGTTGAACATAATCTAAATGCACATTTCCTTCCCATGTTTCTCGTCTCTCTTGCAGACACCTCTTAGTAGGACAGGCTGTGGGGCCCAACAGCTCTGCGCGGCTCAGCCCTCTAACTGCGACCCCTCCTCTGGATCTTGTTTCTTTCTTTCTGCTCAGCAGCAGAGTGGTCAAAACTTTATGTTGGGGCTTTCAGGACGGTCAGCAGGCTACATCGCTGCCTCCCTGGCACCTGACACCACACTGGTATGTCGAGCTCTGCCACTAAAAGATAAAAGTCAAACCCAGAGCCAATCACAACATACACTTTGAATTCATTTAGGTAAACAGGTTATACTAAACATTTCTGGTTTTGCACCACAGGCAGGTAACGTCACAACCTACGTCTGTGCTAAGAACGGCAGTGCTGTTCAATTCTTCAGCACTTTCCTCAACAACGGCACACTGATTCCAACAACGGTGAGTTGTACTTGACTCAGCTAGTGGTGGGAGTAGAGCTGGGTGAGGACGATTTATTGGTCTGTTGGAGACCACCTTTCAAAAAATTGTAATGAATGAGATTTGGCTGCATGCATAGCACACATCAATGGCCTTTCAAATAACCTTGTACAATGATACACATATAAATGTATATATTTATATGTTAACACACTTCTCCTTTGTCATCTGTCTTTGCTCTGTAGCTGAACGTGAACTCTGTGAAGGGCAGGCTCGATGGAACCACAATCCAGTGTACATTTGCTGCCACCGTACCAACCCCAACTACTAAAGCAACAAATTTAGTACTCGTAATCTCCAATGGAACTTTCGACAGCAGTAAGCTAACACATTCCCTCACACATCATGTGCACTTTCATCAGTCAACTAAGACTGTCACAAAGACAAGCAAAGACATTATATTAATGTTTTATAATGTGCTAATAACATTAGCAATATTTTTGTCTTTTGCTTGCCCTCTCAGCGAATGGAGTTCTGGGAAAGCCTGCCCTTCAATTTAGGAGTGGTCTTGTAGACCTGTCAAACCCTAACTCCACTGTCAACAATCTGCTTCCATCTTCCGCTACCGCTGGCATTGCACTGCAGCAATCACTGATGCAAGGTAAGCATAAGAGGTAGGGCTGTTCTCATAAGAGAACAAAGTTATCCAAAAAGTGCCAGGTTTGTCCATAAAAAAAAACTGTCTGTTCTCCCATCCTTCGCTATAGCTCTGCTGATCACTGTTGGTGTGCTGGGCCTGACCATCCTCTGAGGAAACTGAGTGAAGACAAGAATATTATGATCATCCTTACTTTTGTATCAACTCACTCCAGGTGAAGGAGGAGTGGTGGAGGGTGGTGACTATTGTACAGCCTTCAGACTGCTTTCACATTAGTCATAGGCTCTGAAATAAACAAGCAAAATCATGTTTTGTTTTGATTGAAATGTTACGTGTAATACATTTGTGTTTGTTTTGTAACCATGGCACTGCTTGGTTTCTGTCCTACAAGTTACTTAATTGCAGGCAAGTACATTGACTCTGTGTCCAGGGTGTAAAATCAATATTTGAATCGCTAGAATGGTGTACAAATCAGAGGCACTTTTGCAGTTAGAAGCATTAAGAGAAATCAATGTACCAAATCAATTCAACCAGTGCCTGGCTTTCATCTGTAGTTGGCATGCTTTATACAAATGTTGTGTTTGGAGTCTATTTACGTTTTAATAGTTCAGGAACTAAAGAAGAACCTTTTATTAACCATGCTATTATTTTAGACTCAGAGTAGGTAGATGGGCCCTTATGAAGGATGATAATTATTTACCTTGTGTGTGTCACTACATATTTACATTTATGTGTTATGTTTTCTGACAAGACAAGATCCGCAAAGAAACAATGTTTTTGTCCTCTCCTGTCACTCATAATGATGCCAGCAAATGGCAGACGTGTGTTTTTTCATTATTGCATTATGATGTCATTGTCTTTGGTGTGAATATATTGTTGGTGATTCAACAATGTTTTTACAATGAAGCCTTCACTGGCTGATATTTTTATGTGTGTATATGTGCAATTACACATGAAAATGACCAGTTGCTAAGCTGTATACAGTACCAAATATTGGAGAATCAGATTTTGCACGTTACATTATGTAAAAATTTTGTTTTTATTACATTTGTTAATTAAAAACTTAATGCAAACTGATTATCTAAGTGGCATTTATCATTTCTCCGACATTGTTGACAAAGGGTAAACACTATCAACTGCAAGCAAATCTGAAACTGTACCTTTAGCGGTATCGAATGTTTCAGTTTTTTGTAACTTTGTTGAGTTAAATTCTCCTGAAATGAGTTTTTAGCATCACAGTTCATTGTACTACGCTAACAGGAAGTCAATGTACGATCAACAGTCAATTAGAAAGAATTTGAAATATCAACAGGCAGATATACCCCGCAATGCCCCAGAGCCAACAGAAAGTGCCTTGTGCTTTGAAACTTATTTGCCAACCTCTGCTGTATTAATTTTTCTTCTCCTCCTTCTCCTTCTGTACATATTCAGTGTAGTGATGAGTGTCTTCACTGCCTGAATTCTACCAGAAGTAGAACAAGACGAAATGCGTTCTATAGCATTGTTTGTCCGTTTTCAGCTACTGTAGAAACATAACGGTGCAACATGGTGACATCCATCGAAAGGGGGGCCCGCGGTTATGTACATATGTAGATAGTGTAGTGACTATGCCCTTTATTTAGCCGCTACAGGTTGTTTATTGCTCTGCTTTGCTGCTTGCTCTTGCCTCTGCTTGCATTCTTTTGCTTAAACTCTCTTTTTTTCCCTGCTAGAAATCAGCAGCTCTTGGATGCTTTTAAATCACTGGGACTGTCAGATAAAGTAGGCTCTTGCCATACTTTAAAACCTTTTATGATCTTAGTGCTACGCGAGTGCGGCCTATCAATAGCACTAGCCTGTACTGCAGTGACTGGAGCTATAGCTAATGCTAATTAGCAACAAGATCCCCTTCTCCACGAATGACTTCTACAAACTTCTATAGAAAATTACTGTGCTGGAAACCAAGATCCACAAGTTAGAAGTGAATGTGGAAGCGAATGGATTATGTGGGACAGACACCACTTTACCGTGGACCCAAAACAGTGGACAAGAGCATGCTAACACACGGCTAATTAGCACCAACAAGACTACCAAGAAGCAGGAGGCCTGTGTACTGGGTAATAAATATAAAAGTGTGAGTCCTCCCTGGAACGCTCTTGGTGCAAAGCCTAAGAGTAAATAATTTCCTGGGGAAATGGGAGGAAAAGTAACAGGCAGAACCCAGCGCCCTGAGATTTGTGATGCGATTGGCTGGCCTGCATTATCATCCAGGCAGAGCGCCTCTTCAACCCCTGTTCTTGGTAGGACAGTTGCAAAAGGGAGAGTTAGCAACAAACCTCCCCAACAACCGAGTGTGCAATAGCAGACAGCACTACTGCAGGTCCCTGGATCTCCGTCTGATGACCTGGATAACATCCCATCCTCACACAGAAGGGTAAGGACTGAGAGTACATCAGAAAGTAAAAGCCTGCAGGGAAAGCTAACGACTGGGCCTCAAACTCTGATTGTGGGTGACTCTGCTGTAAACGATGTAGGAAGCATGTGCAGTAAGAACACCAAAATAATCTGTTTTCCGAAGGATACGGTGTCTGACTTGGCAGAAAGAATCCTGCATATCGTGGCTGAACATCCTACTGAGAAAACATCATACTGCACATCGGGGCCAATGATGTTGTGAAGCAACAGTCTGAAGCGTTGAAAGAGGACTTTAATAATCTCTTGAACACGGTCAGCTCTTTGAATGCTGAGGTGTTTATCGGTGGCCCTATACCGCCAATTCGAAGAGGAGCTGAGAGATTCAGCAGATTGATAGCATTGAACACGTGTCTCTCAACGGCATGTACTGTCCATTCAGTGCATTTCGTCAAAAACTTTTACTTTCTGTGGGACCGCAGACATCTTTTTAAGGCAGATGGACTTCGCCTTAACAAGTCAGGAATAAAATTGTTTAGCTCCAACCTGTTTTACTTTCTGCGTCACTCATCTGTTCCCTCTGCCAAGAACAAGAAACAAGAGGAATCAAAACAAGAAAAAGACATAACACAACACACCAGAAACCTTGAAGGAGAGCCACTCCAACCCCCACTGGAAGAGAGCTCTGATCACGGGAGACATCTGAGCCAAGAGGAAGAGTCTCCACCTCTCTCACTGAAAATCAACAGTGAGGATTCAACATCTCTACCCCCTCAATCCCCACCTTCAGACACCATTTCTCTCCTCTCCCCCCTGTTGGACTTCACTGATCACATGGAAGACCTTGTTAGAGTGGGGCCAAATTTTTCCCTCGCTCCACTCCCATTTTCTCTACCCTAAACCCCCCTCACCGTCCACCTCCACCACTGGTTCTAAGTCCTCCAGGTTTGACACGTGTCATAAATACAGAGCACTACCCGCCGTCCCGCTCCACAATGGCGAAAAAGCCCAGTAAGCTCTGTCTGATATGTGCTGGGTCCAGGCTACAAGGAAAATAGCACTCATGACTCTTCCCAGGACAAGCTGGGGCACAGTGTGCTGGTAGTCTTCTCCATCCCTGTCTTGACAGGTAACAGAAAAAGCATGGTGAATGTGTTAAGAAACAGGAAGCACTCAACATATCCTGCAAATTTAGTATTAATTCCTCGTCAGCACTAAACACACTAAAATTTGCTTTGTTAAACGTTAGGTCTTTGGCAGGAAAAACATTTTTAATCAATGATTTTATAATCACTCACAATCTTAATTTCATGTTTTTAACTGAAACTTGGTTGGACCAAGATAACGGTGCAGCTGTCCTTATCAAGTCTACCCCTCCCAACTTCAGTTTTATGAGTGAAGCTAGAGTGCATAAGAGAGGAGGTGGAGTTGCCATTTTGTTTAATGACCCCCTCCAATGCAAAAAGATGTCTTTGGGGATGTTGCTTCTTTTGAATATATGGCTCTTCAGCTGAATTCCTCTTCTCAAGCTATTTTTCTAAATATCTACAGACCCCCTAAATACTGTGCAAACTTTTTTGATGACTTTGGTGAACTGCTGTCTATAATCTGTATTGACTTTGACTGTGTGGTTATTGTTGGTGATTTTAACATCCATGTTGACAAACCCCAGGAAAGAGGTACTAAAGAACTGTTTTGTGTTCTTGATAATTATAGACTGACTCAACATGAGGCCCACACACAATAAGGGGCACACTTTGGACTTGGTCATCTCCAAGGGTCTGGACATTTCCAAGGTTGTGGTGACTGATGTTGCTCTCTCTGATCATTCCTGTGTTTTCTTTGAGAGTGCTATCTGCGTGTACACAAATGTACAATGTAGTGAACAACAGTGTGGATTTGTGCATTTTATATTGAATGAATGTGGAGCTACCCTAAATTCCTTTCTCCTCCCCAGAGAAGATGGGGAGGGGTCAAAGTTGCTTTCTCTAAGTGCTATCCCGACCATAAAACTGGAACCATTTTGATTCCGAAGCTGATAACGTGGGGCCTGACTGTTAAACTGACAAAGGGACACGAGCCAGCCATTGGCATCTCCCTGAACAGCCTATCAAAACTTACCCCACCACACACGTTTCCGTGGAAACTGACCTTATTCTTTGTTTATTACCACATCAAAAGGATACTCCTTGTCTCACCTAAGTGTGACATGTTCCAGACACTGAACTTTGGATGACAAAGGACTGCAATCTCCAAAAGACTCAAAGCATCTAATTAAATTTAATTAAATCTTTAGTTACCTGAATATGTTTGCCACTATTTGAGTAGTTATGTTAACTGTTGTTGCTATCTGTTGTTGATATTAGTGCTGAAAAGAAGTTACTTGTGCAATGTTTTTATTTTCAGCAAGACACTCCTTCATCTAATGTAATCAATGCTTGTTCATAATACTTTCTTACAAAATCCCTTTAGAAATGATGACAAAGAAATGTTTTACTATACTCTTAATCGCCAGCTTGAATTTAAGGATGAATCAACAATATTCCCCGGTTCCTAAGGAGAGACGATCTTTGATTTAATCCAAGCTTTCCTCATGTAACCTGAGCTCCCCCAAGTGGACGAAATAAGTATTACATGCCCCCGTCGGAAATGCGGTTAAATGTGTAAAAATACTGACCAATAATGTGACAATTGTTTCCTGTTACCAAATGCCTAGAACAGTACAACCGTTCAACCATTGAGGTTCAATTGTGGAAAATATTTGATTATAATACGTGCAAATAGATTTCTTTTCTTTAGACATTAAGTTTAGAAAGGCAGTCCCTTGGGAAACCTGAGACACCCCCTGGGGAACCACGCCCCAGGCAACAAAAGAGCGACACGCGACCTGCTCGCCAGTCTCTAGACTCTTCACTCTAGACTCTTCACTCTTCCCTCTCTCGCTCTTCCACTCTGCCCTCTGGATGCTTCGGCACGCGCGTGGCGTGCCTCGCCAGGCAACGCCCAGACTCGGCCAGCGAAACAAACAGGCCTTTGTTCGCCTGAAGCTACACACCTGAAGTGCCGAGACATCGATCTGCCTTCAGTTTGTTTTATTTTCTTTATTTCTTTGGTTTGTTAAAGTTATGAGTCCGTTAAGTTACACTGGACTAATTCAGGAACGACCAAGTTCCATTTTAAGCCTTTTTCGTCGAGCCAACTTCACCGAGGTCAGACCAAGCCACGTGGTCTCGCCAGCTACAACCAAGGAAACCAGCAAACAGCCGAATTGCCAGACGGAGGAGGCGTTTTCAATCAGACACGGAGAACCCCGAAGAATCCCTAGCAAAAAGCCAGGATCGGCAGCTAGAGTGGGACCCTTGCAACAGGCCAAAAGCAGGCTGTCGACAAGCAGTAAGACTTAACACACGTCCTGTGATCAGATGTCCATTTTAACTCCTAAACTATAGCATTAGTTTACTTTCATTAGCTCTTCTATGCCGTATGAGTCAAATGCTTCCCACAATCGAACCTCCAGGCTCATTGGTCAGCAAATGTTTATGTTCCCTGTATCCAACCATCTTTTTATCACCTTAATTAGAGAATAAATTCACTGTAATATAACCAAGAGCTGTGTGTGTTGCCTATTTATAGTTCCTGCCAAGAGAATTGACCCTTTAGATATGAGACTGACTGACTGATTTAAGATAATTGAGCGATTATTAACTAACTGATCACTAGTAATAATTGTATAATTATTCAAAACTACCTAGAGGTCCGGAGACTCTAGGATTATAACAACTCCGGTGGTGTTACGGGGTGTGGTGTGTAGACAGAGAGGACCCAAATGCTGCACTCAGAGGGAAGGAGGTTTATTGGGGGAAAAAAGGGTGAGAGGGACTGGAGTGGAGGGAGAGGAGGACGTCGGGGAAGTACTGGCACGGGGAACCAAGGAGACAGGGGGCCAGGGAGCCGGGGAACACGGGCCGAGGAAGCGAGGAGAGGCAGGGGAACAGGGAGGACGCCGAGAGGGAGGTCCGAAGGGGAGTGGGCCAGTGGATGAGCCCAGCCGAGCGGAGGACGAGGGTGAGTGTACCTGGGAGGGAAACAAACAGAGAGACAAGGTTAGGGGAGACAATGACAAGGCACAGGGTAAGTTTGAAAAAACAAGAAACAAGGAAGCCTGAACACAGGAGTGGCACCAGGTATGGAGCAACGACGATCAAGCAAGGATGGTGTGGAGAACCGGGGTTGAAATACAGGCTGGGATGAGGTTGATTACTGGCAGGTGTGGCAGGCTGACGAGGTGGATGATGGGTTGCAGGTGCAGGTAGTTGGCTGGGCTCAGGAGCAGAGGGAGAGAGAGCACACGGGGGAGAAAACACAGAGAGGCGGGCAGAGAACAGGAAACCAAGGGAAAAAGCAGAAAACTGATATAAAGGAGGAAAAACCAGGACACTCACCGTCAGCCGGGCTGCCACCACAACAGGGCCCCCTCCTCAATGGACGCCTCCCGGCGGCCTTCCTGTAGGACAGGGGGTTCGGCAGGCGAACACGGGGGGGAAGATGTCGTACTGGGGTCCGGCTGATGGGGGTCCAGGGTCCAAAACCAAACTGGGAATACAGGGAGGGCTTCAGGACAGGGAAGAGTTAGGGGAACAGGCAGGGCAGAACTGGAAGCTCAGGGCTAGACAGGGTGCCAGAGGGTAGCGCTGGGGGACCAGGGAGTTCGGGCGGACGTCCCGAGGGCGGAACAGAGGGACCAAGGGGTTCGGGCGGACGTCCCGAGGGCGGAACAGGGGGACCAAGGGGTTCGGGCGGACGTCCCGAGGGCGGAGCAGAGGGACCAAGGGGTTCGGGCGGACGTCCCGAGGGCGGAGCAGAGGGACCAAGGGGTTCGGGCGGACGTCCCGAGGGCGGAGCAGAGGGACCAAGGGGTTCGGGCGGACGTCCCGAGGGCGGAGCAGAGGGACCAAGGGGTTCGGGCGGACGTCCCGAGGGCGGAGCAGAGGGACCAAGGGGTTCGGGCGGACGTCCCGAGGGCGGAGCTGGGGGACCAAGGGGTTCGGGCGGACGTCCCGAGGGCGGAACAGAGGGACCATGAGGGTCCGGTGGAACAGGGGAGCCCGAGGGCAGACCAGGGGAGCCAGGTTGGTCCGACGGGCAGCCCGAGGGCGGACAGGGGGAGCCAGGAAGTTCAGGGGGGCAGGTCGAATGCAGAGCAGGAGAGCCAGGGAGATCCGGCGGGCAGGCCGAGGGCGGAACAGGGGAGCCATGAGGGTCCGGTGGAACAGGGGAGCCCGAGGGCAGACCAGGGGAGCCAGGTTGGTCCGACGGGCAGCCCGAGGGCGGACAGGGGGAGCCAGGAAGTTCAGGGGGGCAAGTCGAATGCAGAGCAGGAGAGCCAGGAGGGTCCGGCGGGACAGGGGAGCCCGAGGGCAGACCAGGGGAGCCAGGAGGGTCCGGCGGGCGGCCCGAGGGCGGACAGGGGGAACCAGGAAGTTCAGGGGAGCAGGGTTGGTCCGACGGGCAGCCCGAGGGCGGACAGGGGGAGCCAGGAAGTTCAGGGGAGCAGGGTTGGTCCGACGGGCAGCCCGAGGGCGGACAGGGGGAGCCAGGAAGTTCAGGGGGGCAGGTCGAAGGCAGAGCAGGAGAGCCAGGAGGGTCCGGCGGGACAGGGGAGCCCGAGGGCAGACCAGGGGAGCCAGGAGGGTCCGGCGGGCGGCCCGAGGGCGGACCAGGGGAACCAGGAGGGTCCGGCGGGCGGCCCGAGGGCGGACCAGGGGAGCCCGGCGGGCGGCCCGAGGGCGGACCAGGGGATCCGGGAGGGTCCGGCGGACCAGGGGAGCCAGGAGGGTCCGGCGGACCAGGGGAGCTCGGTGGGCGGCCTGAGGGCGGACCAGGGGAGCCTGGAGGGCGGCCCGAGGGCTGGGCTAGGGGGCGAGACGACCTCTCCAGAGGCCGGGGAGCCGGGCAGGGAGCCGGGCGTGGCGACCTCACCAGAGGCCGGGGAGCAAGGCGAGACAAGCCAGAGAGTTCGGGCGGGCGGCCCGAGGGACGGACTAGGGGGCGAGACGACCTCTCCAGAGGCCGGGGAGCCGGGCAGGGAGCCGGGCGTGGCGACCTCACCAGAGGCCGGGGAGCCGGGCGTGGCGGCCGGGAAGCCGGGCGTGGCGGCCTCTCCAGAGGCCGGGGAGCCGGGCAGGGAGCCGGGCGTGGCGACCTCACCAGAGGCCGGGGAGCCGGGCGAGACAAGCCAGAGAGTTCGGGCGGGCGGCCCGAGGGACGGGCTAGGGGGCGAGACGACCTCTCCAGAAGCCGGGGAGCAGGGCGAGACAAGCCAGAGAGTTCGGGCGGGCGGCCCGAGGGACGGGCTAGGGGGCGAGACGACCTCTCCAGAAGCCGGGGAGCAGGGCGAGACAAGCCAGAGAGTTCGGGCGGGCGGCCCGAGGGATGGGCTAGGGGGCGAGACGACCTCTCCTGAGGCCGGGGAGCCGGGCGTGGCAGCCGGGGAGCCGGGCGTGGCGACCTCACTAGAGGCCGGGGAGCAGGGCGAGACAAACCAGAGAGTTCGGGCGGGCGGCCCGAGGGACGGGCTAGGGGGCGAGACGACCTCTCCAGAGGCCGGGGAGCCGGGCGTGGCGGCCTCTCCAGAGGCCGGGGAGCCGGGCGTGGGGCTGGCAGCGCGACAGCAGCGGGGGGAGTCAGGGATGAGGCTGCTGGGCTGAGGGCCTCGGTGCGAGGAACAGGGGTCGGCCGGACCACCGGCGGGGCTGAGGCCGGTCCGTCCGCCAACAGAACACGAGGAGCAGGGGTCGGCCGGACCACCGGCGGGGCTGAGGCCGGTCCGTCCGCCAACAGAACACGAGGAGCAGGGGTCGGCCGGACCACCGGCGGGGCTGAGGCCGGTCCGTCCGCCAACAGAACACGAGGAGCAGGGGTCGGCCGGACCACCGGCGGGGCTGAAGCCGGTCCGTCCGCCAACAGAACACGAGGAGCAGGGGTCGGCCGGACCACCGGCGGTGCTGTAGCCGGTCCGTCCGCCAACAGAACACGAGGAGCAGGGGTCGGCCGGACCACCGGCGGGGCTGAAGCCGGTCCGTCCGCCAACAGAACACGAGGAGCAGGGGTCGGCCGGACCACCGGCGGGGCTGAAGCCGGTCCGTCCGCCAACAGAACACGAGGAGCAGGGGTCGGCCGGACCACCGGCGGGGCTGAAGCCGGTCCGTCCGCCAACAGAACACGAGGAGCAGGGGTCGGCCGGACCACCGGCGGGGCTGAAGCCGGTCCGTCCGCCAACAGAACACGAGGAGCAGGGGTCGGCCGGACCACCGGCGGGGCTGAAGCCGGTCCGTCCGCCAACAGAACACGAGGAGCAGTGGCCCTAAGGGGGGGATCGGGGGGGCCAGGCTGGGGGCTAGCGGCGCTAGCAGGCTGAGGGACAGGCTGGGGGTCGGGGCAAACTGGCTGGGGATCAGGGCCAGGCTGGGGGCTAGCGGCGCTAGTGAGCTGGGGATCAGGAGGGACTGACTGGAGGCTAGCGGCGCCCGCCGCTAGAGGGACAGGCAGGGGACCAGCGGGCCGCATGCTAAGCCCAGCAAGAAGAGCACCGGGGGAATTCAGGGCCGATCGCAGGGCTTCCTTGAGGCGACCCACCTCCCAAAGCAGCTCAGCCATGCCTGGAGTACGCAGTAGGCGCGGTTGTTGACCCAGAGCCCTCTCGAAGCCGACTAGCGCGTCCAGCCTCTTGTGCCAATCCTCCACCCTTAAGTCCCCAAGAAGACTGTCCGCGAGGGTCCTCACCTGGCAGAGATCCTCTGTGGAGGGGCTAACGGCCGCCAGGCCCACCTCCGGTCCGGTCCAGCAGTCTCCGAGCTCAGGCCGAGGTAACGGACCAGATGCAGACACCGGCAGGGGCGCGCTTAGGGGCTCCTTGGCGGGGGGAAGGGCCAGGGCGTGGAGGAAGCTGGCATCCCATGGTGGGACGAAATCCCTCAGGCGAGGCTCAGCCCACAGCAGCTGTTGAGCCCTGGCGCGGAAAGCCTTCTTCAGGCCGTCATTTATGGCTCCCTTCCACAGCTCTTTGAGCTTGAGGAAGTCCCGGAGCCAGGACTCAAATTCCAAGGAGTCGGTGGAGAGGGGGGAGGGTGAGTGAGCTGGGTCCATGCGTGGCTTGATCGTTCTGTTACGGGGTGTGGTGTGTAGACAGAGAGGACCCAAATGCTGCACTCAGAGGGAAGGAGGTTTATTGGGGGAAAAAAGGGTGAGAGGGACTGGAGTGGAGGGAGAGGAGGACGTCGGGGAAGTACTGGCACGGGGAACCAAGGAGACAGGGGGCCAGGGAGCCGGGGAACACGGGCCGAGGAAGCGAGGAGAGGCAGGGGAACAGGGAGGACGCCGAGAGGGAGGTCCGAAGGGGAGTGGGCCAGTGGATGAGCCCAGCCGAGCGGAGGACGAGGGTGAGTGTACCTGGGAGGGAAACAAACAGAGAGACAAGGTTAGGGGGAGACAATGACAAGGCACAGGGTAAGTTTGAAAAAACAAGAAACAAGGAAGCCTGAACACAGGAGTGGCACCAGGTATGGAGCAACGACGATCAAGCAAGGATGGTGTGGAGAACCGGGGTTGAAATACAGGCTGGGATGAGGTTGATTACTGGCAGGTGTGGCAGGCTGACGAGGTGGATGATGGGTTGCAGGTGCAGGTAGTTGGCTGGGCTCAGGAGCAGAGGGAGAGAGAGCACACGGGGGAGAAAACACAGAGAGGCGGGCAGAGAACAGGAAACCAAGGGAAAAAGCAGAAAACTGATATAAAGGAGGAAAAACCAGGACACTCACCGTCAGCCGGGCTGCCACCACAACAGGTGGTGCCCTTTACGAGGAAATTCTGATTTTATGAATAATAATTCATAATTGGGTATCAATTCTCATAAATTTATTAAAATGCATAACTAATAAATTTAGGTCCACTACAACAAACAGAGGTAATCACAAAATGGCATATCACTGAAAACACTAGTGAAAAATTTATTGAGGCTTTCTCCTCAACACCCGCCCTCTCATGGGTCTCAGTCAATGAGCTTGTAGATAATTTTAGTTCTAAAATTACAAATGTTATTGATGCCATTGCACCAGCTAAGGTGAAAGTGGTCTCTGGTCACCAAAAACACTAATAATGCACGCGCCCTGTTTGCTACTGTCGACAGGCTAACCAACCCTCCTGTGTCTGTAGCCTCTGAACTTCTATCCACCAGGGCCTGCAAGGAATTTGCTTCCTTCTTCACAGACAAAATTCAAACAATTAGACAAGCAATCAGTGCCTCCATGTCAGTAACAGGGTATGTCTTGTCCCTGTGTTCACTTAAAAACAATTCATATAGCACGAGACAATTTGATTCTATTAACCATAAAACGTGGAGGACATAATACAACATCTGAAATCCTCCTAATGCTGCCTTGATATTACGCCAACAGGTTTTGGCATGGCCTCAGATTTACTACAAATTGTCAACATGTCTCTCCTCTCAGGTTTTTTCCCACAGGCCCTGAAAACTGTCATTAAGCCACTCTTAAAAAAGAACAATCTAGACAGTTCACTAATGTGCAATTATAGGCCCATAACAAATCTCCCATTTCTAAGTAAAATCATTGAAAAGGCTGTTTTTCAACAGCTTAGTGCTTTCTTGGCACTAAATGACTGTTAAATAACACCACAGCACTGAGACAGCTCTTGTTAAGGTCTTGTTAAGGACATCCATTTAAACACTGACAGTGGCAGAATTTCAGTCTTAGTATTATTGGATCTCCGTGCTGCATTCGACACGGTCAACCACAACATATTACTTGACAGACTTGAAAACTGGGTTGGACTTTCTGGCACAGTAATAAAATGGTTTGAATCCTACTTAAAGGACAGGGACTACTTTGTGTCTATAGGTAATCACACATCTGAGCTGACAAAAATGACGTGTGGAGTTCCCCAAGGCTCCATTCTGGGACCTCTTTTGTTTAACATTTACATGCTTCCACTGGCTCAGATTATAAAAAACAACAAAATATGTTACCATAATTATGCAGATGACACACAGATTTACATAACCATTTCACCAGGGGACTATGATCCCATACAGGTGCAGAGTAAGTGTATTGAGCAGGTCAACGATTGGCCTGAATTTGAAATGCCAGAATTTTCTTCAATTAAACAAGGATAAAACTGAAGTTGTTTTTGGAGCCAGGGAGGAACGATTGAAAGTCAGTGCTCAACTTCAATCTGTAATGCTAAGAACCACAAATCAAGCCAGAAATCTTGGTGTAGTCATGGACTCAGACCTGAATTTGAGGAGCCATATTAACACAATTACAAAGTCAGCCTACTATCACCTGAAGAATATATCAAGGATTAAAGGACTTATGGCTCAGCAGGATCTGGAAAAGCTTATCCATGCATTTATCTTCAGTCGACTTGACTACTGTAACAGCATCCTTACAGGGCTCCCTAAGAAATCCATCAGACAGCTGCAGCTGATTCAGAACACTGCTGCTCGAGTCCTCACTAAGACCAAAAAGGTGGATCACATCACTCCAGTTCTGAGGTCTTTACATTGGTTTCCTGTATGTAAAAGAATTGATTTCAAAATCCTGCTGTTAGTTTATAAAGCACTAAATGGTAGTAGTAAATAAAGGCCAGCATGTGAACATGCACGCGAATATATTTTTGATTAATAAAAAATTTTATCAAAAACTAATTAATCAAAAAAAAGCAGAAAACAACCTCACACATGTATTGAGACACTGACCTTCTTTTATATTAAAGGACATAAGAGAGAAATTATGCAGAAGCTTTTTAACAAAAATTTCGCTGATGCTCAAAAGTATGTACTACGCGGTCTTGGGTTGGTGCCAACGTGTGAGTGCAGTATTCGAGACGTTGCAGCAACTGCTCTACAGATTTGGCTGAGGAACCCTTTTCTCATTGCTTCGCTTAAACGGGTAGTTAGAGTGGAGGACAGTGTGAACACTGTAGTTATGGAATCTATGGACATCTGGAATTGGGAACAACACTAAAAACAATGGGGAATGTGTCTAGTCTAGTAAACCATGTCAAAAAGAGATACATCGTGTATAAGATGAGAACACTGTTGTGTGAAGCTGTTAACAATGCGATATGTGACACAGATAGGACACTATGTTGTTCTAGATTTGACAAACAGACAGAATGTGTTAGACGAATGACCTCTGGATGGCGTACCATGGTGCAAACTCTACTCGATATAGCAAATGTTTTTCCTGTGAACGATAATGATTTTCATACGGGTCATGTGTTTTGTTTTTGTACTTTTAGCATTGATTTGTGTGTTTTAATGCTAACCAGAAAACAACATGTCGATGTTGCTGATGTGATGTATTGCTTAACTGAATCTTTGGTTTGTAAAAACATAGGTGCTTGTACTGATTTTCTGAAAAGTGTATACTTGTAATCATTGCTGACGGATATGTTGTGTATGTTGCTGGAAATAAAATACTTGAACAGACGTTGAAGCGTCAGTCTTTGTAACAAAGATCATGGAGGAGGTGATGAGGAATATATACTATGCGACTGAAAATGCAGGGGCTTATGGAGGCAAGCAAAAGCTTAAAAGGGCCATATTTGACACTACTGGGGTTCAGTACGCAGATTCAGACGTAGAAAACTGGCTCATGAAGCAAGATGCCTATACTCTACACAAGACAGCTCCAGTGCATTTTAAGAGAAACAAGGTTTTAGTGAATTCAATAGATTGGCAATTCCAGATAGATCTAGTCGACATGTCCGCTTATTCTACTGAAAATGATGGGGTATAGATTTGTTTTCAAAATACGCATGGGTGCGTTGTTTAAATGCGTCACAGTGTCCTTTAAAGATATCTTAGCTGAAGGTAGAATACCACATAAAATTCAAACAGACGAGGGAAAAGAGTTCCTAAACAAAGATTTCGAGGCGTTAATGAAAATTAATAGTATCGTACATTTTACCACATCAAATGAGACTAAGGCATCTGTAGTAGAGCGCTTTAACAGGACTCTGAAATCTAAAATGTGGCGTTATTTAACAGCCAATAATTCTAAACGATACGTAGATATATTGCAGGATTTAGTCATCTCCTACAATCATAGTTATCATCGTAGTATTGAAATGAAACCGATTGATGTAACAAAAGACACTGAAGATATCGTATTTAACAACTTGTATAAAACAAAAGATAAAAAAGTAATTCATTTTAAATATGAGTTGGGCGATAATGTGAGAATTTCAAAACTACGCGGTCCCTTTTAAAAAAGCACTGTAAAGGAATGCGTGTCAAGGGACCCTCCTATTTACAGGTTAAAAGACTATGACGGTGAAATATTACAGGGGACATTTTATGAGCAAGAGATGCAAAAAGTTATTATAGATAAAAACAAAACATTTAAAATAGAAAAGATCTTATCTAGAAAGAAAAGACAAGGTCGGGACATGGTGTTAGTCAAATGGGTCGGATGGCCAGATAAATTTAACTCGTGGATTTTGGAAAAACAGCTTTTCATTCAGCTACCTTAGCAGATTACAAACACACATAAATGGATACAGAGGATTTTTTTGTCACCCTGCCCAGCAACTCGTCTGCATTATTTTACCCGAGCAATACAATAGCAAATTTTACAACGAAACTGTCCAAGCCTTTACACTTTAAATCAGCATACGAGGTGGGTTTGATAGAAATACAATATCCAAAAACATGGAAATCGTTTTCATCAGAAGACTCAAAATCTGTCGTGTTTGATAAAAAATCCAACAAGAGGGTAGTTCTATCAGCGACACAGGGATTCTATACAACAATGTCACAGATAATAGCTGAACTAAACAGTTGTTTATCTGAAAACGACATGGGTCACATTGAGCTTGATCACAAGAACATTACCAACAGATTAAGCATTTTACCACTGAGAGACGTAGAATTAACGTTTCAAGGAAAACTTGCACAAATGTTAGTATTTATCCCCAGAGCGGCTTTTAAAACTCACGAGGGAACTGCAACATTTAGATCTCAGCCACAAACTAACACAGTGTTGACACAGATGCCAGACATTGTTAATGTAGGGATGTATAATATATTTGTTTATACCGATATTGTTGATCATCAAACAGTAGGGGATAGTTACGTCCCTCTTTTAAGAATAGTACATATATCGGGTCCAAACAACCATATGATCACAAAAACTTATGACAGACCACACTATCTGAGGCTCTGCAAAACACACATTGATAGTATCGAGATTTCTCTCAAGACAGATCAGAATCAACATAACCCTTTTACGTACGGCAAAGTGATAATAAAGCTACACTTTCGACCCGTAAAATATCAGTATTAGACAAGGAGCAAACATGTACCATCCATATGCTCACAATGCGGACAAGTACGTTGCATATTATACAGCCAAAGCGGATGCTGATTTACCAGGATACAGCGGCCTCTGTGCTCAGTATGGTGCAGGGTTAGGGGGTATCTTTAGGGGATTGTTTAGATTAGCATTCCCCTTATTCAAGAAAGGATTTACATTTGTTGCCCCTCATTTAAAGACAGCTGCTAAAAACATAGCTATGGATGTTATTACTAACGTCATGAACAGACATCAAGAGGGGTCGGGTATAGTGGCCGTGGCTCCCCGTCCAATAAAACAACCTCCAGGGAAAAGACGGAGTTCCCCACCAAAGAGGCGTAGCCGAACAATAAATAAGAAGACCCATACTAAGACTAAAACGTCAGAAGACAAGAGACATTTTCTAACGAGAATGTCGTTGGTACATAGCCTGTCACAAGAGTGCGTTAAGTCGGAGCTAGACCTGTTTATGGTACCGTTAACACAAACAAGTATTGAGAAATGCATCTACGTCGAATTCCGTCCTCTAGCAGCAGTATCAGACTCTGCACCCCTTGAATTTTTCATTCCAGCTAGTAAAGAGGATTACCTGGATCTAAACAATACGTTTGTGTACACGCGCGCAAATATCACTAAAGCTAATGGCGGGAAACCTGGATCAAGCAGACGAAGTGGGCTTTATCAACTACCCTGGATGTACAATATTTTCACAGGTCGACATATTGTTGGGGGACCGACTCATAACGCAATCATCAAACACATATCCGTACAGGGGTATAATAGAGTACCTTTTGAACTACGGAAAGGACGCTCTGCAGACACAGTTTGGATCTGGACTATTTTGCATGGATACAGCAGGTCATATGGACGACGCAACGGCTGGAGGACGCAATGAGGGACTAGTTAAAAGAATGGAGTACACACAAGGCGGCCGCGTAGTGGAGCTAATATCCCCTTTACATTCTGACTTGTTTTTTCAAGAGAAGTTAATGATAAATGACGTAGACCTCAAGATAAAATTCATAAGATCTAAAAACGAATTTTGCTTAATGCGTAACACTGTAGACGACTTTTGGGTTAACATTATGTCAGCAAGCCTGTTTGTAAAGAAAGTCACCGTATCTCCGGCTGTTAAGCTAGCGCACGCTAAGGCATTAATGCATGGCAACGTTAAATATCCCATAGACAGAGTCTGTCTTAAAAATTTTAGCGTCCCAACGGGCACTCGTGTTTGCAATCAAGAAAATGTATTCTTGGGACAACTACCTAAATTTATTGTAGTAGGATTTGTAGATCATGAGGCATTTACAGGTAGTTATGCGCGTAATCCATTTACATTTAACCATTATGATATAGAGTTTTTATGTTTATACGTTGATGGCCAACAAAACCCTTTCAACCCAGCGGTAGCGTTAGATTAGATGCTCGTTTTAGAAATCTGCTTCAATGCACAATAAATGTGGTCATTTACACCACATATGATTCTATAATTGAGATATCATCAAGAAGACAGGTTCCCATTGACTTTTTCTAACTTTAACAAACGATAGTATGAATACGATAGAATTTTTAAAAGTACTTGATAAGGTAGTGAAGCAAGGCGTCTTTCTTGGAGTATTTGCTAGTGACAAGCTTCCTAAATCAGTTATTAAAAAGAGACCCACCATGTTGGTGGTAAACACAGACCCCTCCCACCTGGGAGGACAACACTGGGTCGCTATCTATATTGACAAGCATGGTGTGGGATCATTCTTTGACAGTTTTGGGAACTCTCCGATATACTCACATTTTCCTGAATCCTTTTCTGTCTTTCTCAACAGTAATTGTAAGTCCACGCAACATTCTGTTAGACAAGTGCAAGATGTGGATTCTGCAGTGTGCGGTAAGCAATTGTGTGTTTTTTCTTTACCATATGGATAGAGGATTGTCTTATGACAATGTAATGACTAAATATAGTAATAAACGGTCATGCAATGATTTTATGGTGTGCAAATTTGTGAAAAAAATACGACCCTCGGTTGAAAGTGGTCTAAATAATTTTGCAGAATGTAACCAGTGTGTCCAAGTATCAGATTATCTTAAATGTGTATAATAATATTAGAAGTTGTGTGCCATTCATTATCAAAATGATTTATAGATTGAAATGTGTACGACAATGTATTTTGTCATTATGGTGATATAAATAAAAACACTTTGAAATGATAAAGTTATGTCTCTATGTATTTATTTAAAACCGATAATGATATACAATTAAAAAGTTATCCAATGACTCAATCGCATTTTAGGAGATACAAATGAACTTGTTTCATTGTTTGCTAATCGATGTCCTCTGGTAACAAGAGGTGTAGATGGCGGTCCAGTAATAAGAGGAGAAGATTCTCCAAAAGTCTTTCTCTTAATCTCGTCAATTTTTCTTTTGACCTGTTGATTTGGTACAACTGATAAAGGTATATTCAATATAGCCAACGATTGCAGATATTCATCCCAACCTGTAGGTCTCTGGCTGTCAGACACTTTGTGAGAAGCAGTTACTCCTCTTATCAAATCATACACATGAGATCCTTCAATAAAATTACCATTAAACACAAACTCCCCACGTTCAGTCCATGCAGATATGTTTTTTGAGGAGGACATTTTATCCAAAATATGCTGAGCTTTATTCCTGCTATTTTTTGGCAGTTTTTTTTTTAAGTTCTTCAAAAACAAAGTCTCTTCCTTCTTGATTCTTCTGCTCTGAAGAGTGAAAATCCTCAGCGACCGGCATTGACAAAGTTAGTGTGTTCTGGTCTTTTTCTCCTTGTTTTACCATGGTGAGAAATCTCTGCAATGCCATGGAATATTTTTTTTCAGTCTTTTGATCCAGAATGTCTTTTATAGTACGACCCAGGTCATTTTCAACAGTTTCTCGAATTGACCTGTGTGCCGGAGGTCTTCTTAAAAGATCAAGCTGTTGTTTAGGTACCAGAAACATTTTTTGTGCATACTGTCTTGAAGCAATAAGACTCGTTATAAAAGACACAGCGATACTCAGGAGGGGGAGACGAAAACCGCCAGACTGTTTAAGCAACGTCTTCTTTTTCTTTGAAGCGCAAACCTTTTTATTGGCGAGCAGTCTAATCCCCGCCTTCTTCTTTTTTAATTTTTGATACTGTGTCTTATTTAAAGGAATTTTACCTTTTAAAATATTGTAAGCTATTTCACATAACGATACCAAAAGGTCTGGTGATGCAGATTTAATAATATTCACTCTCTGAGATGGAGATGCTCCGTGCATAGTTTGCAGAAAAGACAGGTTTCTTTTAATGTGATCAGACATGTTTATTTACTTTCTCTTAGGCACATACACAACAGGCAGGTCTGAAAGCAAGTCAGTTCTGAGTCTGAAATCATCAGGTCTTAGCTTTAAAATCAATCATCAAGCATTTTCAATCTGTTTTGAAATGAGCTTATCGGCATTTTCAATCAACATTTTCACAAAATATGATTTACCACTGTTTGAAGGACCTGACACAATTAGACTAAAAGGATGTTGTAGTCTAAAATCAAAACCATCAGTCTCCTTAACAGCCATGGTATGGTAAAGTTCTCAGATCAGGAAAAACTCTGCGTATCGTGTACACGACCTGAAGTCTTGCAGTTTTATTTTTTAGTTCGAAAGCCTTTTTATTTCTCAGATACTTAAATTGTCTCCTATTGTTAGGATAGTAGATAGGGTGATATCTATCTTAGCTTAAATCCCACAATGTCCGACGCTCTGTGTTGCAGTATTAAACCGGAAAATGGTATGGATGTGATGCGGTTTGTCATGGAAAATAACACTATTTCAATGTCCTTTATAACAAGTCACAAGCTTTCTTTTAACTCATCGCCATCATTGTGAGTGGACTGTTTTGCTCAACCTAAATACATGCATAAACACAGGTGGAATGTATTTGGTTTACTCTCTTTACAACCGGGTACAACCGTCTTGTGTGTGTGTGTGTGTGTGTGTGTGTGTGAGTGTCCCCCTTCGGTCAGTGACGTCATTACACAGGAGGAATGCCCCGTTCTTGCAGATCGGTTATAAAGGAAGGAGAGCCACAGAGCCTCTTTTCCTATGGTGCAAAATGCATGCATTTGAAATATTTGTTACTGACAGTTTTAAAACAAGAACGATAAATAAACACTTGCGCAACATTTGCAAACATCATGTGAGAAACATCTGTTTTGTGTTCTCACGCATAAATCCGTCCCTCTCTCTAACTAGGCTATAGGCTACCGTTTGCTCCTCATAAGATAAAAAACAGATTTGCCCCGTGTCTGATATTACGTTGATCAGACGGATGTTAGGTTTTCTACATTAAAGATTCGCTCCTTTAGCACAGGCCGACAGGCGCCTGCTTTCAAGAGGTCGATGGACGCATTACTCTCTCCCTCCATGAAAAACTTCGCAGAAAACATACACAACACATTAAGGATGTGTGGTGTATAACATATGTGCATTTGACCATTACAGTTTAACATAATGCTCTGCAGCTGGTGAGAGGGACAGTGAACCCTTATGGGGAAGTAATGATTGATGGGTGTACAAAGAGTGAACCGTGGACCCAGTGTTAGGGGAAGTAATGATTGATGGGTGCAGTGTTAGGGGAAGTAGAGATTAGTGTGTATGAAGAGATTAGTGTGTATGAAGGGACTGTACCCTTCTGTGGTGTCTAACAGATGGTTACACTTATTCTACAGCACTGTGCCCTTATATGGTATTTAGCAGAGACCTAAACATGTCTTATATAAGCTGTGTTCGATGTACAGAGAGACAGAGTGGCCATCGGGCTGGGTCACTCTCCAAGCTGCTGCAGAGCTTGTAATTGATGCTGAATTCCTTGATGTAATAAACTTTTATGATCAAGAACAGTGTCAAGCGGATTTCTTCTCAACACATCATCGCAGCATTATTGTTCGGACACCACAGAAGGATCACTAGAAAACATATCTATATGATGTGGGGGAGGTATCCTATTCTTGCACCCGTCAAAGCTATAATATGCATATCGATTGACGTCTACTTGAGAGCCTTATGTTTTGGTCTCCTCATGCATATTCAGTTTAAAACAAGAACGCTAAATAATCACACACGCGTTTGTAATCATCTTGTGAGAGCCATCTGTTTTGTGTTATATAACCACTGAGTTAAATCTCGTTGTGTAGCTCCTCTGTCAGAGTTTGCATCCTTTTCTTCCCACAGTCAGTAGGCCTACCTATTAATATTAATTCCACTGTCCAATTATAGACAGTTGTAAGCGTTTGAAGGGATGGATATGGCGCTTCGTACACGGACCTTCCTCACATAGACCACATTTCAAGTTGATTGTGATTTATAAAGGGAACAAGCTTACAAGGGTGCATATGCAGGGTTTTATAAGTCTGAATATTTTTTATGGCGTAAGCCATTTTGTCTTTTGGACATACACTTTTAGCGAGGTTTCTGGGGACGTTTTTATAATTGAGACCCCTGTTCTGCATCACCCACAGGTCTTTACAGCCCCCTGCTGCCATGGCAGAGTTAGACAGCGACGAATATACAACCGCGGTCGCAAGTTCATGTCAAACCGACAGCGGTTTAGCTGTGATCCCAGCCTATTCTCCCACACACATCTGAATAATTAATTGTTACTGAAAGTATTATATATATATATATATTATAGTATTATATAGTTGTATATATGTAACTGTAATATGATGCTAAGGGACTGTTTTGCGCCTCCCATCCGCCCCTCCATAATGAATCGCGCGAAGCTGGCCTTTATTTACTACTAATGGTTTAGGGACAAAATACATTTCTGATCTTCTGCTTTGTTACAACCATCCAGACCTCTCAGGTCGTCTGGGGCAGGTTTGCTTTCTGTCCACAGAGTCAAATCTAAACAAGGAGAAGCAATGTTCAGTTATTATGCTCCCTATATCTGGAACAAACTCCCAGATAACTGCAGGTCTGCTGAAACTGTCAGTTCTTTTAAATTAAGACTGAAGACTTTTCTTTTTACCATTGCTTTTAATTAAATATTTAAGATTTTTCTTTTTGCCCCTGCCTTTAACTAGTAGATTGTCCCTATGTTGCTTTTAAACTTTTTTTTATATTCCCCTTTTATGTTTTATGTAAAGCACTTTGAATTACCTTGTTGTTGAAATGTGCTATACAAAAATAAACTTGCCTTGCCTTCCACTGCACAGTACCAGCTGGACTCGCCTTTGTTTGCTTTTCCATTGTAGAAATGTTGTACCTGGACCTGCTTCCAGGTATTTTTTTTCGTATCACCTCACCTCCGTCGAGGTTCCAAGCGAGCTGAGGGATACTAAAATGTAGTGAAAACACGACAGACTGTTGATTGGTCAGAGAGAATAGTCTCTATTAACTGCATCATCATTGTGTGCACCACACAGAGGCCAGCAACAGAAAGTTTTATATTTTACAGTTTTCGTATGTAATTTCATCACCAAATCTTCTGAGAAGTTTTGAGGTGAGAAATCAGATGTGTAGATTTAGAATATTGACAGTTTTAGGAGAAGTGGGAGGAGCGTGTGATTCCGGCCACCCGCCCGCTCACAGAGCCCTCTGCTCTGTGAGAAAAAGCTGTGTGGATCGTTGGTGTGTGTGTCGCATTGAACATTACCTTGTGGCAGTTGTGTGTGGTGTTGCTATGACTACAAGCTACATACTATCTCTGGGAACTATCGGCAATAACTGTAACTCAATCCTTGGTTCAGGAGCTAGGAAAATTGGTTATTTAATACATTTCATTATTTCAGTATTTCAGTTATTTCAGTATCATATAATTTCTAAGAGAGTATATAATGGTGCTGGGAACAATGCTTTAGTTACAACATGAATTAAATGTGGAAATGTTGGCGAGCGTTGATGAAGATTAAAAGCACTGCAAAATTAATATATTTGTGGTTCCTTCTTTCCAACATAGTTTTTAACAAGAACAGGTCGACGTTATACTCTGGACAAGATTAATATTGTCATTTTAATAAATATTGCATAGAGTATGTTATCTCAACTTGTGGAGAACTTCAGCTGTCTGTTGAGGGTTGATATCTTGATATAATTATTACTTTTAGCTGACACTTTTATACAAAGCAACTTACAATTGCTATATATGTCAGAAGTCGCATGCCTCTGGCGCAACTAGGGTCTACTAAGTGTCTTGCTCAGGGGATGTGTTACAGTGGGGAGTTGAACCTGGGTCTCTCACACCAAAGGCATGTGTCCTATCCACTGTTACATCACCACCCCCCTTTTTGGGAGAGATTCTGGATTAATCTTTTTTGATATGTATTATTTGTTCACTACAAGTTCTTTATTGATACTCTTCTCAGTATTTTTTCATTACTAAACAAATTGCTTTAAAAATTATCTTATTTAAAAAAAAAAATGTTATTACTAAATGTTTTTTAGAGTAGGAACAGGATTTTTTTTACAGCAAAGTCAATATCTCACTGGAAACAAATCTAAAATGTCAATAAAATAAATCATATTCCTGACATCAAAATACTAAGTGAAGTTTAGAAATAATGATGAACTCATTCCCTATCTGTCTTTCCTCCAGTCCTCCAGAGGAGGGCTGGTTTGTCTCAGCCAGCAATAATAAGTGATTAGCTGAATAAGCGTTGTGCTTGTGTAAAACAAAAAACAGCTGCTGTGGATGAGAGACTGAGCAGAATAAAATATCGTGTTCAGCATGTTTATGCTTATTAAACAGGTGTATTGATAAAGTAATTATCTTTTTATTCAAAAACGTTTTATTGCACCACATAGGCGCTCTGCAGAGACACAGGAGGGGAGAGGCTGCAGGTCGGACTGTCCTTATTGTTGAGCCCTAGATTGGGGATTATCGGTAGGCTACTGCGCAAGTGAAACTCTCATCAGAGATGAGAAGGAAACGAAATAGCTCTCTCGTTAGCTACTTCCACTAGTTTACTTATCATAGGGGAGAGCGGGTATGTTGTCACACTTTTTACACTGTCTGATATTTACTGAGCACCGTACATCACAATGGTAAAAATGTCATACAAAATGAAAGAAGGAAGTCTTGGGCAGAAGTTTTGTATTCATTACATTTTCACATCTTATCTCATTATGGAGCTGTAGACTGTTGAATAGAGAGTGTGCACTTGTGACAATTTGCCCCATCCGCAGGTAATTTGTCACACTGGATTATCAAACAGTTAGAACACTTAACTGAGAATATTGATTTCAATTTCAAATTGTAACCAGAACTAAAAAATAAAAATCAATCAACAATCAAGCCTAGAGAATATATGAAATGAAAATGAAAATGAAAATAAATAATTTAATTGAAAACTAATATGTTGGCAGAGCACACATTAAGCTCTTTCTTTGAACTTTAAAATTAAATGTTCTCTGGAGTGCAAATGGATCTATGGTAATTGAATGTAATGGTGCAGATAACTTGCTTAAATGTATAACTTCTTAACTAAACAGCTGTGGTGTTTAAACACACTAATGCAACTAATTTAGCATTTCTGTACAACGTACATATGTATCTAACTAATCAGACGTGTTTAGAGTCACAGTTCTGGCGCAAATAAATTGCCGGGCCTGACTGCAAGCCTCACAGGCCCATTTGTTGCATTTCACACACTTAAACCACGTCTTCTTTGGAATACTGTATGAAAATGGCTCCACATAGATGAGGCCAAAAGAGATGTCAGCGGCTTATGTCAAAATCCTTAGCTGTGCTTCTGATTCTTCAACAACAACACAGTCCTGAATGGCACGTTTGACTTTAAGAAACTCCCAGACGGCTCTGTTGACAAGTCAAAAGCAGTATGCACCTTGTGTGAAATGGAATTAAAATATCATTGCATTGCATATATTGCATATAAATCTAAAAAGTCAAGTTCATAAACAAACTTTCTTTGCATTAATTTGATTTCCAGTCAAGATACACTGGTAATTGTTATCATTGTTAATACAGACTTAAAACAGTTGAGATATAATAATATAATAATATAATTTTAATCTTGTCATAAAACATGTGATTAATCACAATTAACCATCGAAATTCAGCGATTAATCCCGATTAAGAAAAAAATTATCATTTGACAGCCCTAATTATTACATAAGATGAATAAGTCAATGGCTCTCTTTCTAGAGGATGGTCGGATTCGCTCCCCCTGTGGCACAGGCCCCGTGGTTGGCTCCGATCCTCGGGATCACAACGCGAGATCGCTGAGGGTGCCGGAACGGCTGAGGCCTTTTTCCGGTCCTCGTCCGCGGAATCCTCCTCCCCTCGTCCGGATCAGGAACCCGTTTCTTGGCTTCTCCCACTTGAGGTGTGAGTCTGGAGAGGCTTGCACGATCTGGCTCTGAGGAGCTAGATGTGCTTAGCATGGAGAATGACTTCGGGGGAAACGGAACGTCATCAGCCCTCGCCAGGATACGAGGAGTTGTTGGAAGTGGTGACGCGGGCTGTGGCCAAGCTGCACAGTGATTGGCCACAGGCAGTGCAGCAGCCTTTGGTGGGCAGCAAACTGGACTAGCGGTTTCTGCAACACCGAGCGCCACCCCCGCGTCGGCCCTTACCACTTTTTTCCGGTAGATTGTGGAACAAACCCTTCTCTGCACGGCTGTCTACGTCCCCCTTGCTGTACTACGGCAACGTGACGGAGATCAGACAGCACGGCTACGTAGCGATGCCACGGGTGGAGGAGGCGCTGGCTAGCTACCTCTCTCCCAACCTCGCCTCATCCCTCCGGACGCCGGCGCTCCCCACCAAGCCGTGTCAGATGACGACAGCTCAGGAAAGGCGGACACAGCCTTCGTCCAGCACCTACCGCCGCAGCCAGAAGCAGAGCGTTGCTTCACGGGATCCCCCTCAACCAACCTGGGACGCAAGACGGCGCTCTTGCCCACAGCCCTGATCTGAGGACCGTCATTCAGTCTCGGCGGGCCCGGGGGAAGAGGTCCTGAGACTTCGAGTAGGGGGACCCACCACCACCCCCCGCCTCCTCCCCCTCCCTGCCCAACCCCCTTCCCCTGAGAGAGGCCGATCGAGGTCCCCTCTCTCATGGTGGCTTCAGCAACAGGCGTTTTTTCTCCCACCGCTTCAGCGCTCGGGACGCGCTAGCCACCAGCAGGCCCTCACCGGTCTGTCTGCCCCGAGGGGCGGCAGCCGGAACACGACTGGACTCACGAACAGTGGTTCACTGGCGAGTTTTCCCTGGCGGTCCTCCGCTTCAGGGCGCCACCGGGGATTCCCGCGGGACACCGCCCCGCAAATTTCACGGAAGCTTGGCGGAGCCTCGCGAACATTTCCCTGTGGGTCAGCGCACAGTAGTGGATGGCTACAGGCTGCAGTTCTGGGTTCGCCCCCCCCCAGATTCTGCGGGATGGTCGGGACTGCAGTACACGCAGAACAGAGCCAGGTGTTGGGACAGAAAGTCTGCTCTCTGCTAGGGAAAGGGGCCATAGAACTCATTTCCCCGCCAGGTCAGGGAAGCTGGCTTCTACAGCTGATATTTCCTGGTTCCCAAGAAGGACGGAGGATTGCGTCCGATTTTGGATCTGCGGTCCCTGAACCAATCTCTGAGGAGATTCAGGTTCAGGATGCTTACCATCCCCGCCATCATCAGTCACATCCAATCCGAGGATTGGTTTGTCTTCTGTTCGGCCTAGCACTCTCTCCTCGCACGTTCACCAAATGCATGGATGCAGCTCTGGCCCCGTTGAGGCTCCAGGGCATCCGCATACTGAACTGCATCGACGACCAGCTCATCCTGGCCCGGTCTCGAGAGTTAGCGGAGTCCTCGCCCACCTTCAGCGTTTGGGGCTGCGGCTCAACACGAAAAAGAGCGTGCTGACGCCCGCCCAACGGACTACGTTCCTACGGGTGGTATGGGACTCAATGACGATGCGGGCCCACCTGTCTCCCGCACGCGTCGAGTCCATTTTGTCCATAGTGGCCAGAGTGCAGTTAGGCCACGCCATCACTGTAAAACACTTTCAGAGGGTGTTGGGTCTCCTGGCAGCAGCGTCCAGTATAATACCTTCCGGGCTACTGCACATGATGAGAGCCCTGCAGTGGTGGCTAAAATCCAAGGGATTCTCCCCAAGGGGAAATCCGCTCCGTCTGATACGGGTTATGAGCGGATGCCTTCGTTCCCTGTCTGTATGGAGGAAATCTTGGTTCCTGTCCCAAGGTCCCGTGTTGGGAGTTATCTGTCGCCGAACAATTCTTTCAACAGACGCCTCACTCACGGGATGGGGTGCGGTCATGGATGGCCGCTTCGCGAGAGGCTCCTGGGAGGAGCATCATTTCTCTTGGCAAATAAATTGCCTGGAAATGTTGGCGGTTTTCAGAGGTCTGAGGAGTTTTCTGCCCGCCCTCCGCGGTCACCACATCCTTGTCAGAGCGACAATACAGCAGTGGTGGCCTATTTAAATCACCAGGGGGGGTCTGCGTTCGCGCCCGTTATGCAAACTGGCACATCAGATCCTCCTGTGGTCCCAGCAGAAACTACTGTCCCTCAGAGCGATGGACATCCCTGGGACCCAGAATCAAGGAGCAGTTCTGCTGTCGAGACAGGGGCTGAGGCCCGGGGAATGGAGGCTCCACCCCGAGGTGGTGGAGTTATTATGCGAAGAGTTCGACCCCATAGACGTGGACTTGTTTGCGTCCCGAGAGACGGCGCACTGTCCCTTGTGGTTCTCCCTTTCGCCCCCAGCCCCGCTAGGGCTGGGTGCCTTGTTACTGCCCTACCCTAACGAGCTGGGTTGTAACAAAAGTTTGCATTCTTGTAAAGGTACTGACAAAAAAACGGAAACAAAAGGAGGTATTGCCCAAAGACAGCTCTCTACTCAAAAAACACTGAACAAAAGGAGGTCAGTACCTACATGCTTTACAAGAATGCAAAGTAACCAAACAGACAATGCTCACATGCCACTCACACTCACACTATGTGGTTTACAAGGTTTCTAACTGACGGAAGCCACTTAGGCAGGCAACCGACAGAAACAGGTAACTTCAACACTCAAGAAATTCACTATTCACAAGGGTACACAACCAACAACGAGGCGAACTGATCACTGACACACAGTCACCTCGAACTGCAGAAACACAAACTATTTTTAGGCCAGCTGGTGTTGACTGGTGAGTCCTGGTTGGCAGGTTTGGTCGGATCTTCGGCCACACCAATCAGACACCAGCAAACAGCAACCAGGAAGTGGGTGGTTCCAGGTCCAGAGGAACCAATCCACAAAGGGGCTCACAGCTGGGATTTGCAGAACGTTCAGAGAACTCCAGAACAAATCTACTACTCTAAGGCAGCCAGCAGCGGCCATAACAGCCATGGTGCAAACGTGGCCGAGGCTGCGTCTGTATGCGTTTCCCCCAATCGCTCTGCTCCCGGGGGTTCTGGAACGGGTCTGCCAGGACAGCATCAGTCTACTATTAGTAGCCCCGTTTTGGTTCTCTTGGCAGGTCCCTCTGAGGAGACACCTGCTGTCCCAGGCAGAGGACCAGATCTTTCACCCGCACCCCGCCCTGTGGCAGCTATGGGCCTGGCCCCTGAGGGAGCTCAGTTCCTAGAGGCCGGCCTGACGACAGGAGCAGTCAAGACCCTGCTCAGCTCCAGAGCCCCGTCCACGAGAAGGATCACCACCTGGTGCAGAGAACAGGCGGTGGACCCAGTTACCCACTCGGTAATTGTGATACTGGAGTTCCTCCAGCACGGTTTCTCCGCTGGCCTCTCCCCGTCCACGCTCAAAGTGTATGTGGCTGTCATTGCATTCCACGGCCCTCTGAGTGATGGGCCCTTGGGGAGGCTTCCACTGGTCGTGCGCTTCCTCCGTGGAGCCAGGAAGATGAGACTCATTCCAGGGTTCCCACCTGGGACCTGGCAGTGGTTCTCGAAGCGCTGGCTGAGGCCCCCTTCGAACCCCTGGAGTCGGCTGAGGCCAAGCACCTGACCCTTAAGATGACCTTCCTCCTCGCTATCACCTCTCTGAGGAGGGTGGGGGATCTCCAGGCACTTTCGATTTCTTCCGATGCCTTGAGATGTCCCTAAGGTTCCGGCCAGACTGGCAGGGTCCACAGTGCTGCAGGCATTTCATCCCCCACCTCATGTGACGGCGGAGGATGGGAGACTTCGTCTGCTCTGCCCTGTCAGAGCACTGAGTATTTACACTTTGAGGTCTACCTGGTGGAGGAAAGCAGACCAGTTGCTGGTGTGTTTCGGATCCCCCAAGGCTGGGCTCCCCGCTTCTAAACACACCATCAGCAACTGGATCGTTCAGACTATTTCCCTGGCCTATCAGGTGCGTGGTTTGCCTTCACCAATGGCCGTAAGGGCGCACTCTATGCGAGTCATGGCGGCTTCTAGGGCCCTCCTCGCAGGGGCGTCACTCCAGGATTTGTGTGACGCGGCTGGCTGGGCCACCCCTCACTTTTATCTGTCTGGACCTTCCTTCTCCACCCGGCACCAGTGCGCTCTCCTCCTATTCATGCGGTCAGGTTCTGCACGCTGGGGGTAGGCGGGGTTTCGGCGCGGCCTAAGTGGGTATCTCGTTCCCATAGTGTCGTCACCGATGCAGTTCGAGTTCCCTCGAAGGGGAACGTCTCGGGTTACGTATGTAACCCTTGTTCCCCGAGAAGGGGAACGAGACACTGCGTCGGTCCGCCACACCTCACCCCGTCTGGAGTGCCTTGCTTCATAGAAAGGGCTAATGTGTCTTGTGTGCCAGCGTGCTTATATACCCCTCCGGTTACGCCGTCACACACAACCATTCTAGTAACACCAAGAGGATTGGAGTAGTTTCATTCATAGTTCAGCCCTGCCACACCCTGAGGCGTTCCCATGGTGTCGTCACCGACGCAGTGTCTCATTCCCATTCTCGGGGAACAAGGGTTACATACGTAGCCCGAGACGTTCAGCAAATGAGTTATCACAGCTTTGTTAGGCTTTTTGGATATTTCTTGGAGGGTCTTGTAGTGTCTTGCTTGGGTTTCCGGGGTCTTCATGAAGTCAACTGAACCAGCTGAAGATATTAGAGGAAGTTATGGTGGAAAGAGTATATAAGATTTCTACTAATTAACTAACTAATAAGTTTTCAGTATAATGAAACGGAATTTTTAAAAAAAGGAATTAATTAATGTTCATGTTACGTGATCCAAAAGCAAAACATTGGACAATAGTCTTTTGACAGACACTGGAAGATTCTAAAGCTGCTGAATGTCCAGTGTATGATATGCCAAAACTATGTTTAATACAATACATACAGTCCACTCCAAAAGTATTGGAACGGTAAGGCAAATTCCTTTGTTTTCATTGTTCACTGAGACAAGAGTTCAGAATTTCAGCTCTCATTTTCTGGTATTCACATCTAGATATGTTAAACAACTCAGGACATACCACCCTTTGTTTGAACCTACCCATTTTTCAAGTGAGCAAAACTATTGGAACATGTGACTGACAGATGTTTCTTGTTGCCCAGGTGTTGCCTTTTAGGTTGATTGTCTAAACATTAAATAGCTCTGCATGACTAGTCTAAGTTTTCATCCATGGCCTTCCTTGGACTTGGCATTGACCTGACATTTGAGTCTCTTCATGAACTTTTTAGCAACATGCTCCTGTGAGGCATGTTGCACATAGTAAACATTGAGAAAATGACAAGAGACCCAAGCTTTCTTATACTGTAATTACAGTTTTCAGCTAAGTCTAGCTCCATTTGAACCTTCTGTTATGGTTTAACAGTGTATGAATAGAATTTATCTAAATCTTACAGTTAACATCATGCCATCAACAAGCAATAGTGACAAAAATCTACTCACCCACTGACTGTTTGATTACCTGTCTTTTATCATTGGATAGTAATCCACCAATCGTTTTGCCATAACATTCACCTCATGTTTGGTTGGGTATCTGCAGTCAGTCCTCTATGGTTCTTGCAATAGAAATCATATTAGTCATAGTGTTACTTATGCGTCGACAGAAAAGCTCCTTAGAGAAGACCACGCTGTGCTCGGTCCCTAGCCATTTCTTTTCAAAGTAGTAGCGTCGCACCTGTTTAAGCTTTCTGTCTGTGAAGACTATGTATACTCAGTTGGACACAAAAAGTACTGGCCTCCTCTTTTGAAAGATCGCTGCCTCCAGTGCTCCACTGCTGAAATTCAGGAGCAGTATCTACCTACAAAACAAAAAATCTTATGCTAGCAGGATCCTACTGCATAAACCATATTCATTGCTACATTGTGATTGGTCATTTTGTTTTATTTGAGCCATGCAGTTTTTGTCCATCATGGTTATTTGTATTATGTTGTATAGACCAGCCTGCTGTCATCTTAATATGTTGGATATGAAGCAGCAGGTTCTGTCAGGTTCAGATGGCCTGAGAACACATAACAAATGGAAATAAACAACTTTTACTGTTCTTGTTTCTTGGCATTCTTAAATCGAGAAGTTATACATTTTTATACCCTGTTACTCGTTCATTCTAGCTCAAAATTAGCTGGAATATCTTAGTAAGAAACAGCGGGAAACAACACAGCAGCGGCAACGACATCAACAGCTATAACCACTGAGACCACTTTCCCTGCAGATGTGCATTCTCTTTATCTTTTGTTGGATATATTTAACCCGCCCCAAAAAATTGTAAAAAATTAGATTTGTGGCAGCTGCTCAAAATACTGTACATGTATATATCTATTAACAAACTTCTTCTTTGTCATCAGTCTTTGCTCTCAAGCTGAACGTCAATGCTGTTAAGGGCAGGGTCAATGGAACCACAATCCAGTGTACATTTGCTGCCACCGTACCAGACCCAGTTACTAAAGAGCTCTGCTGTAGATCTGTCAAACCCTAATGCTGCTGTCACCAGCTTTCCTCCAACACGACTACTTTCCTGGTTACTGCTGGCATAAACGCTATCCACGTCATTACACTACAGCAATCACTGAGGCAAGGTAAGCATGAGAGATAGGGTTGATCTCCTCAGAGGGCAAAGTTATCCAAATAGTTATGGAATTACATTGTTCATTGCCCAGTAAAAAACTGTTCTCCCATGTTGGTCTGCTGGGCCTGGCCATCCTCTGAGAAAACTGAAACCCCCATGAGTGAAGACAAGAAAACCACAACGTCCCTATTCATATTCATGTGCTACTGAATATAAACTGTTCCACGTCTCACAGGAGGTTCACTTTACACAGTGCATCCCAGATCATTATGATCATGCTTAATTTGTTATCAAGTCACTGCAGGTGAGAGGAGGCGTGGTGGAGGCCGGTGACATTTCCACAGCCTTCAGACTGCTTTCACATTTGTTTTAGATTCTGAAACAAACAAGTCAATTAATTTTTGTTTTTAATGTAATATTAATTTTGTTTGTTTTATTACAAAGGGACTGATGGGTTTCTATCCTATGAGTTACTTAATTGCTGGCAATTACACTGACTCTTGTCCAGGGTGTAATGGCTGGAATGGTGTACAAAAAAGAAGCACTATTGCAATTGGAATCTTTAACAGTAATCAATGTACCAAATCAATTGAAACAGTACTTGGTTTTCACCACTAGATGTCATGCTTTTTGTGTTTGGAGTCTATTTACCTTTTAACTTCTGTCAGTCAAAACCTTGTGACATTTTAACTCCACAGCCATGAAATTATTACACTGTGATGCCAGGAAAATATCTGAAAACTTTTTGTCAAAAAGTAATGAAGGAAGTCAGGAAGTAATGAAGAAGTTTTTGTTAACCGTAATATTATTTTAGCCTCAGAATAGGTAGATGTGCCCTTAAGAAGGATCATTATTTAGCTTTTTGTGTCACTACATATTTCCATTTATGTGCTATGTTTCTTGACAAGAGAAGCAGAGTAACTTGTATGTAAAAAATTATTTTTAATTAAATACAGAAACTGATTATCATAGTGGCATAGTGGATAGTGATTATCGTAGTTAATAATTTGTCACACATTGTTGGCAGAAGGTAAACTCAATCACCAACAAGCAGATCAGATTATCTGAAACTGACCCTTTAGCGGTATGTTCCAGTGTTCTTTAACTTTGTTGATTTAAATTCCCCTGAAATGAGTTTTCAGCATCATCAAAGTTCATTGTACTACGTTGACATGAAGTCAATGTATGATCAACAGTCATTTTGGAAGAATTTGAAATATCAACACGTTTCATACAAGGCGTAAACGTCAAATAAAACATTAATGGTGGCAGTAACACAAATTACTTTCATATTAAGAGACTGTATCGAAAACCCATTTACACATAAATACAGAAGTGCAATGAGCTTAACCAAAAAGGAGAATTATATAGGTAGCAATATAGGCTATAATTTTCCAAAATACAACATGAGACAAAACAGTAAAGTAATATCTTAATGTACATCAATTCCAGTAACTCTTTTGACACTCCCAGCTGCAGACTTTCTGACTTTTCATTTTGGAACTAAAACTCCTCAGGCATCTGACGTTTCAAGATAAGACTGTTTTTGTTAAAATGATCAAACGTGAATTAAGCCAACAGAAACCAACAACATTCTTTCTTTCCAGAGTCAGAAGCTGCCAGTTATTCTCCGCCTACTGCTCCTCCTACCGCTGTGAGCATGATGCTGAGTGGCAGGAACGTGACGGTGGTGGGAAAGAGATTATGCTGGTCTGATGCTCTGTCCTACTGTAAACGTCACTACTGGGTCCTGCTGAGCCGCAGTTCTTTTCCCCTCACAGAGCATGTCTGGTTGACTGATATTGATATTTTAGCGATTTAGTTGATGCTCTGATTCAGGGCAGGTGTATGAATCAACAGGTAGGTTCTCAGTGTCTCGCTTAAGTACAACACAACATGACATAATATACATGATCTGGTGTTGTTTTTCATTTACATGATGGCCTCTCAGATAGTCATCTTTAGAGTTATAATGTACAGTATAAAATACCATAACCTCCCACAAAAGCCCTGTCTTTCCATTTTCATGTTTTGCTTATACTGCTGGGCTGCACTGGGTTAATTTAGGAACAAAAAGCCCAAAGTTGACTATTTGCAATGAATTCATCTAATAAACACAGAAGTGCAACAAAACTGTGAGTCTGGGAAATGCCTGAGTCAATGCCAAGATCATGGAATTTGTTCAAGTTTAAAAGATGTTAGAAGGTGGACTCATGATGAAGGTCCAAGCTCCTGGAATAGACTGAGAGGGCAGGTGCTCTAATCAGGTATCTTTTCATACATTAAAAAATTCTTAATAGCAAATTTGCATGTCCTTTGTCTTATTTGCATTTCTGCTTTTCCAAAACAGACATTCATGGATGTTTTGCTTACAGATATCACTGAAGCCACACGCTATGACAAACCTACTGTAACATTAGAATTAAAACAAAGAGTAAATGCATTAATTTGTCAATTAACAGAAAATGTATCTGTTTAAATTCTGACAATAAATGTCTGTGTTCGATCAGAAAAAAACATTGGTTGTAGCTGGGTGTATCTTTTTTAATGTGAGGATTGCCTTATATTTGCAGGGCTGTCAAAATATTGCAGGGCTGTCAAAATAGTTCTTCTTGAGAGTCTGATACCTGTTGCTATGGGGGGATTACAAAATGCAGCCAGAAACCGTTTTACAGTCCATAAAACATTTGGACGACAGGTGGTTCTGGATGTCTGGTGAATCCATGAAATTAACCAAATGGCTGCAAGATTTGGGACCTCCCCTTTACTCCAATCCCTGTGGAGGCATGGCCAGTGGCGAGCTCTTCCTGTGGGAGGACCAACCTTGTACGGAGCTCTTCAACTTTGTCTGCTCATCAGGTAGGGGTTAACCTGGTGGCCAACTACAAGAAACATCTGACCTCTGTGATTGCCAACAATGGTTTTTCCACCAAGTACTAAGTCATGTTTTGCAGAGAGGTCAAATACTTATTTCATTCACTAAAATGCAAATCAATTTATAACATTTTTGACAGGCATTTATCTGGATTTTTTGTCTACCACTAAAATTATAGACTGATAATTTCTTTGTCAGTGGGCAAACGTACAAAATCAGCAGGGGATCAAAAAATTTTCCCCCAACTGTATTGTACTTCACCACAGTACCTTCACCAGCTCTTTTGGTAAGCTGCAAAGCATAGAGCCCAAACAGTGTATTTCTACAGCACCCTCAAAGTCCTTAGTGAGGGTTAACGATATTGGAACCTATGTTTTTAAAATTGAAATAGCAAGGGCAAGAGTGTATGCTGTGTTTCTGCAACAAACATGGATCAGATCCCAAACAGTCATCAAAGCTGTCATTCATGCATTCATTTCCCTGCTCCCCATAAGTGGGTTTGTGTCACTGCAATCTTACCCAGACATCTGTCTGATGAACTAAATTGAAATCACATGTGAACCAATGATTTTAATGTGACTATTCAAAAGTGTGAACTTGCATAACTACATAATATATTTTACAGAGAGAAGGTAACTCTGTACCTTATCGACTCCACTGATTACTTTTAGTGCCGCTGAAGGACCAGTGCATCGTTGAAACTGTCAGAAATGAGCTGAGAACAGACTCCGCCGGATCTAATCTAATGAAATCATGTAAGAGGCTCTGTATGTATGGGCAGAAGATGATAGGTACTATAACCTTAATGTACCTTGTGCACGCTTCATGTGGTGATTTTTCTGTTCTGAGGGATATTTAAAGACTGCCATGTCCTGTGTGTTTATCCGTGCTACGCACATTGATTTTGTCCAGTACCACACCACTGGGCTGCAAATTTTTCGTTCCAATTACTGTGTGTATGACAAATATCAATGTTATTATTAATAAGTATAGTAACACGGTTGCTGAATGTAAAGTTCACTACTGGTTCATGTTTGATGAAGTTAGTTGTTTGCCACAGGATTTGTATATTTTCCTGGTGTTAGCTCCTATTGTCTCAATGCAGAGACAATAGTACATTCAATCTCAAAGATTCTCTGCTGGTGGCTGTTTGATAGATTGTGCTATATTGTATCTAACCAAACCAGGATCTTGTAAACCTTGCTCTGTGTGCCTTTCCTCCATGATATTGTAGTAAGAGGTGGTTACAGCCAGTGTACAAATTCACCCTTCACTGTGTAATAGCCAAGTCTTACTATTGCAATCTATAGGTGGACAAACCTTATTTGTTCATATTTGGTTGTTGGTCCTTGATTCCAGGGTGTTGCCCATTATTTATGAATAATAATTAATCATTTTAAATATTAATAACTGTATTAATATTTCCAGAATATATTTGATATTCAGCTAATAACCAAAGCTGACCCCATGTTCAATCCCCAACACTGTGTATTTGACTGTGTCTTGATTTGCTGACTGTGTTCTTGACTTGCTGCTTTCTCTTTATTTGGTTTCTACTTACTATTTTTCTATTATTGTCATGCACAAAAATACCAAAGCAAATTCCTTTTATAATATGTAAACCTATTTGGCATGGTAATAAACCTGAATCTGTATAAAGTAATTCACAATTATTGCAACAGTGATATAATATTATACATTTGCTGTACATTTATTGTGAATTGTCCCCATAAGTAAATGCACATACATTTGCAAATGTCTATATGCAATTTACATGATTTCTCAATAACTAGAATTATTGTAATTATTAGTTTGTAAGATGTCTATGAAGATTCTCAGTCATCCAGGTCATAGTTATCCAACGAGGGTTAAAATGAAGGGCAACTGGGCCACTTACAATGCTGTCCTTTCATCACTTCCCAGGAAACTCAACAAACGTAACCTATTGGCCTCAGGTGAAGATACCAACGATGGTCGTTCAGTCTTGGCCACAGGTAGTCTCAACGACTGTAACGACTGTCGTCACAGCAACAAGGAACACTAACGAACCAGCGGTATCGATGACCCGGGATAACGACCCCACTGAGGTTAAATAGCTGAGTTTCCCTGCCAGTCAGTCAGAACTGAAGAAGTCCTTTGGATGAGGGACGAAACGTCTTCCAGTATCTTCAACCAAGTCCAGTTGCCCTTCATTTTAACCCTCGTTGGATATTAGTTTGTAACTATAGCAGCTAAAATTGGTTGCCCCACGATTATTTGGGTCAGAACCTACCTAGTTTGAAGTAAAGAAATAACTAAGGCAGGTGGCCAATCAAAGATAAGAGTAAAACATGCTTCCTGTTGTTTTAGTAATGCATAAATCCCAACATAGTAACAATTTACATTACTAGGCTCAGTTTGAACATACACATAGCTGTTAGGACAGGCTGCAGTACCTTCTGACAATAGATTTTACAGTTTAAAAGAACATTCAACATTAATATCAAGGGAGTACTGAGAGTTTTCCTGGTGGGCCACAGGACAATTGGGCTGATACGCCATATTAATAGAGAAAAAGAACTGCAGTTCAGTGAAAACTGATTGATATGTGCTATCATCCAAGCTGTGTGCATGATTAGGAAAGAGAGCTTTAGCTGGCGCTTGTGCTAGATTTTAATGAGGTGGGCAGGGTGGGACTCTAAACATGTAAAATGTGGTACAGATTTGATCATATACGACAACTTCCTGTGTCAAGGCGCAGAGTTTAACTTCGCCACGCCACGCCATTTGCTGAAACCTCGGAAGTTTTACAACATGGCATCGTCATGGCAAAGGTTTTCTGGGACAGTTTAACCTTTTGTACAACTTTTAATCGTCAATGAGTTTAGACTGCACAGCGAAAATTTGAAGTCAATCAGACTAATAGTTTGTACTAAAGTACTAAATTGCCATAAATTACCTTTAAATCCACAGCATGTTCAGGCCTCCACAATTGAGAGAAAAACAAAGAAGAAAAAAAAAGAAACATAATTTCGTCAGTTCCAAAAGGGACCTCACCCGTTTCGTGCGCGGGCCCTAATGATCTCTCTGCACAAGCATGTCACAATCTGTTTCACAAAAGACAAATAAAACTGAAAATTGTTAGCATGTATTTTTTCTTTTAAACAATGTTCCTGAGGAGCCAAATGTGAACATTTGTGTAAATTCCCTTTTATTACTGTGTTTTTGGTGCAGGATTTGTTCAATGCTGAATTTAGTGTTTTCACATCAGGCACCTTGTTGGGCAGCTAAGGGGTCCTTGGGAACATAATATTGTTATAATTGTTAAAATATTGTTCAGGGCATTCTGGTTGATTTTACATTGATGCCTGTCTGCGTTTGTGATGAAGGTGGGTTGTGATGAAGTTATTTTGATATGCAAATGAAGGGGCGAATTTCAGCGCTAACACAAGATAACATCATGCAGCAGTGTTTATTTGATGTTTAAAGTGATAACTGACATGGTAACTGTTAAATAAGCTAAAGCTAAATTCGAGTTAGCATGTGCTCATTTAGCTAGTATTTTCACGTATAATGTGTTTTGTTTATTGCAGATACCAGTACAGAAAGAAAGTTAATCAGACCAATTTAAACAGACAGAACAGACAATAGAGATAAATTGTAAAAAATCAAACTGTAAACAGCAAACAAGAAACACAGAGCTGTATGTAATTTGGAGTCGTGCTTCATCAGTAAAGCCACGTTAACTGTTCTATTGTGTCCGGCCTCGCTCTCTAATCGGAGTGTCTGTGTGGATGAGATGTTCCAGCGAATCCCCCCAAAACAACATACAGTCCTAGCTCTCCGCAACAATTTGTACAAGAGACTGATGAAAAGCATCAGTCAAACCTAACCTTTTTACATAAACTTGGCAGGACTCTTGCATCAGTTAAACCTGTTATTACGCATCACGCCCAACCCTTGGATAGTATGTACATGATGTGAAAGGCAAGGTATTTAGCAAACCACAATTTAAAGAAAACATAGAAGAAATTGGGAAATGAATATTTTCACCCTGTGACATTGTTAACATACCACTATGAAAATATATAAAATGAAAAATATTTTACTAACACAAATGAACAGACCGATGATAAGATACAACAATATTAAGGGGTCTGGAGGAATTTGTCAGTGTATTTCTTTTCTGTTTCATGAAGGACTGTGCCTAATTCAGTGATATCTACCATCCAACACACTGTAGCAGCATTGGTTGGATATTTATACAAAGAGAAAGGGGAGTAGGTACATACGGGGTATATTCCAGCACAGTGGAAACAAGCGTATCTCCATGTCTGTTTGTCAACTCTGAGAGAAACACTGATCACCTCTAATGCATCAGTATGATGGCTCTAAAAGTAAAACTGAAAGTATCAAACAAAAAACTAGTCTCAAATAATACAGCAAGAAGGGGTTGGGTTGGTTCAAATAAACAGTGCAAACACTGTACATCTACCAGGAACTGGTATCTATCTGTGCGACTGGGGAATAAGGTCACTTAGGACTGCATTTGGGAGAGCTGAATAAGAAATCAATATACATTTGTGAAAATAAGAGTTCTCCATTAATACATTTAGCAATACAATACTTTATTGAGACATTGCATTAGTTGTAGTATTTGTGGTGCAACATGCTTCTTTAGTATTCTATTGTTACTTAAATTTCCTGCTCAAAGGGAACACACAGTATAACATCATGACAATTTGGAATATCAGTCTGTCCACTTAGGAATTGTAAGGAATTGCGAATCAGTGTCACTTATTTTATTGCAAATGAAAATGATAACAGGTGCACTGGAAAGCCAACAGCAAGACAACCCCCCTAAAAGGAGTGGTTTTGTAAAAGACAATTGCTCCCTCCTTGTCCTTCCTGACTGATTGATTCTCTAGTTTTGCGTTTTTGCTAGTGCACAGGTAGTCCAGCTCTTACAGGATGGCACTTCTGTTATCGGTATCTGCTCCTTTGTGCAAGAAGGACCCAGAGGAGTCAGAGCCCTACAAAATCACCTCCAGTGGGCTACTGGTGTGCATATCTCTGATCAAATTGTAAGAAACAAAGTCCTTTAGGGTGGCATGAGTGCCTGTCATCCTTTAATGGGATGTGCAGCAGCCCAGCACTGTGCAGTTCGATTGGCATTTGCCTGAGAAATTCAGGCAATGGTGTCCCATTCTCTTCAGAGATGAGGGCAGGTTCACACTAAGCACATGTGACAGACGTGAGCAGGGGCGGACTTGCCATTGGGAAGGTAAATATGGCCAAAAGAAAGAAAGAGGAAAAATAAATGGGTGGTGCCAAAAAATGTTGCCGCAAGTGGCAACTAAATGCGCCAAATTAGCTGACCTGTTCCGAGGTGGAAAGGTTGCTGTGGCAGGCGCCTATAAGGCAGGGCAGGGTCTCTCTGTCTCAAAGTCCTGGGCTGAATTTCAGTCCCAGTACATCCCTTAATGTGACAAAGTCTGGAGACAGAAGTGCTGAATATTCTGCTGCCTGCAAGGTCATCCAGCATGAACTGTTTGGCAGTGGGTCAATGATGGTCTGGGGAGGCATATCCTTGTAGGTTTGCACAGGCCTCCATGTGCTAGCCAAGGGTACCAGGATCAAATCCACAGATCCATTGTAAGACCTTTCGCTGGTGCAGTGGACCCTGGGTGTCTCCTGTTGATGGACCTCATGTGGCCAGTGTGTAGGCAGCTCCTGGATGAAAAAGGCCTTGATGCCCTCATATTCTAAAGTCCTGAATCCAATTCAGGACCTCTGTGTTGGTGCATCTGACACCGCCAAGTAGTGCCACAGACTGTCCAGGAGCTCACTGATCCCCTGATCCAAGTCTGGGAGAACATCCCCCAGGAAACCATCTGCCATCTCATCAGGAGCATGCCCAGACGTTGTTAGGAGTGCATACAGGCACATGAGGTTGCGTCAGTGTGTGATTTCAATTTTTTTACTGTGATTTTCGGTGTGGCTTTGAATCCAGCGCTCAATTGGTTCATGATTTTGGTACACACGTCATTTTCCATCCATCCATCTTCATCCGCTTATCCGGGGTCGGGTTGAGGGGACGCACGTCATTTTGTTCTCAACAAATTATTCAATGTACAGTAAAGATTTTGAACATTGAACTATTTCGTTCATCAAGATCTGATTTGTGATTCAGTGTCCAAAGTGTTACTAGCTTTAGTCCTTACTTTTTTTGAGCAGGGTACATTTTTTGGGTGTGCTAACTAGTTTGTGTCTGATTCACCACATGAATATGTGCTAAAACAAATCACAAGATCAGTTTCATGTGATCAAATATCCTTCTCTACCATGACAACCAAACAGGTTTAACACAGCGAGGCCAGGAAATCACAGTATGAATCACAGTCCATGCATTTTTTTCTTATTGTATCATTTGTCTAGAACATTCTTCTATTCTATTCATAACCACTGAGCAGTGCAGTTTCACAATGATCAGTATTTGTTATTCCTTTTTGCACTTACCTCAGTATTGTCACTGTTGTACAATGTCCTAAGTCAGTGATTTCCAAAGTGTGGTGCGCAACAGGAAAAATTTAATGGTGGCGTAGTAGTGTAATAACTACAACAATTATTTTTTGGTGGAATTTTTCATGAAATAAAAAAAAACTTGTATTGAAAACTTTAATTAAAATGTTATTAATACTAAAGTCACAGGAAATGGCTCCTCACACATCTCTTTCCCTCTCCCTCCTCTCAATGTCTCTCTCAGGCTGAACCACTCATACTTTTTGTCATGAAAATACCCCCCACCTCCCTCGGCACAGTTGGGCCGAGTTTAACCCTCATAGTATGAGAAAAAGCTTCACTGCCACTGTTACTTTTTAAAGTAGTAGATTAAATATGTAACGTTACACCGCGATGCAGAGTTGCAGTGAAAAGAAGACGGATGCATGCTGTTTTAAGCACAGTGACTTATTTAAAAGCCATCACTTTCAAGAGTGTCACTGAGTGAAACCCCGTAGCTGTGACTTTGGGCATGTTCCCGCTGGTGTAACAGGGACACTGTGCTGCTTGTCATCATAGAAACAGATCATCAGATGTTTATTGTTTCCTCACTGAGCCCTTGTTTGCCTGTTTGTTCACATGAGGAGGGCAGTGACAGCCTGCGCATCCAAAAGACGACGCAGGAGGAGGCTTTGAACAGACAAACGCTAAAACATGTGGCCAGCTGCGTGGAAGCTCTTAACAATGGCAGAGAAACAGAGAGAGAGATGAGGGCCGAGCTTCATCACGGGGCCCACCTGCTACCAAGTCATTTATACCAAGTTAACATGACCTCGGAATTACTGAGTCTGTCTGTGTCGTGGATCGCAGCCATTTTGCTCTGTGCTCACACCAGAAGCTCTGCATTGCTCTACACGTCGGGCTATGGATGCATCAAAACCGTGGCGCAGCCATAACGTGCCATTGCCGGAGTCAGTGGATTCCTGGCATTAGGATTATTAAAAGAAGCTTGCAAGATTATTGATGTCGCTGGTCAAATTGACCAAAACGGCCCGCAGGCCACCAGGAAATGCCCCAACTCTCCCGACGACCAATCCGCAACTGCTCTCTCTCATTTGCTCGCCCACTCACTCACTACACACACAGGTGACACAGGGAGCCAGCCCAGCGTTGAGTGTTACAGTTTATACTGCATATAAATGTGTTAATGTGTGCGAGTGAAACTCATGAACTGCACATTCATCTTAATAAGCGCCTGGACACTGGTCTCTGACTGTCCAGGTGCTGCACTTGTGCACTTCTGAGACTTCCGCTTTTTGTGTTCCATGAACATTACGTTATCAATTAACATTTAGATAACTGATTTTTTACATTTGTTAATCGATACAGAATGTTCCACGTCCGCATCGCAATGCATCTAAGAATCGATTTTCTCTCCTATCCCTACTCCCCACTCCCCCGCTGGCCTGCACTCACATTGCGCATATTGTTCCGAACACTACTACAACACTACTAAATATGATATGCTGTTTTGAAAAAGAAAAAAAAACCTCTCTCTCGCACAGCACTATGGAGTTCATGTCTGAGTTTGCTCGCACTAAATGGGTATTATTGAAATCACAGTATGGCCAAGTGCAATATTTTTTTTTGATGAAGGTACAAAGTGTTAGATCATTTACATTTACTCATTTGGCAGATGATTTTATCCAAAGGGACTTTTGAGGAACATGCAAGCATCAATAAAGTAAGAGATCTACGTGTAACAATAGATACGATGAGCAATAAATAGTAATAAAAGTTATTAGCACATATGGCATCAATGGGATATATACATAGGGGAAGAGCCGTTATTAATGAAGCAGTACGGTGCTACAAAGGTGATCCAGCCAACAAATACAATGTCTGTTAGGTACAACCAGCATAAATCCTTTTTAATTTTTTAATTTTAATTTTAAATTAAATGCAAAAATGACCATTCTCACTAAAAACATGATTTGTGTTATTGTATGATTAGTTTGTTTGTTTTTTGCATTTCATTCAACCCTACTTAATTTATTAACTTATAGCTAAATTTTAGCTACATAATTTTTGTATATATAAATATATTTTTGGGGCCTTTATTGTGGATAGGATAAAGAGAGATGGAATTGAGGGAGAGAGTGGACGACGTGCAGCAAAGGGCTGCTGGCTGGGGTCGAACCCAGGCCACTGCGATAAGCCTTTTTAGGACTTTGGCACCATAATTATTTTTTTACAGATGCATCTCAAGTCTCTTAATAGCATCCACGTTTCTCTCACTTGCATCTCTCTGTGCATCTCTGGTGGGAGGGACTAAGACATGAGGAAAGCATACAAGAAGAAACAAGAAATATGTTTTTAGAGAAAAGAGACGTCCTTTACTCGGAAGCGTGACGTGATGCGACATCTATTTCTAAAGATAGCAGCAGCTGATTGTAACTGGATCATAGCAGAAGTGTTTTCTCTCTGTTGCTGTTACCTGTTTAACAGACACCTGCACATGAATAACAACCTGCATTCTGTATTTATGTCCGGCTCAGAGACACAGGAGTCATTTCTATATGCAGAATGCCTTAATATACTAAATTCTTTATTTAAAAAGGGACAGCGTACAGTAAAACATAAACGTTACCATTTGATGCACTGTACCAGCTAATAGCTTCAAGCTAATTCACATCTGCAGTCCCTATATTATTTAATGATTATTATCATCTGTACTTACTTATATTCTAATTCTGAATTCATTATTGAGAAACCTTTCAGGGAAATAAAAAATGGTGTACTTCACATCAAACCTGACACTCAGGAGTTCTCAGTGAACAGTGATACATGTGGCTGAATATAAATGACAATAAATTATGTAAAAAGTGTTTCGTGCTGACAGACAGACTCTCTACAAAAAACTATATCTATTCTAAAAGTTAACGGGGAAAGTCTTTCTGATAAATTAAGAAAGCTGTTTGTGGTCATTTGTTGTTCAGACCTACAATGAACACAGACGTTTAACTATCTGGTAATTCAGAAAATAAACCAAGTATAATACTTATAATAACTGAGTGATACACTAGAGTTAAATTGGTTATCTGTCTTCACTCCGGTACAAAACTCCAGTGACGTCATGATGCCATGGTGTTGGCCAGTAAAAGGCTTCCTTGAAGGCTGCTCTTGGGTAACCTTGCTCTTGACTGGTATTCCAAAGTTCCTTATTGGCATCGTATTCCATCTCATTATACTGCTGTTACATAAGTGGGGGATAAGCGGTGTCGCAGACCCCCTCCTCTGTTAAGCGACGGTTTGTCAACCGGGTGTAAATAGTTTCCTTGAAACTTCTATCAAACCATCATGTTTGCAGGGCTTAAAGTTCTCTGGCACTGTGCCGGAATTCTGTATTCTATGAAGGTATTTTGTGTCTCTTTAATGCAAGCAAAAATTTTTTTTGAGAGTATATTTATCGCATAACGTTAGCAGTCTTGGCATGAAGCTTGACTGGCAGTGCATTTGTGCACTCGGACATGACGAGCTAGGCTAAGGTTAGCTACTCATGTTTAAAACACATTGTACATGATATCCAGCTAAACTAGTTTTTTGTGACTGTGGTAACTGAAATTTATGGTCACACAGCATTCACTGTAATATACTTGAGACCGCTAATGTTATATTGGAAATATAGACTGTTATCTAGATATTTTGAAGTGTTGCTGCCTTGTTACGTTTTCTCCTGTAACGTTAGATGTGACAGAAGAATTTATTACACTCATTTATTTTCCTCCCATAGTTGCAGTGTGGCTCATTGGTGACAGCTATGTCCAGCATGGTGGCCAGAGAGCTGCAGAGAGCTTAGGAAACATCTTCACCCTGCCTGATGTCTCTTGGTCTGGCTCCCCCCCCGTCTTTCCCCTCCCTGTGAAGTCAGAGTTCCCAGTTGTAACTTTCAACTGGAACGCCCCCTGAAGTCGGATTTCTGACACGGGACAAATGCACTACCACTACGTGATCCAAGATGGCTGTCGGGGTATCAACAGTTAGTGAAAGCTGTAGTTTATACTGTTAATTAGCACTTCTTTGCACTTGTGACTCATAGAAAGTGCTGTCCAACAGCTGTCTGTGGACGTGTTGCTACAGTGTTTAGTGTGTGTAAATACCACATAATGCGTTTTTTTAATCAACCGGCATATCAATAGCTAACAAAGAGCTGGCTGAGCAGGTTTTCCGACTTGTTAACTGGAACGCCGTCAACTCGGGTGTGACGTCATTCCCAGCTCTGACCTCCGACTTCCGCGGTAAATGGGACGCTGCAGGAGTGCAGCATCGGATCCACTGTGGCAGCAACAGCATGTAAGGTTAGCTCATTAACTAGCAAATTAGCCAGCATTAAGCAATGCCAAGCTGCGCTAAGGATACTAACATAATGTGAGTGTATGCTAGCCGTAGTTTTTAAACCAGCATGCACGGAAGTCAAGACGTAATACAGAAGTGTTATAATTTAGAGTGATAATACTTTTGACAAGTAATTGACTTTACTTTGCAAGGTACTATAACAGGGTGGTCAGGGAGAGGAAGGATTTGCGGACACTATCAGAATCAGTGGCTGTACCTTATGAAGACTGGTAGCTGGGCTGTAGGGCGAGTTATGTAAAGCTAGATTAGCGAGCAATATGTGTGAGACAGCTGCTTCTTATTTTGTGTACCTGTCGTCTGTCTCTCATGTAGGACGTGTGACGGCCCCTGCTTAGTCTACTTCTACCTGATATGGAGCACCTGGGCCCAGTACGCTACAGGATATAAAAGTCCCACCTTCCATTGCGGCTGGCTCTCTCCCTGACAGCACCTGCACCTTACTGCTTTGTTGAACCATTGTGTTTATTTTTACTCCACACCTAATCCCACAGTATATGAACACTACTTATTTACTACTGTTACTATCCAGGTTAAATTATCATACTTATTACAACTTTTACAAATTTTCATTTATTTAAGTGTCTTAACTGTACATTATTACAAGTCATACAAAACAACAATTTTAACCTTTTTACTGCTGTTTTCATGGATGCAGGATAGGACTTCAATTTGTTCAGCTGTTTCTTGTTTAGTGTAATCATTTGTTAAATAAAATCAGGCAAGACTAATGATCAGTTCCATCCATCTAACCATCGTCAACCACTTATCCTGCATACAGGGTCGCGGGACTAATCATCAGTTCCCAATGTTAATTTGAAACATAATAGTGATCTAAACCTTTCACAAAATATGATGGTTAATAGTTGAAAATGAAAATAATGAGATGGTATTTATACATGTTGAATCTTTTTGCAGAAAGTAAAAAATGGAAAAGAGACCAGTGTGAAATTCACTTAGAAGTTATACTCAAAGAAATATCTTCACAAAGAATAATTTTGAAGCTCCCTAGGAGGTGTTATTTATTGCAACCTCTGAGAAGTATTGTAGATATTGCACAGGTATTGTGAGGCTTTACCGGTTTAGTGAGGCAAAAGGAAAAAAACTAAATCAGCTGATAGAAAGCACCTATTAATCACAGGTGCATATCAGCTGATTGTTTCTTTGCCTCACTGTAAAAGCTTCACGATACCTGTGTATTTACCTGAGAAGACCTGAGTTTGAAACATTGCAATAAATGATACTGCCTTGTGGGATTCATAATTACTTAGTGTGCAGGTCATTCTTATTTTTTCACTCTAAGCACGTTTATTCAGCACTATGTGAACATAGTTTGTTGGATGTGCACATGTTTGAACTAGACTTACAGTATATCAGAATTTGAAATTAACATTTCCAGTCAGTATTAAACACAAAAGGAGTGCAAATATATAAATAAAATTTATTGCAATGTAAAACATTTTTTTTAAATGTTCTTAAATGTGGACATGTAGTAAACACATTTATTCAAATGAACAGACTGGGCCTGTGCAAGTGGTAACAGCTACTGTATGTCCGGCATAGGTCCAGAGTACTTAGGAGTCCATGGGGTGGTAGGGAGAAAGGGGGATAAAGGTGGGAGTGTTATTTTTTAACAACTATTATGAACATAAACAACATTAACCATGACTGTCAGCTATGTTTAGGTGCAAGAAAATGGGCCCTAAAAGCCAAATTCAAAAGCAGTAACACTGCCAACTGAAAGCAGTTCATTGCATTTGGAGGTGGTCTTTGATGCAATTAGTTACTGTACTTGAAAACATAATCTGCCCTAGTTGTGAAATAAAATAAATTTTTCAAATATAGCCCAGGACTGCCATGTCTGATGCGAGGGTTGTTAATCATGGCATCATTTAAGGTACAAACAAATACAGCCATAACATTGTTAACTGATTGGCACCAGCCTTCCACCAACACTTTGCGTCACAGACGAAAACAGGATCTTCATGCCAGGGTGCTGGAGGTAAAGCCGGTGCAGGTCGTCCTCCATGTTGACCAGCTTCATGCTGATGACCTCCCCCATGCTGCTGCCGCCACAGTGGATGATGAGGACATCTGATGGTGCACCTCTTCGCAGGGAGGGGAAAAGAAGGGGAGAAGCCAACCAGACCAAGAGACATCGGGCAGGGTGAAGATGTTTCCTAAGCTCTCTGCAGCTCTCTGGCCACCATGCTGGACATAGCTGTAACCAATGATCCACACTGCAACTATGGGAGGAAAATAAATGAGTGTAATAAATTCTTCTGTCACATCTAACGTTACAGGAGAAAACGTAACAAGGCAGCAACACTTCAAAATATCTAGATAACAGTCTATATTTCCAATATAACATTAGCGGTCTCATGTATATTACAGTGAATGCTGTGTGACCATAAATTTCAGTTACCACAGTCACAAAAAACTAGTTTAGCTGGATATCATGTACAATGTGTTTTAAACATGAGTAGCTAACCTTAGCCTAGCTCGTCATGTCCGAGTGCACAAATGCACTGCCAGTCAAGCTTCATGTCAAGACTGCTAACGTTAGCTAACTGTTATACACTAAATTCTAAAAAAGGAGACAGCGATAGACTCCGTGACCTTGCCAACAGTAAATATAAATAATCATTAAATCATGCCATACTACATTTAAAAAGCATTTCTATTGAAATAAGCGACACAACGTCAATTTACCTCCATAGCCTGTACCACAGACTATATAAAAAGGCCTGCACACCTTCCAGCTCCGTCTCCAGAAAGTGAACGGAGCCGTCGGAGCGAGGGGATTGTGGGCGTGGCCATGCGTTCGATGCAAACCCATGATTGGTCAGCCAAACCACCAATAGAATCTCTTATTTAGACCTTTTTTGACTTGCAAAACTTTTCAACTTGCAAAACTCTCTCACTTGCAAAACGGTTTAACCTGCAAAACTTTCTGACTCGCAAGGAAAACTTTTTAACTTGCAATCAATAAGGAAAAATTAGCAATTAAAACTTTTTGTGACACAAAAAAAGGCTTATTTTTAGGTTTATTTTTAATTACAAACTTAATTTTTGATTGCAGTGTAATAAATATGCTCTCAAAACATTTTTTTGCTTGCATTAAAAAGACACAAAAATACCTTCATATATTCTGAATTTGGACTGGCACTTCCCGGCGACGTGGACACTCATTGGTATATATTGTAGGGTGTGAACAGGGCATGGAAGTTTCTATTGGGTCAATTAAGGTGTCACTCAAAAAGTCAACGTGTAGACACATTTTTTGTTTACATGCTAGCTGTAGTTAGGCTATATAAAGAGACACAATAGCAGTCCGTGTGTATTTATTGAAATTATAATGCGTTTTAGACTAAATATTTTACTGGATTGGATCATCTGGACCTTTGGCAACGTAACAAGCCAATTTCTGTGGAATGTAATCCACTGGTGGAGTAAGGCTTCACAGATAAGTGGTGTCAATTTTGATAATAGGCAGTGCTTGAAGTGGGCCACCGATACCAGAAAGTTACTTCTACATTTTACTCTTTGGCGTCCTGGGACTGTCAGGGAAAATAATTCCTTCCCAAAGAATACGGAGTGAAATAGATGTGTATGCTAGTCTATATAAGCGCCTAGATAGTTTATCACTATGGTACCATAATGGGATTATGCACTTATCACTCCTGGCCTGTTGTTTTTTCTCTGTTTATGTATTTTTAGAGTTCCATTTTAAGTCTAAACTCCCCCGAATAGAAGCGTTATCACCACCCCGATGATTAACTATATTTATAGTTCTATAAACCCCAACTGGGCGAACTTTTTCCGGAATAGGTGTCTGACTCGACAGAACACCTGGTTACCACAAAGGTCTTACGCCGAATTCTGATGAAAATCTCCAACACATGTCCTATCAACCTAGGTTTTTTCCCTATTTCAAGGAATGATACAAAACATCGTACTCACGTTTTTAAGTCGATTGGAGCGTCCAGCATTCTAGTTCTAGCATGACTACTATGTTTTAATAAATTTACGAGAATTAATACCAAATTATGAATTTTAATATTCAGAAAATATTAATTCACAAAGCTTCTCGTTTTGCGAGGCACCACCGGAGATCCAATTCGCCCAGAGTCTCCGGACCTCTCAGTATGGTTAATAACTAGACAATTATTCACTAGTGATCAGTTAGTTAACAATTGCTCAATTATCTTAAATCAGTCAGTCAATCTCATATCGAAGGGGTAAATTCTCTTGGCAGGGACTTGGAGATAGGCAATAAACACACAATTCCTTGATTACAGTGAAGTTTATTAAATAACTAAGGTGATATAAAAATGCGGTTAAATACATCAAAGAAATTAAAAATGAGAAGGGGTTCTATTGTGGGGAGCATTTGACTCATACGGGCAGCTAATGAACGCAAGCTATGAGTTTTGAGAGATTATGATAGCATGATTTTTGTATTACTCAGGGTAACCAAAATTATTGTGTTTTCTTATATTGATCTCTGATGTATTTTATAGGTAGAAGTTTATATGTTGGTTTATCATTTATTAAACTAGACCTGATGTGTGTGTTTTTTGGAGATGTGCAGAAACAGGGGTCACTGCATGATCAGATAAGGACACCCCTCACAATGGGTGAGGGGTAGTTTGGAATGTGGCACAAAACATCTCTTCTCCAAGATATCTCATTTCAGGAACTACACTCGTAATCTGCCCAGCAACAGCATGGCGATTTGTGGAGTCAGAGGACAAACATTGGGGTCAGAGGACTTGGGCCAATCATGGACTGACCTACACTTTTGTTTTATTGTTTTATGACATGACGATGTATACTAAAACACTGGGTCAGGGAGAGATAGCCAGTCACACTGATACAGCTTGTCAGGGAAAGGAAGATCAACCCAGAGCTCTGTAAGCTTTATTCATTTACTTGTAATAAAACTGATCAACTTGGACCAAAAACATCTTCTCCTATTGCTTCATGAAAGAACACGCAGGACCAAGGACTACACATAGTTTAAAAAGGGTAATTTAAAGTCACGGTCCATTAAGAGTTAAAGATAATCTACTAACAGACTATGGGACATCACTGATCACAGAATGCAGGGTTTTGGTCTTACTGCGTGTCGCTTCTCCCAGCCGGGTGCTGGTCAATGGCTGAGATCTGTGCGTTCTCAGTTAGGACAGCTTAAAGCCGTCGGCCAGTCGCTTTATCTGCCAGGGAATTGCTCCGAAGGTCCGTCTTTGTCGGTTTACTGAAGAAACTCGCAGTGGGGGCCTTTCCACCCCTGGTTCGGGTCAAAGGTTTTAGTTGTCCTTTGTTACTGCTGGCGGGACCACATGGTGGGGGTTGAGGAGGGATCAGTGGAAGTTAGCTCGATGGATAAGGTTTAAAAAGAACTTGGTCGTTCTTGAATTAAACTAGTGTAACTTAACGGACTGATAACTTTCAACAAAACAAAACCAAAGAAAATACAACGCAAGTAAAGTTGCTGTTAAACGAGGGAAAGCTGAGGTCGCGGCACTAATTATCAAACGGGTATACCTTTCTTAGTTTTAAACATTTGATAAAAAGGAAAACAATTGTTAGTAGTTAGACCTTAAAAGGTTAGCATTTCCTAGGAATCGCAGATGAAAGGAACTTAACTAGCTTTGTGGATATATTGGCTGTTACACGTTCTTAGAGAATATAAGCAAGATTCACGAATGGCATCAGATTATTGACAAGATGTGAGAGATGAGTGATATTTATACATTAAACGATATCATGTAATACTTATTTTGTCCACTTGGGGGAGCTGGGGTTACATGACGATAGCTTGGATTAACCCTAAAACAATCTTTGCTCAGGAGCTGTGGAATTTAGTTATTTTTAACCTTACATTCAAGCTGGAAAATTAATCGAGTATAGGATCACATTTCTTTATCATCATTTCCAAAGGAAGTGTCAGAAAGTGTTGTGAACAAAGCATTGATTGCAACATAGACTGTGTAAAGGTCAGAGGTCTTTGCTGAAAATTAAACACTTCAAAATTAACTTATTTAGATTCTTTTCAATAACAAATATTAACAACAACAACATGGTAAAATAACTACTAAAATGTAGTGGAGAGACCTAGTCAAGTAACTTTAAAGATTTAATTAAACAAGGTAATGCTTTGAGTTTTGAGGAGACAGCATTCTTTGTTTACACAAAGGAGTTGGCAGGACACCAGAGTTTCTCACACCTGGGCGTGAAAAGGAGAAAAGCCTTTGATGTGAGGTAATTAAACAAAGAGGAAGGTCAGTTGCCATGGTTACGTGTGTGGGGGGCAGTTTAGGGTTTCCTGCCCTCTCTTATGAAGAGAAGAGTTCAGGAGAAAGCTAGTCTCTGAACAGTGTTTCTTTTGTCATTTTAACAGTCAGGCAGCGAGATTATCACGGCTGCTGCCAAAGGTGGCCAGTTTTACGATCAGACTGCCCAGAAACAGCACTTAGGGAGAGCAACCTTTCACCTCTTCCTTTGGGGTCTCTTCGGCTGTCTGTAGAGGGTTGATAATCCAAACCCCCTCTTCCTTCTGTCAGGGAGAGAGAAAGAATTTGGAGTAGTCCAAACTTATTTGGTATAAAATGCCCAAATCCACACTGTTGGTACACTACATAATCATCCAACGAAGGTTAAAATCAAAGGCAACTGGACTTGGTTGAAGATACTGGAAGACGTTTCGTCCCTCATCCAAAGGACTTCTTCAGTTCTGACTGACTGGCAGGGAAACTCAGCTATTTAACCTCAGTGGGGTCGTTGGCCCGGGTCATCGATACCGCTGGTTCGTTAGTGTTCCTGGTTGCTGTGACGACAGTCGTTACAGTAGTTAAGACTACCTGTGGCCAAGACTGAACGACCATCGTTGGTATCTTCACCTGAGGCCAATAGGTTACGTTTGTTGAGTTTCCTGGGAAGTGATGAAAGGACAGCATTGTAAGTGGGGGATAAGTGGTGGCGTAGACCCCCTCCCCTGTTCAATGACGGCTTCTCAACCCGGGTGTAGATGGCTTCCTTGACACCTCTTTCAAACCATCCATCTTCTCTGTCTAAAATGTGCACCTGGTGGTCCTCAAACGAGTGTCCTCTGTCCTTCAGATGTAAGTAGACTGCAGAGTCTTGACCTGAGGAGTTGGCCCTTCTGTGTTGAGCCATGCGTTTGTGTAGTGGTTGTTTAGTCTCCCCAATATACAGGTCTGTGCATTCCTCACTGCATTGGACCGCATACACTAGATTGCTTTTCTTGTGTTTGGGTGTGCGGTCTTTGGGGTTTACCAGCATCTGTCTTAGTGTGTTCATGGGTTTAAAAAACACAGGGATGTTATGTTTGTTGAAAATCCTCCTGAGTTTCTCTGATACTCCAGACACGTATGGAATCACAATGTTGTTGTGACAAGGGGAGGGGGTCAGCTCTAACGTTAACTTAGCTCTTCTTATTAGCTAGGCTTCTTACGTGCTTGCTAATAACTTTTTTTAAGATGGGCATCTGACAGCGTTGTGTTGGACAGATTAGTGCAGCGGTGTTCATGAGGGAGAGAGAGAGAGGGACGGGCGAGAGGATGTGCTTCGTGAATGCACTACGGTGCTCTGCAATCAAATACCATTTGAAATAGGCTTAGTTTTAAAAGAAATCGAAAATCAATATATGGCGGTCAGCGTATATTGTGGCGGGTCGCCACAAATAAATGAATGTATGGGAAACACTGGATCCTGGCATTAAGTGTGCTCTGACCATAAAAATTGTTTAAAACCACAATTAACCATCTGGGCTGGTATTTATCAAGCTTCTCAAAGTGCCATTTTAGTGCTGAGATTTCATGAAATTTAAGAATTTAAGAATAAAAGCAAGTTATCAAATTTCTTAAAGCTAAGAATCACTCTTACTCTCCCAGTTATTTAAGACAGCTCCAGAGGTCTCTCAAGTGGTTAGGAGTTAGGAACCAGTAGGGGCTTGTGATGGCACTGTGGAGACAGAGACATGCGGAAATCTTTCAGGAGAGGAATATTGTTTCTCAAACATTTGACGATTTGCAGTTAATAAGATGGGGTCGGACAGCAAAGGCATAATTCTTGTCAGCGAGTTGGTGAGGGAAGTCATCTCACCACTGACTTTACACATTAATGCGTTTTCAGTTAAACTGAAGGTGGTGATGACACTTCATTTCTTTGCGTCAGGACAAATGCAGCAATGCTGATGATTTTGGCTTGTCACAACCATCAAAAAGCTAAATAGTCATGGAAACAATTATGGCACCTACAGCTCCATGGTCACGCGTTTCATTGACTTCCCAACAACACCCCTGTAATCCGACAGAAGCAAACACAGGCGCTTATAAAGATATATAAAGATAAACTTTTTATCTTTATTAATGTGTAGGCCTATATCAGAATGTATTTTCTTGAAAAATCTTTATTGTTAAATGTGTGTTGAATATAAACTGCTCTTAGGAATTTCACCATTCAATGTGAATTTATCTGAGAATGTTCTTAAATAAGGAAATCTTTTCAGTGATTGGTCCTTGGCTTGTGATAACATTTTCAGCCATATTGCCCAGTATCTATATTTTCCACTTCAAGCACTGATTATAGGAGGTGGCAGAAAATATAACCAGAATGCAGGAAATTAACCAGTGTACAGTTATCTTATTGCCTTTTTCTTGTGAACCCAGAATTGTGTTTCTTCATGTTTCATGAGCTAAGTGTATGTCAGAACCCTAATCTGAGTCCCTATGTCCCCGTCAGTTTTCTACCCAAAGTTACGCTCTTGCCCTCTACCCTCCATCTTTCGTAAACTTTCTTTTATAAACACATTTCATAAACCCATTTCAGGCACAGACATTTTTTTTGCTTTAAGCCCTGCGTTTGTGTAGTGGTTGCTTACTTTTCCTAATATACAGGTCTGTGTCTTCCTCACTGCATTGGACATTGGACAACCCTTTTCTAATGTAAGGTCCATTTAAGATATCCACAGGCTTCAAGTACACCAACGTTACGGGAGATGAAAAAAGGAAGAAACTGCATCATATACATGCAGAGAAACATTCTTATCACACCCATTTGTTAAAATGTTGCATTTTAAAAGTCCCCTCCAGTGATCACACTTTGGTGCAACATGCAGACCTAAGTGAATAATTACCACTGTCCATCACATATGGATAGTTCAGATTTGCCTTGTTATTAATAAGTTTTTTTTGTGTTGTGTGTGTTTACATGAAACCACAGAACACAATGGAGTTAGTGAGGCAAACCCAACAGCTTGGACTGATAAACCACTTTTTGGCATTGTGTCACTAGTTGCGTGACACACAAAAAATAAAATGTTTGTCTCCTTATCTTTATCAAGTCAGTCTGGTAAGATACGAGCACTGTGAGTCCTCAAGGAAGTATGCGTTTACTATTATCTGGATATCTGTGTTTTCCATCACATGCACCCCACCCTCTACAAACATCAGCGATGGTATCAGAGAAGTTGGGTGTTTTTGGGCTCTGATACCTTGACTCTTCCCTACCCTTTTGCTTAAATAGCGACACAGAGTGAACAGGTGTCACATCTTTACCTGGGATCCTGTTAAGAACATCAGAAGTACCAGCAGTCCACCTGTAAGCCAAGCCTGAGAATACAACTACGCAGGATCTTCAATTCAAGAAACTTTGCTGCCTCAACCAATTTTATCCTCAGAACTGAAGACAAGAAGATCTACAGGTAAGCTGAAACTCACTGTACTAATTGGTGTATATAATGTATATGTAATTAATGGAATATAAGTTTATGAATCCCATTTAGTTTTATTCATGACTGACTGTAAATATTTTTTCTATTGAATTTCTCAGTCATGAAACTGACTGTAGAGAAGTGTCTCCTTATATTATTTAACGGAAAAAACTTACCCTACCAACTCTAGGTATGGACAACAGACTGATCCTTGCTGTCCTGTTTTTGATGCTGTCCTGGATATCTGTGGGCACCTATGCTCAAACAGTTTCAACTCTTGAGGTAAATAATGCCAATAAAAAAAAGAGATAATAGTGGAATACAGTAGAATAGGACAGGATAATGTGAAGTCACTTTTATTAATGAACTTGAACTTAATCTAAATGCACATTTCCTTCCCATGTTTCTCGTCTCCCTTGCAGACACCTCTTAGTAGGACAGGCTGTGGGGCCCAACAGCTCTGCGCGGCTGAGCCCTCTAACTGCGACCCTTCCTCTGGATCTTGTTTCTTTCTTTCTGCTCAGCAGCAGAGTGGTCAAAACTTTACGTTGGGGCTTTCAGGACAGTCAGCAGGCTACATCGCTGCCTCCCTGGCACCTGACACCACACTGGTATGTCGAGCTCTGCCACTAACAGATAAAAGTCAAACCCAGAGCCAATCACAGCACACACTTTGTTTGAATTAATTTAGGTAAATACTAACCATTTCTGGTTTTGCACCACAGGCAGGTAACGTCACAACCTACGTCTGTGCTAAGAACGGCAGTGATGTTCAATTCTTCAGCACTTTCCTCAACAACGGCACACTGATTGCAACAACGGTGAGTTGTACTTGACTCAGCTAGTGGTGGGAGTAGAGCTGGGTGAGGACGATTTATTGGTGTGTTGGAGACCACTTTCCCTACAGATGTTCATGCTCTTTATCTTTTGTTGGATATATTTAACCTCCCCCCAAAAATATTAAAATTAGAGTCATGGCAACTGCATAGTACACATGAATGGCCTGTCATATAACCTTGAACTATAAAACACATATTGGGAGAAAAAAAAAGAAATTGTACAAAAAACAAAAAACAGTATGTGAACAGCAGTACATACAGCTGATCTAGTCTAGTAATAATCCTTATCTATTGATGCTTCCATTTAATTTTCTTTTTGTTTTACAAGTCAAATACGCATGTACTGTGTGTGTGTGTGTGTGTGTCTATATCTATATAGATAGATAGATTGAGAGAGAGAGAGAGAGAGAGTATATATGTATATATGTTAACACACATCTCCTTGGTCATCTGTCTTTGCTCTCTAGCTGAACGTGAGCTCTGTGAAGGGCAAGATCGATGGAACCAAAATCCAGTGTAAATTTGATGCCACCGTACCAGACCAAGCTACTAAATCACCAAATTTAGCACTCGTAATCTCCAATGGAACTTTCAACAGCAGTAAGCTAACACATTCCCTCACACATCATGTGCACTTTCATCAGTCAACTAAGTTCCACTGTCACAAAGACTACCACATGCAATATATTAATATTTTCCCATGTCCCAACCTCAGCAATGTTTTTGTCTTTTGCTTGGGCTCTCAGCATCTGGGGCACTGGGAAAGCCTGACATAAAATTTAAGAGTGGTCTTGTAGACTTGGGAAATCCTATTGCCACTGTCCCACTGTTTCCCAACACCACAGTGACTGACCTTCAGGTAAATAATGCCAATAAAATAAAATAAGATCATAGTGGAAAAGAGTAGAACAGGACAGGATAATGTGATGTCACTTCTATTAATGATACTGAAATTAATCAAAGTGAACATTTCCTACCCACTTAAACATTTCTTTTCTCCCTTGCAGACACCTCTTAGTAGGACAGGCTGTGGGGCCCAACAGCTCTGCGCGGCTGAGCCCTCTAACTGCGACCCCTCCTCTGGATCATGTTTCTTTCTTTCTGCTCAGCAGCAGAGTGGTCAAAACTTTATGTTGGGGCTTTCAGGACAGTCAGCAGGCTACATCGCTGCCTCCCTGGCACCTGACACCACACTGGTATGTCAAGTTCTGCCACTAACAGATAAAAGTCAAACCCAGAGCCAATCACAGCACACACTTTGTTAGAATTCATTTAGGAAAACAGGTTATACTAAACATTTCTGGTTTTGCACCACAGGCAGGTGACGTCACAACCTACGTCTGTGCTAACAAGGGTGGTGTTGTTAAGTTCTTCAGCACTTTCCTCAACAATGGCAAGCTGATTGCAACAACGGTGAGTTGTACTTGACTCAGCTAGTGGTGGGAGTAGAGCTGGGTGAGGACGATTTATTGGTGTGTTGGAGACCACTTTCCTTACAGATGTTCATGCTCTTTATCTTTTGTTCAATATATTTAACCTCCCCCCAAAAATATTAAAATTAGATTCATGGCAGCTGCATAGCACACATGAATGGCCTGTCATATAAACTTGAACTTAAATACACATATTGGGAGAAAAAAAAAAGAAATAGTTTTACAAAAAACAGTATTTGAACAGCAGTACATACAGCTGATCTAGTCTAGTAATAATCCTTATCTATTGATGCTTCCATTTAATTTTCTTTTTGTTTTACAAGTCAAATACGCACATACTTTGTGTGTGTGTGTGTGTGTGTGTGTGTGTGTGTGTGTGTGTGTGTGTATATATATATGAGAGAGAGAGAGAGTATATATGTAAATATATATATGTTAACACACTTCTCCTTGGTCATCTGTCTTTGCTCTCTAGCTGAATGTGAACTCTGTGAAGGGCAAGATCGATGGAACCAAAATCCAGTGTACATTTGCTGCCACCGTACCAACCCCAACTACTAAAACAACAAATTTAGCACTCGTAATCTCCAATGGAACTTTCGACAGCAGTAAGCTAACACATTTCCTCACACATCATGTGCACTTTCATCAGTCAACTAAGTTCCACTGTCACAAAGACTACCACATGCAATATATTAATATTTTCCCATGTCCCAACCTCAGCAATGTTTTTGTCTTTTGCTTGCACTCTCAGCGACTGACGTACTGGGAAACCCTGACATAAAATTTAGGAGTAGTCTTGTAGACGTGGGAAATCCTATTGCCACTGTCACACTGTTTCCCAACACCACAGTGACTGCCCTTCAGGTAAATAATGCCAATAAAATAAAATAAGATCATAGTGGAAAAGAGTAGAACAGGACAGGATAATGTGATGTCACTTCTATTAATGATACTGAAATTAATTAAAGTGAACATTTCCTACCCACTTAAACATTTTTTTCTCCCTTGCAGACACCTCTTAGTAGGACAGGCTGTGGGACCCAACAGCTCTGCGCTGCTCAGCCCTCTAACTGCGACCCCTCCTCTGGATCATGTTTCTTTCTTTCTGCTCAGCAGCAGAGTGGTCAAAACTTTATGTTGGGGCTTTCAGGACAGTCAGCAGGCTACATCGCTGCCTCCCTGGCACCTGACACCACACTGGTATGTCAAGTTTTATCAGATAAAACAGATAAAAGTCAAACCCAGAGCCAATCACAGCACACACTTTGTATGAATTCATGAGCATGTAAACAGGTTATACTAACCATTTCTGGTTTTGCACCACAGGCAGGTAACGTCACAACCTACGTCTGTGCTAAGAACGGCAGTGCTGTTCAATTCTTCAGCACTTTTCTCAACAGCGGCAAGCTGATTCCAACAACGGTGAGTTGTACTTGACTCAGCTAGTGGTGGGAGTAGAGCTGGGTGAGGACGATTTATTGGTGTGTTGGAGACCACTTTCCCTACAGATGTTCATGCTCTTTATATTTTGTTGGATATTTAACCCCCAAAAAAACTTGTAATAAATTCGATTCATGGCAGCTGCATAGCACACATGAATGGCCTGTCATATAACCTTGAACTATAATACACATATTGTATTAAAAAAAAAGAAATTGTTTTAAAAAAACAGTATGTGAACAGCAGTACATACAGCTGATCTAGTCTAGTAATAATCCTTATCTATCCATGCTTCAATTAAATTTTCTTTTTGTTCTACAAGTCAAATATGCATGTACGTGTGTACATGTATACATGTATATGTAAATAGAGGACTGGAAATTAACACCCACCAAGCGCCAAATGCGAGTAGATTTTCCATTTGGCGGCTAAATGTTGAAAGGCTACCCGCCACATTGGCAGGTAAACCTATTCAGTATGTTATCGCCATATAATATATTTTTAATGGTACAGCAGATCAGCGTTGTTTTGTTGTGTGTCGTACTGAAATTGGTCCCCACTGTACCAAGGGATCGAAATCGTGTAACACACGGGTTAGAGGCGTTAATTGGTTGTTGTTTATGTTCATTTAAGGTTTCTTGTGTTTGATTGGCATAGATATGTAAGGGGGTGGGCGTTAGGGGATTGGAGTTGGGAGCAGTCAAGTCTTCCTTGAAGTACCTGGACTGTTTTTTTTAGCATTTAGCTAGCTACCATCGTAGATTTCATACCTGTCCAACACATGGCTCATCTTCCCCCAGCTTCTCCCGCATTTTAACATTCTCTCCCAATGTCCTCCCTTTAAAATATTTCCCCATAAACCTCCCGTTTATTTGTACCTGCTCTTTGCTACGTTCACTTCCATTAAAGCCAAAACATGCATTTGCCTGTTAAAAAGAAACGTGAAAACCAGAAAAATGATTTACGATGTGCGAGTAAAAACTACAACCTAAGTTATTTTTGTGCATGAATGGTTATGATTATTTTGTTTATCATTAATAAATTACAGACCAATGTTGAATAATTGTCTTTCACAAGGACTTAATAAATGAAAACAACCCACAATTAATATTAGGCCTATAGTAGTGATACACTTTACATGTTGAATGAATGTAGTGAGGGGGCAAAAGTGAAAAATATATTAATTAATGTGGAGGATTAAGTTGAATGATAAAGCATGATAAAGAGTGAGCAGTGATAAGATTTAAGTTGAATGATTGATTAATAAGCACCTTGTAAGTTTATAAAACAATTTAATATTATGTCTGAAGTACATTTAATATCAATAAATTATTTTATTATTTATTATTTAATATATTATTTCTTCTTTAAGTTTATTATCCTGTTTATTATTAGCTTATTATCTAAATTAAAAGTACTGAAACAAATGTTTACGTGACATAAAAAGGCAAGTTATTATTTTGGCTGGTAAAAAAATATATTTGGCCGTTGGATCTTTTCATCTACAAGTCCAATTGGCAGGTGAGCCACAAAGTAAATTTTCACCCCGTGTATATATATATATGTTAACACACATCTCCTTGGTCATCTGTCTTTGCTCTCTAGCTGAACGTGAACTCTGTGAAGGGCAGGCTCAATGGAACCACAATCCAGTGTACATTTGCTGCCACCGTACCAGACCAAGCTACTAAATCACCAAAATTAGCAATCGTAATCTCCAGTGGAACTTTCGACATCTGTAAGCTAAAACATTTCCTCACACATCATGTGCACTTTCATCAGTCAACTAAGTTCCACTGTCACAAAGACTACCACATACAATATATTAATATTTTCACATTTCCCAACATCAGCAACGTTTTTGTCTTTTGCTTGCGCTCTCAGCATCTGGGGCACTGGGAAACCCTGTCTTCAGATTAAGGAGTGGTCTTGTAGACCTGGCAAACCCTAACGCCACTGTCACCAATCTGCTTCCATCTTCCGCTACCGCTGGAATTGCACTGCAGCAATCAGTGATGCAAGGTAAGCATAAGAGGTAGTATTATTATCATAGGCCGTTTTTACTGGGGCACGTGCTCCTGTATTCATATGCTGTGCCCCAGTGAAAGTCTCAAGACCCCTTGGCGTCGTTTTTGTACGTGTAGGTCTCCGCGGTCAAGTTAGCAACAATTGGCTGGTCAAGTTAGCAATAACGTTAATATAAATGCAATGTCCGTTTACACTTTCAAAATGAACTACTGGCTAATGCGAAGCGGTACGTAAGCTAGTTAATGATATGAAACGTCACAAAAAGAGAGTCAGTGTTTAAAGCAGGTGTTTATAACGGGGATGAGAGGACAAATAGGGACTATCCTTCTGTGTAGAAGAAGAGAAAATAACTCAATGAGAGTGACTTTCAGGAACAGCAGTCAGGTAAACTTATGTCCGCAGTCGGACTTTCAGCATTCCAGTAGCAACATTCAGAGTCCAGACAGATGTGATGGCACTCCTCATAGGCACGCATCACTTTAAAACAAGACAGTGAATATTTGTCTCTGTTCACATTGACTATTACAATGTTGATAAGCAGGGCAGACTGAGCAATATGGATGAATATCTCTCAGTAAATAATAAACATCACTTATTCAGTCAAGTCGTAGTATAAATTAGGGTTGGACAATAAAACAGTAACAAAAATTATCTAAGTCTAATTTTCCTCAATAACAATATAACAAATGTTCAATAAATATTCAATAAATGTTTGATCTTGTTCATTTGAATCATAAACAAATTACCACTTTTTGTATTGATATTTATTTTGTTGAGGAAAAAGGGACTCAAAAAGATTTATCTTAATTTTACTTGTGTACATTTGTTGAAAACAGATTTTATCATAATAGTTCTGAATGCTCTGCTTCAGATTTGTTAAGTGATCCACTGTTTGGCATCAAGTATTTGGCATTATCCTTAAATTTATCAGTAAAGTAGATGCTGGATCATAAGCCAGTACAAGTGTAGTTGATCCAAATCCAGTACCAGCACAGACCCAGTCCAGATGTCTTTAGCAGGTCACACAGACCCAGGTGAAACAGAGGCATCCTCAGCCAGTACGAGCACAGCCAGAGATGTACAACCAGCATCATTCTTAACAGACATAAGAGGATTTTTCTAGAAGAGGTTTCCATTCAGGCATATTACAGAGACAGACTGCAGTGTCAGGTGTGACTGTGCAGCAATGGCAAATTGTGTACATGGATCACAATTCAGGTAGGCGGGCCATGGCAGAATTCTTCTTAGGTGGTAACATACGAATGTGTGCTTATGCTCCGGTCAACGCCCTTTCTGACCTGACAGAGCCAATATTAATGGGCTAAGCAAGGGAAGCTGGTGAGGCACATACTAACACACTTCAATCAAAAATAAATCAAATATTTACATGGAGGATGAGCTTTATGTCTAGCAACGCCCCTGGTTGTTATCCTAAAAGAGCAAAGTTTTTCAAAAGAATGCCAGGTTTGAATAATATCTTATAAATAGTGTCTGTTCTCCCATCTTCCCTATAGCTCTGCTGATCACTGTTGGTGTGCTGGGCCTGGCCATCCTCTGAGAAAACTGAAACCCCCATGATTGAAGACAAGAAAACCATAACTTCCCTATTCATAAACATTTGCTACTGAATATAAACTGTTCCACATCTCCCAGGAGGTTCACTTTACACAGTACATCACAAATTATTATGATCATGCTTAATTTGTTAAGTTTTGTTTTAATGTAATGTTATGTCTAATACATTTTTAGGTTTCTGTCCTACAAGTTACTTAATTGCAGATAATTACACGGACTCCCTGTCAGTGGTTTAAAATCAGTGTTTGAATGGCTAGAATGGGGTACAAATGAGAAGCACTATTGCAATAATTGTACCCAAATAAATTGAACCAGTAGCTGGCTTCACCAGTACATGTCATGCATTAAACAAATGTTGTGTTTGGAGTCTATTTATCTTTTAAGCCCTCAGCCAACTCCATAGCAACCCGTAGAGCCATTAAATTATTATACTGTGATGCCAGGAAAACATCTGACAAAACTTGTTGTCAGAAAACTCAGGAACTAATGAAGAACCTTTTGTTAACCATGATATTATTTTTTCCTCAGAATAGGTAGATGTGCCCTTATGAAGGATCATTATTTAGCTTTTTGTGTGTCACTAGATATTTACATTTATGTGTTGTGTTTCTTGATGAGACAAGCAAAGAAACAATGTTTTTTCGTCTCCTGTTGCTCATAATGATGCCAGCAAATGGCAGATGTGTGTTTTTGCATTATTATTATTATGATTTCATTGTCTTTGGTGTGAATGTATGGGTTGTTTATGATTCAACAATGTTTTTACAATGAAGCCGTCATTGGCTGATATTTTCATGTGTGCATGTGCCTGTATGTGTAAGTACATGTGAATATGACCAGTTGCTCATAAAGAATGCTGTTTACTGTCTATGATAACAAATATTGGTAAAACTGATTTTGAATATTGCATTATGTAACAATTGTTTTTTATTACATTTTTTAATATGCAAACTGAATATCTTAGTGGCATTAATAACTTGTCAGATAAGCTATTGTTGACAGATGGTAAACACAATCACCAACAAGCAGATCAGATTATTTGAAACTGAGCCTTTAGCTGCATGTTTCAGTGTTCTCTAACTTTGTTGACTTAAATACTCCTAAAAGGAGTTTTCAGCATCATCACAGTTCATTATAGGGCTGTGTGATATGCCTAAAATCTCATATCTAATCCCGATATAGGTATTTCATATCCCAATAACGATACATATCCCGATTAAGAACATTTCTGTAAATTCCCTGAAAAAGCAGTTCTGGACAAAAATCTAATACCATGGTGTAGAGCTGGGGTTCTTAACCTTTCTGGCAGTCCAACCTCCTTTCTGAAGTTGAAAATATTTTGAACCTGCAAAGCGCTTGTCTGATCGGGGCCTGATTCTTCTTTGTCGTTTTATAGTGATTGGCATTACCTCCAACTGCTGAATTAAACAGTGCAAAATATTTACAGTGTCCACCCAAACTGACCCAGGGAGGTCCCGACCCCCAGGTTAAGAACCAAATAACAAAGCAACAAGTAATGTCACTAATGATAGCTAAGTTGTGGGTTAGCAAACTGCTCCTCAATTTTGCTTGTGTAAGAACAAATTATCCAGCATATCCACCATTAGTCATATTGTCCTAACCTTGACACTGGGATTGTCTCCAAAGCCATGACTGGTCACAGGTAAGTCATAGTACCTTAAACTATATGCTTTATTTTATTAGTCATTTAATTATTAAGTCTAATATTTGTTAATTTGTACATTTTTAATCGTTCAATTTGATCTAACTTCAGAAGCTAATCTGAATTATATTCTTTTTAATTTTGCAAAATATGACAAATCATCAAAACAAGGTGATGGATACTCAACCACCCCCAAATCCCAAGATTTTAAATTTGTCTGTAGGTAATCACACATCTGAGCTGACAAAAATGACATGTGGAGTTCCCCAAGGCCTCTTTTGTTTAACTTTTACATGCTTCACTGGCTCAGATTATGAAAAACAAAAAAATATGTTACCATAATTATGCAGAGGACACACAGATTTACATAACCATATCACCAGGGGACTATGATCCCATACATACTGAGTAACTGTACTGAACAGGTCAATGGTTGGATGTGCCAGGATTTTCTTTAATTAAACAAAGATAAGACTGAAGCCAAGGAAGAACGATTGAAAGTCAGCACTCAGCTTCAATCTGTAATGTTAAGGACCACAAATCAAGCCAGAAATCTTGGTGTAGTCATGGAATCAGACCTGAATTTGAGGAGCCACATCAAGACAAAGTCAGCCTACTATCACCTGAAGAATATATCAAAGATTAAAGGACTTAAGTCTCAGCAAGAACTGTAAAAACGTATCCATGCATTTATCTTCAGTCGACTTGACTTGACTAACAGTGTCCTTACAGGGCTCCCTAAGAAATCCATCAGACAGCTGCAGATGATTCAGAACGCTGCTGCTCAGGTCTTTTCTTTTTCTTTGTTTTTAGATATTAACTATTTAACTTTTAAAAAATTTTTATATTTCCCTGTTGCTTTTTTGTTTTATGTAAAGCACTTTGAATTGCCTTGTTGTTGAAATGTACTATACAAATAAACTTGCCTTGCCTTGTAATTGCTAGTGTGTAGAACTGAAGTTCTGTGTCTGTCCAATGCTCATCACTTCACCTTAAAACATTCCAAGCGGGTGCACATTATACTTTTCATGTGGCGCTATAGAGGGACGCTACGTCACTGTGCTTCTCCCAGGAAACCAGAAGGTTCTAAGTCTCTGTGAAGTTGAGGTGTACACTGTGAACTATGGTAATGATACATGTCATACAGTCTGATGTAGATACATGTAGTAGTTCAAGAACTCTTTAGCTTGGGGCCCAAAATGTTAAAATCAATGTTCCTTTGTGAACAGGGGTAGTTCTATAGACATTTTGGGCCACAGGCAACAGCAGTAAACATCTTCTTTGACACATTCCTGCAGAGACCCTGTCCAGTGGCCTGATAATCTGAAAGAATTGCCATTGGGTTTAACCTCACTATTCGAATGTGTGTTAGCTGATTTCTGTTTGGGAGTTGGTGTCACAGTTGTGGTGGTGAGGCAGAGCAGGTTGGAGGACCCAAATGCAGGACACGTAGACTGGTGGTTACAGTTCAGTGATAATTTAATATAAGGCGAGCACACTTACAAGAGCGGCTGAGTTCAGGTAATCCAAGATACCACAGTCCAAAACAAACAGGGCAATCTAACAGACCTAAGACCAATGTGCAGACCTAAGTGAATAATTACCACTGTCCATCACATATGGATAGTTCAGATTTGCCTTCTTAATACATTTTGGTGGCTAAATATTTACTTGAGATCACAGAACACAATGGAGTTAGTGAGGCAAACCCAACAGCTTGCACTTCCACTAATAAACAACTTTTTGGCATTGTGTCACCAGTTGTGTGACACAGTAAAAATAAAATGTGTTTCCTTATCTGTATCAAGTCAATCAGGTAAGTTAGGAGCACTGTGAGTCTTCAAAGAAGTATGCATTATCATCTGGCAATCTGTGGTTTCCATCACATGCCCTCTACAAACATCAGTGATGATGTCAGAGAAGTTGGGAGTTTTTGGGCTCTGATACCTTGACTCTTCCATACCCCTTTGCTTAAATAGCGACACAGAGTGAACAGGTGTCACATCTTTACCTTTGATCCTGTTAAATACATCAGAAGTACCAGCAGTCTACCTGTAAGCCAAGCCTGAGAATACAACTACGCAGGATCTTCAATTCAAGAAACTTTGCTGCCTCAACCAATTTTATCCTCAGAACTGAAGACAAGAAGATCTACAGGTAAGCTGAAACTATTTACAAGTCACTGTACTGATTGGTGTATATAATGTACATGTAATTAATGGAATATAAGTTTCTCTATGAATTCCATTTAGGTTTATGAATGACTGTTTTATAAATATTTTCTCTATCAAATTTCTAGTTTTTCTTAATTTCTTATCAAGAGCAATTAATATTAAGAATTCAAATATAAGAATTAAAGATTAAAAATATAAATAATTGATGATCATGTGCATTTATAATCAAGTATAATCTTATCTTTAAAATGTATATTCTAAATTTGAAGATTGTCACACCATTCACAAAAATGTTAGATTACATTACTTGGACATTTGCTTTAATCTGTTAATGGAAATAGATTCATGACTTTAGTATTGTTAAATTATTGGTTTGTGTCCTCTGCTTTCTGATTTGAGAGCTACTACACACACACAGTGACATATACAGAAGGTAAAATCAGGGCTGCCCCTAACGATTAGTTTTCAAATCGATTAATCTAATTATTTTTTTTCAATCAGTAAATTAACCTAACACCGTGGGGCCGTCACAGATTATAACAAGTCTGTAACATAAGTTTAAGCCATTAATTTACTCATTCGTGGGCGTTTCATTAACAGTAAATATGAAACGGCCAAAATGTTAGATGAGCCATGGTGTCACATTACGTTACCATGACAGCAACAGTGCAGAAACTTTTAACAAGGAAGATCTGAATAAATATTTAGAAAATCAATTTAAAGTGACTACTAGTAACAGAAACACGCTCCGCCTTCAGATTCTCCTGATGTACCATGCTTGTGTGGAGCTGAAAAATAAACAGGATTTGCGGTGCTGCCATTGCTGTCTTGAGCATTTATTATACAAAAAGACGGATGTTTGTTTTATAACTGTATTGAAGCACTTTCTTTGATAATAAATTAGTGCAATGATATTCATTAAACTTGGAATATTTAGGAGCCGTGCAACGAACAGAGCACTCTATTGAAATACAAGGAATTATAATTTTTTTTGTTCAAATGAATAGCTTTGATGGCAGCCTAAATGTTGTCAAAAACTTGGGAGACTTCAGAAAACGTCAGAAGTGGCGGACTTACTTACTGACGGCCATTTTATAATCCAGTCAGCTACAAATATTTGCAGTGCAACCTAGCAATGTAAAAACCTTTTCTTTTTCTCACACACAAACACATCAATTATACCTTCTCAAATTCTTCATTACAGGTGCACAAATCCTATCTTACATCACAAATGAAGAAACTCATTTCGGCAGTGAACACAGTGCAAAACAAATTCACAAACCCCCATCAAAAATATGAAGTCATGTGACTGCATGCAATCAGATTTTCACACCCGAATATATATATATTTTCTTGGATATGCTAGCACAAACAAAAAACAAAACAAAAAACAACAACTTCTTAAATCTGCTGTACAAGTCTCAAATGCAGTTTTTCACCCACAAGTTCTGTGCCCTCTGACTTTGCACCACAAATCTCAGTGAAACGTGGAGAAAAAGTGATTTGTGTATCTGTAGACTGAGGGACGGGCACTGTTCAGACGCCTGATTGCGTTTCCCAGCAAAGTTAAGACGAAACCACGCCCACTTCTGTATGATGAAAACCTCTGGTAACAACACCACGGCTGCAGAACATCCCGACGTGAGGGAGGTGCTAGGTCAATCTAGGTTAATCGCTGCTTGCAGCTTAGATTTCTTGTTTAATTGTTGAAATGTTATTCATCCACCACATGACAGACACTTTCTGATTACAAAATGTTCTTAAATTGTATAATACTGAAAGAAAATTAAATGTAAAACACAGAATTTGGGAAGAAATTAAACATAATATATAATATATATATATATTATATGTATAACTATAAACAACTTTCATAGGGACTTATGTTTATTAAAAGATTTATTAACATATTTCTGAGCTCACCTGGTACAAATGCTGTTACAACACAACTATAGATGCAGAAAAGACTGTAGAGAAGTGTCTCCTTTTATTTTTTAACTGAAAATCTTACCCTACCCACTCCAGGTATGGATAACAGACTGATCCTCGCTGTCCTGTTTTTGACGCTGTCCTGGATATCTGTGGGCACCTATGCTCAAACAGTTTCAACTCTTGAGGTAAATATTGCCAATAAAAAAAAAGAGATAATAGTGGAATACAGTAGAACAGAACAGGAACATTTGAAGTCACTTTTATTAATGAACTTGAACATAATCTAAATGCACATTTCCTTGTCACGTTTCTCGTCTCCCTTGCAGACACCTCTTAATAGGACAGGCTGTGGGACTCAACAGCTCTGCGCGGCTCAGCCCTCTAACTGCGACCCTTCCTCTGGATCTTGTTTCTTTTTTTCTGCTCAGCAGCAGAGTGGTCAAAACTTTATGTTGGGGCTTTCAGGACAGTCAGCAGGCTACATCGCTGCCTCCTTGGCACCTAACACCACACTGGTATGTCGAGTTCTGCCACTAACAGATAAAAGTCAAACCCAGAGCCAATCACAGCACACACTTTGTATGAATTCATGGGCATGTAAACAGGTTACACTAACCATTTCTGGTTTTGCACCACAGGCAGGTAACGTCACAACCTACGTCTGTGCTAAGAATGGCAGTGCTGTTCAATTCATCAGCACTTTCCTCAACAACGGCACACTGATTCCAACAACGGTGAGTTGTACTTGACTCAGCTAGTGGTGGGAGTAGAGCTGGGTGAGGACGATTTATTGGTCTGTTGGAAACAACTTTCGCTACAGATGTTCATGCTCTTTATCTTTTGTTCAATATATTTAACCTCTCCAAAAAATATTAAAATTAGATTCATGGCAGCTGCATAGCACACATGAATGGCCTGTCATATAAACTTGAACAATAATAAACATATTGTGTAAAAAAAAAATATAAAAACAGTATGTGAACAGCAGTACATTCAGCTGATCTAGTTGCGTAATAATCCTTATCTATCGATGCTTCCATTTAATTTTCTTTTGTTATTTATATAGATATATATTTCTTTATATATTTATATATTAGTATATATGTAAATATATATGTTAACATCTTGGTCATCTGTCTTTGCTCTCTAGCTGAACGTGAGCTCTGTGAAGGGCAGGCTCAATGGAACCACAATCCAGTGTACATTTGATGCCACCGTACCAGACCAAGCTACTAAAACAATAAATTTAGCAATCATAATCTCCAGTGGAACTTTCGACATCTGTAAGCTAACACATTTCCTCACACATCATGTGCACTTTCATCAGTCAACTAAGTTCCACTGTCACAAAGACTACCACATACAATATATTAATATTTTCCCATGTCCCAACATCAGCAATGTTTTTGTCTTTTGCTTGCACTCTCAGTGACTGGGGCACTGGGAAAGCCTGACTTCAAATTTAGGAGTGGTCTTGTAGACCTGTCAAACCCTAACGCCACTGTCACCAATCTGCTTTCATCTTCCGCTACCGCTGGCATTGCACTACAGCAATCACTGATGCAAGGTAAGCATAAGAGGTAGTGTTGTTATCCTAAAAGAGCAAAGTTATTCAAAAAATGCCAGGTTTGAATAATATCTAATAAATAGTGCCTGTTCTCCCATCTTCCCTATAGCTCTGCTGATCACTGTTGGTGTGCTGGGCCTGGCCATCCTCTGAGAAAACTGAAACCCCCATGAGTGAAGACAAGAAAACCATAACTTCCCTATTCATAAACATTTGCTACTGAATATAAACTGTTCCACATCTCCCAGGAGGTTCACTTTACACAGTACATCACAAATTATTATGATCATGCTTAATTTGTTATCAAGTCACTGCAGGTGAGAGGAGGCGTGGTGGAGGGCGGTGACATTTCCACAGCCTTTCGACTGCTTTCACATCTGTTATAGGCTCTGAAACAAACAAGTAAATTTGTGTTTTGTTTTTCATTTAATGTGTTGTGTAATACCTTTTTAGGTTTCTGTCCTACAAGTTACTTAATTGCAGACAATTACACTGACTCCCTGTCAGTGGTTTAAAATCAGTGTTTGAATGGCTAGAATGGGGTACAAATGAGAAGCACTATTGCAATAATTGTACCCAAATAAATTGAACCAGTAGCTGGCTTCACCAGTACATGTCATGCTTTAAACAAATGTTGCGTTTGGAGTCTATTTACCTTTTAAGCCCTCAGCCAACTCCATAGCAACCCGTAGAGCCATTAAATTATTATACTGTGATGCCAGGAAAACATCTGACAAAACTTGTTGTCAGAAAACTCAGGAACTAATGAAGAACCTTTTGTTAACCATGATATTATTTTTTTACTCAGAACAGGTAGATGTGCCCTTATGAAGGATCATTATTTAGCTTTTTGTGTGTCACTACATATTTACATTTATGTGTTGTGTTTCTTGATGAGACAAGCAAAGAAACAATGTTTTTTCGTCTCCTGTTGCTCATAATGATGCCAGCAAATGGCAGACGTGTGTTTTTGCATTATGTTATTATTATGATTTCATTGTCTTTGGTGTGAATGTATGGGTTGTTTATGATTCAACAATGTTTTTACAATGAAGCCGTCATTGGCTGATATTTTCATGTGTGCATGTGCCTGTATGTGTAAGTACATGTGAATATGACCAGTTGCTCATAAAGAATGCTGTTTACTGTCTATGATAACAAATATTTGTAAAACTGATTTTGCACATTACATTATGTAATGTAAATGTTATGTTGTTTTTTTAATACATTTTTTAATATGCAAACTGAATATCTTCGTGGCATTAATAACTTGTCAGATAAGCTATTGTTGACAGATGGTAAACACAATCACCAACAAGCAGATCAGATTATCTGAAACTGAGCCTTTGTTGATTTAAATACTCCTAAAAGGAGTTTTCAGCATCATCACAGTTCATTATAGGGCTGTGGTGACATGCCTAAAATTCCATATCAAATCCCGATATATATATATATATATAACACTTCTTTACTATGATCTTACTCAACCGAATATCCTTAATTCTTTTTGGACATTGTGTAACCCCGCATGGTGATTTCCAATTTAGGCCTATGCACTTTACTTGTTCCTGCTCTTCTTTAAGCTCCTCCCTTTCACAGTAGTCATCCCCACACTTCCTCATCTTCGGACTCATATTGGCCTACATACTGCAGCAACATTCCCGACAGCAGAAACATCTTAGTGGAGCTCTCTCATATGGCTTCATGCTTTAACATAATGCAAATATAACCCACAAAATCAGGCACACCAAATTACTTTCCTCGTTCTTCCGGTGTTGGAATCTTGTCTTCTTGCCTCACAAACATCTTCTATACTCTGAAATTACCCCACTTATCACTCCATTCTTTTTTATTTCTGACCCCAGTGGAAAGCAGTTCAGACTGCTATGATCTTCATTCTATTTAATCCTCAGTGCAGATCAGTCTTTACAAAGGCAGATTTTTACAACCAGTGCCACAAAGAATGGATATTTGTTATCATTATTTTTTTACAGATCAATATGGGACCTGACATTAATTGTGCAATAACATCTGGCTGTCTGGCTGGTGTTTCCCTTCCTACCCAAGTCTAAAACTAAGAATGCGAAGCTGATAAAAGCTATTACTTTTATGTAATTTTATAACTTCATGGTAATAGTGGGTGATTGCATACCATCTTGGACACTTTGAAAGCATATCTGTTTAGCAATATCAATTTATGTAAGGGTACTTAATATACCGTATTTTGTAACATGTTTTAACTTTAAGAGGGAAAAACCTAATTTCACACCATTTGTCACGTCTTGGAAATTATGCAGCCTACCTACTGGGGAAAGTAGAAATTATAATCAGGAGAAAAATAAATAGAAAGAAGAATAAACTTTATATACTGTATGGTGTTGTACACAATATATTAATCAAAGTTAATGGAAACGCAGGCAGGATTTGTTTGCAATAACCAGATGTCCAACTGGGTGTGGTGTCCATTATGCAAACATCTCTGACTGCAAATTTACATGTTCTCATGTACCAGAACAAATTATCCAGTACAGTATGTGATTGCTCAGTCAAAAACTACAAAGACAGGAAGTCCACCACTAGTTTCTGTGTATTAGTTGTATTATCCTAACCTTGACACTGGGATCGTCTCCAAAGCCATGACTGGGAGTCGATACATCTGGATCACTGGTAAGTCACAGAACCTTAAACTAAATGCTTTATTTTATTAGTTATTTAATTTAAATGCAATATTTAATTGTTAGTCTAAACTTCTGAAGCTAAGCTGAATTATATTATTTTAATTTTTGCAAAATAGGACAAACAAATCATCAAAACAAAGTGATGGATACTCAACCACCACCAAATCCCAAGATTTTTTATTTGTAATGTGTGTTAGCATTAACATGTGATTGAAGTACTCTGTCTGCCCACTGGACATTCACCTTAAAACCAAAACAATTTGATAAAATAGTCACAAAAAAGATTCCGTAGACCTGCAGAGGTTAATTACTGGTATCCTGCCACTGACATTACAGAATAATTCAAATCATCTTTAATAAAAATATGTATCAATACAGGTCTAAATTGAGAAAGTTTTAGATCAAATAGGCTGTTTTAGACACACATATTAGACAAAAGTCAGTGTCATGTTTCTTTTTTGTTTTAATTAGCTCACTTTATTTTTATCAGTATTGGTGACATATGTTGCACTTTTCTGTTTCTTTATAAACTTTATAAAAAAGTTCAACTTTTATATTCTGTATATCAAAATGCACTTTGTTAACATCTGTGTTCTAAACACTTAGGCATTTCCCTCATGCTGACATCTGTGGCACTGGCAGGTAAGCTATTGTATTCCTCGACACATTTTGCAGATTTCTTGTCTAATATTTATTTGTTTGCCGTTAGGTCATCTTCTACAAAATGTGGCACTGAATCAAAACGCTGTTCAGTCTTCACAATATGGCTTAGCTGCTGCTGCCAGGGCAGTTGATGGGAACAGAGATCCACATTTTTCAGATGGATCCTGTTCCCTCACCAACGAAGAGTCCGATCCCTGGTGGAGGGTAGATCTGCAGAATGTCTACAACATTTCTGCTGTGACGATAACCAACACAGACGAACAGTCAGACAGGCTCAATGGTTCTGAAATATGGATTGGAAACACAATAAAGACAAATGACAGCAGCAACATCAGGTGAAACAGTGTGACACGGACCTGCATAATACAAATCCCACTGTGATATGAAGAACATTTAGTTGTTACTTTACTCCGTTTCTCTCACACAGGTGTGCAGTCATTTCTAACATTCCAAGCGGGTGCACATTATACTTTTCATGTGGCGCTATAGAGGGACGCTACGTCACTGTGCTTCTCCCAGGAAACCAGAAGGTTCTAAGTCTCTGTGAAGTTGAGGTGTACACTGTGAACTATGGTAATGATACATGTCATACAGTCTGATCTAGATACATGTAGTAGTTCAAGAACTCTTTAGCTTGGGGCCCAAAATGTTAAAATCAATGTTCCTTTGTGAACAGGGGTAGTTCTATAGACATTTTGGGCCACAGGCAACAGCAGTAAACATCTTCTTTGACACATTCCTGCAGAGACCCTGTCCAGTGGCCTGATAATCTGAAAGAATTGCCATTGGGTTTAACCTCACTATTTGAATGTGTGTTAGCTGATTTCTGTTTGGGAGTTGGGGTTATTTGGGGTTGTCTTGCTAATACGAATCAACTAAAAAGTGATGTCAGTCTTGCTGATGTCATTTTCAATTGACAAAAATGAGTAGTTAACTTACAATGTTTTATGACTGAGGAAGTATGGCAATTTTACAGTTGTCATTTAGTCGATTTAAAGCTGTTTTTCTAGCTCAGGCTCACAAACACGACATCCACAATTTTAATCCTTTGATTCACTAAACAGATCAGAGATGTGGTTGGAGATTCAGTAGTCTGGGACCAGGATACCTGTCCAGCTCTGAGTCATTTGAATTATTGCAGATTTTTTAAATGATCCCCTCACTACCTTCAATACAGCGACAATATGTAATCTTCATGCATGTAATGATAAACAACCAGAAATGATAAATTTAACCATCTGTTTAATTTTGTTTCAAGCATATCCTTTAGCTAATGTGGCACTAAAAGGAGATGCCACTCAGTCATCAACACTTTCTTTCGCTGCTGCCTCCAAAGCCATTGATGGGAGACGGATCTCATACTACAGCCGTGGGTTCTGTAGTCACACAGCAGAGAATGAGACCGACCCCTGGTGGAGTGTGGACCTGCAACGGACATATATAGTGACATCTGTCAAAGTCACCAATAGAGGAGACTGCTGTGCTGAGAGGCTGGATGGAGCTGAGATCCGAATTGGGAACTCACAAGAGAACAATGGAAACAACAACCCCAGGTACAAACAAGAGATCAGAACATGCTGGATTCAATGTAAATTTCATTTTACAATTATAATAATAGTAACATTTCAGTGTTTAGATGATACAACGTATCCTTCCAACAATTACTAACCTCCATTACAGACAGAGGGAAAAAGATATAGCTGCCCACTGGAACATCAGCCAACCCATCAGCTACTTAGCTACCACTAGAGAATCCAAAAACAGAGATCTCCTTAACAAGTTTTCACAGGAAAATCTGTTAAAATTGATAAATGTTTGTCCAGATTGAAAACTGTGTTTATTTTAGAGAAAGCTGTACTGAACCAACTCTTCCAGTTAGTTTTCCACCCCAAGTGTTGGTATTTAAAATGCTATACTGGAAATAGTCTATCAAATGTTGTGGTGTATCTAGGGATTGCCAGTGTCAATCATCTCATCCACCACTTTGGTCCAGACTGAAATATGTTGGAAATTGCCATGTTTCTACAGACATTCAGGATCCCCAGATAATAAATCCAACAGATCAATTCAGTCAAATGTTTCCATAACTTTTCATAGCCATGGCCATGACATTTGGTACAATCATGTCAAGCTTATGATGAAATCTAATAACTTTGTTCATCCCCAGACCTTTCTTTGGGTTGGTTTACTTTGGTAGAACAAATACTTGCAAAACTAATGGCATTCCCATCAAACTCAGATGGCATGGCATTAGCATAGCAACAGATGTTCAGAACATGGTAAACATTACAATTATGCCGAACATGGTAAATATTCCTCTCTTATCCTCCGTATGTTTGGATTGTCATCATTGTGATGCTACCGTGGTAACATTAGCATTCAGCTTAATTGCAATAAATCAGTTAATGACTCCTACAATTATTTTGCACAGGATTTATGTCCTGATGTGTCTGAGAATAGGCACACATAATCCCCACAAGTTAGAAGAAAACCAATACTGGGCTAAAATTAGATGCAGCAACTTGTCAGAATCAAATGGCATCGATTTCTGTACTAGCCATGCATGGCGCATAATTATTCTGATACTTTTTATAATGTTGGTGCAGCAACTTATTGGCAATTCAATTGTGAATTACTTTTGGAGTTCAAGTAAATATATCTAGTGAGAGAAGGCTTGAAAATGTGGACTTTTCTCTTTTAACAAGAACCCCATAACATAACCACAACTATTCCCCCACTCTACCCAATCAGGTGTGCTTCCATCCCCCAAATCAAAGCTGGCAAAACCTGCACATACTACTGTGATGGGGGTGGAATGGAGGGTCGCTTTGTGAACGTGATTATCCCTGGAAAGAAGAAGACTCTCACCCTGTGCGAAGTGGAGGTGTATGCTGTCCCATCAGGTAAAACTGTAACTGTTTGACTTGCCAGAACAGTGAGTGTGAATTTAAAGGTTTAAGGAAAGAAACTAGTATAGGATGTTGAGGATGGGTGTGAGGAAGGGGATGAACGTGGGAAAGGAATGTATTGGAGGCCGGCGAGGAAGAGACTCTGTTCTGACTCTGGTTCTGTCTCTGGAGTAGAGTTGTGGTCTCGGAGTCAGCACATCAGCTCCAGACAGCAGTTCTCACAAGTCTCCTGCTACTATAACTAAAATCGCAGCATCAGCATGTCTTGGCAAACTAGAAAGTAAGCTTATTGTCCATGGGCAAGTTACTTAACGTTATCCACACAAATCATGACTGGAAAAGTGCCGTGTGGTTCAGTCTGAGCCACTTTATTTCCCATTTACAGAGCGAGGGCCGTGTACAAGATTTGTTTCAGTGCACAAACAAAATGGACATGAGACCATGAGGAGTGAATTTAACCCAAAAATAAATGCATATTGGATTAGAATCGCATGCCCGACCTTCATTTCACTGCAACACAACAGTCAGATATTGATTCATTTCTGTTTTGTTTGTTTTTGTTGTTTTTTTCTTTAGTGGAAACTTTACCAAACATGGCCTTGAACAAACCAACAGCACAGTCATCTATTTGGCCATCTCTTCGGCCTGGGCTTTGGATGGCCTCTAATCCTGTCAGTGGGTGTAGAAGTGGACTCGATAAATGCTGTTCCTGTACGTTTATACAATCCAACCCCTGGTGGGGAGTAGACTTGCTAGCTGTTCACAAGGTTACTGCTGTCACCATCGTCAACAGGAAACAATGTTGTCCTGAAAGGCTGCTGGGGACACAGATCCTGATTGGGAACTCACAGTGGTACAGTAACATTAAAAACCCCAGGTGATTTCTACAACTGGAATATTTGTCAGTTAATAATTAAAAAGTATGTGTTTCTTCTGATTTAGCTTCAGAGCAGCTACACATTAAAGCACATTTACATTTTAGAGAAATTGTCCCCAAATCACATGATGTTTCTCTCCCTCCATCAGTTGTGGTGTTATCTCATCAGTGGAGGGAACATCAGTATTCACCTTCCAGTGTGCAGGCATGGAAGGTCGCTACGTCATTGTGACCATTCCAGGAGACAGGAAGATTCTGACGCTATGTGAAGTGAATGTGTATGCTTCTCTGGCAGGTATGGTCTTTGAATAATATGTCCAATAGATGGAAATCAACCAAAAACATAGAAAACAAGCTATCAAATACTTTTATATATTGACGTGGTTCTGTTTCTTATATTGTTGGCTTATGAAGCTAATGTTGTTGCTGCTGTTGTTGCTGCTACAATGTCTAAAGTCAGATACAGCTGGTGAGCAACAAATGAGATGTTTACTATTGATTTTAACTTTTTCCATTACTTAAAGAGTACTACGTCAGAAAAAAATAAAATCATATCTTGGTACAATGTGAATTGATTCCAGTGACTTTTTGGCTACACGGTCAGGTGCTGACCTTCTGACTTTTCTCCCTATCTTTTCATTTTGAAACCAAATCTCCCCAGGCTTGTCTTGACATTTCAAGACAAGCCTGTTTTTAAAACAACAATCAAATGTGAATTAAGCCAACAGAAACCAACAACATTCTTTCTCTCCAGAGCCAGAAGTCACTTTTTCTCCTACTACTGCTCCTCCTGCTGCTCCTCCTCCTCCCACTGTGAGCATTCTCCTGAGTGGCAGGAATGCGACGGTGGTGGGGAAGAGGCTTTGCTGGTCCGATGCTCTGTTCTACTGTAGACGTTACTACTGGGACCTGCTTAGCATTTCCAACCAGGAAGAACAGAGTGAGGTGGAGCAGCTGCTGAACAGCAGTCCTTTCTCCCTCACACAGCATGTCTGGCTGGGATTGCGCAGGTACTCTACACTGACATTGACATTTTAGAGATTTAGTTGATGTTCTGATTCAGGGCAGCTGTAAAAATGAACAGGTAAGTGCTCAGTGTCTCACTCAAGTACAACTCAGCCTAATATAATCTACATTAACTGTTGTGGTTTTTCATTTACATGATGGCCTCTTTGATTGTCATCTTTAAAGAATAAAATACCTTCCTAAAGTTCAGAATTTAAGGTTTTTAATATATAACCTCCCACAAAACCCCTGTATTGTATTTTGTTATACTACTTTTTCAACCAGTCTTCTGTATAACAACAGCAATGGGTTCATTTTGGAACAAAAAGCCCCGAGTTGACTATTTGCTCTGAACTCATCTATTAAACACAGAAGTGCAACTTACAACATATAGAATTTGAAAACTGAGTGTAAAGGCCTAAGTCATAGGCAAGATCATGGAACTTGTTCAGGTTTAAAAGATGTTAGAAGTTGGACTCTTGATGAAGGTACAAGCTCCATGAATAGACTGAGAGGTGAGATGTTCTAATCTGCTCTCTGTCCTTACAGTAAAATAAAATAAGGATTTGAATGTTGCTCATTTACATATACTCAAAAGACACGCCTATGAGTCAAATGTTGCCTGTCCTTATTTGTCTGATTTGCATTTCTGCCATCCCAAAACAGACATTCATGGATGCTTTGCTAACAGCTTTCACTGAAGCCACACGCTATGACAAATCTACTGTATCAGTAGAGCTGAAACAGAGAGTCAATTCATTCACTTGTCAATTGACAGAAAATGAATAGCCACTAATTCTGATTATAAATTGTTTATGCTGGTCAATCTGGCACAAACATTTGCTGGTTCTATCTTTTTTAATGTGAGGATTTGCTGCTTTTCTGTGTTTTATAGGTTTTTTTAATTGAATATCTTTGCATTTTGGTCTCTTTGTCAGACAAAAAAGCATTTGGAGCTCTCAACTTAAGCTTTCAGAACTTGTGAAGTGCTTTTTTCCCCACTATGTTTTATTCACTGCATTGGCTGAATGAATAAAAAAAAGAATAATTTAAGTATCTGTTAGTTGTAGCCCTATATAACATCATAAAGAGAAGGCCGGATTTATGTTTGACGGGCCCGTGTGAAACTTAAGCTGTCAAAAATGTTAAAATATTTCTGCATTAGAAGCTGTTGCTATGGAGTGATTATAAAACGCAGCCAGAAATCACTGTACAGTCATTAAACATCAACATTTTGTTAACAAGTAAATATGTTAATACATCTATTTTGCAGAGACATCATGGACGACAGGTGGTTCTGGATGTCTGGCGATTCCATGAAATTTACTAAATGGCCGCAAAATCTGGCACCTCCCTTTTACTCCAATCCCTGTGGAGGCATGGCCAGTGGCGAGCTCTTCCTGTGGAATGACCAGCCTTGTGGTGAGCTTTTCAACTTCATCTGCCTATCAGGTAGGGGTTACACCTCACATCCTGCATGTGTGCACATATTGTACTTCACTGCAATACCTTCACCAGTTCTTTCTGTCCCTTAGGTGCGAAGAGCAGAGCCCAAAGAGTGTATTTCTACAGCACAAAACAAAGTCCTTAGTGAGGGTTAAAAATATTGGAACCTATAGTTTTAAAATAGAAATAGCAATTTCCTGCACTCCTTGCAAGATATCAACTAGTGTGTATTTGTGTTTCTGCACAAAACATAGATCAGAGCCCAAAGTTTCAGTGTCATTCACTGATGCATTCATTTTCATGCTCTTCATATGCAGATTAGTGTCACTGAAATCTCCCGTAACCAGACATCTGTCTGATGGAGGATGGAGGATGGAGGACTCCATCTCTTCAGACACTGAGACTAAGATTGTAAAATCATCTGATATCAGATCAAAGTTTTTTTTCTACTCCCATATTCTGGAATGAACTAAGTTGAAATCATACATTATAATCCCAGCATCAGTAGTGACATTAGAAAAGTGTGAAATTGCATTCCTATAAATCCCTCTATATGATGTGTTTTATCGCTAAATAAATATATATCGAGTAAATGTACAGTACATGTAGCTGTAAAGTTCCTTGTCTTAATGTTTTAATATTTCATCATGTCATCTGGTTTTAATGTGAGAAAGACCTTGGAGATGTGAAATGCACAACTGAACTATTAATAGGTCACTGCATCAACAGTAGTTAAATTTGCATTAAACAACAGAAAATTCTGTAATTGTCTGATTGACCTCGAGGTAGGAAAGAATAATACATTTCCATACTGTGTTGGTGCATCATCATATGCTAAAATATGCAGTTTCTTTGTGGAAATAAAGCTGAACGATTGAACTCTTGAATTGAGTAGAGTTATTATTTTAATAATCTGTCCTCTGCTCTCTGGGGGTCAGCACCTCTACACACACACACACACACACACACAACTGAGGAATCTGACTCTAACAGTTATTTTTCACAAAATATGTAATAGTATTTTCTTACGTTAAATGATGTAAAAAGACATTACACGCATCAAATGTGCAATTGCAGCCGTGTTCAGTTATGAAATGTGTGCCATATATTCCTATATTCCTAATAGCGGGAAGCTTCCAGTCTGAGACGCGAAGCCAATGCGGAAGTCCTTTAAACCTGCAGTCTACTGAACGGCCAAAATTATGTCAGGTTCCATTTATTATTATAAAGCAGAGTATGCTTCAGGGCGGGATTATCTGTGATTGACAAGTCATTACAATGGCAACCTGTCAATCAGGCTAGAGTGCCGACGGCACTGTGTAAATTTAACCAGTGCCATTGAAAAAGCTTATTAGGAGTTGGCTGTTCACTTTCTCTGGTGAGTACATTTAGTTTTAAGCCTGTTGTTTGCTAGAAAAAATTGTCAGCCCTGTTAACACAGTTAACATGAATTACAGATGCAACTTGCTAGCCTGCTCCACATAGGGCCGTTAGCGCCACTAGTGATGGGAAAAGTCACTCTTTTGAAAGACTCGAGTCACCAAATCTCGTTCATTAAAATGAACTAATGCAGCCTTCTTGTGAGCGATTTTTAAAAAACAGCGCAGTTCTCAAACACAGAAGGCTGCCTGGCTTGCTCTAACTGTCAAAGTATAATGCACAAATTCTTTCTCTATCATGGTTCTATAAAGCCCCATGGAGCCACAACCAAATTCAGACCATGGAAAAAACACAGAAATATGTTGTCAATATTCGATTAAGCCACTTCTCCGGCTACATCCGTCCATTTGCACAATCTTTCCTGAGTATACTACCAGACCAGCCATATATATATATAATTATAATTACTATCACTATAGCTATAAATTGCTCATTTATACAGCAGCCTAACGCCTATCCATGAGTAAAATCTATATATTAACATCAGATTTACAGGGAATATATTGAAGTAATAAGCCTGACACACTAGATGAATAAACACACTTTTATTAAAATTTAACAAATGTAATAATAATCTCAAACACTGCAGGTTGTTCACCAGTCAGGAGCGGTGAAACAAAAGCATGGCTCTGTTGATAAATAAAGTTAAGTTGCATTCTCTGGCGGACATGGATCAGCTGTTAGCTGTAAACACATCACAGGGCTAACGATAACGTTGCTACGTGGCTGTGTTTTAATGGTTTAATGTCCGGGTCTGTTTGTTTTGGAGAGGAGATGACCTCTGTGGTAATTCAGCTCCCGGTAGAACCCTGTCAGGGATCTGAAGTGGAGCCAGAACAACTCTCATCAGCTGTTGGCTGTAAACACTAGCAGGACTAAAGTTATGGTGCGGCTGTGTTAAAACTATAACTTAGCACAACATAATTGCGCTGTAATAACGTTATGCTTTATTAAATGTCACAAAATTATCAAAATAGATATTAGATATATGTCAGTCCAGTGACTGTCACCTGACAGAGCTGCCTCTCATTCCCCAGTGCAAGTCAGCCTGCCGAGTGAAGACAGACTCCGAGGAGGACCCATGTGAGCGCTGAACGAAATCCTGCTCCACAGTAGCCGAGATGTCACATGAAAAATAAATGACTCAAACACAGAGACCCAAAGTTGAGAGTCCTGAACTAATCAATTCTGTTTCCTGTGTCTCAGCACAACAAGAGCAAAGAAAGACAGACCTGGAAATTCCAAAACCTACAGTCCAGAGCGAGCTGCACTAACAGAACAGGAGAATTGTCTTGGAGGAGAAAGGACAATAACCCCACAACACTTGAAACAGACAACAGATGGGTGAAAAACTTGTCAGATAGGGAACTCACCCAACCAGAGAAAGACGTTCTGGCCAAAGGATTAAACTTCGCCATTACACCACAGAAACTACCTATAGTAGACCTCATCACAGCCACAGAATCGGCCATTAGGAAAAACAAATTAACAGAAACAGAAGCGGAACAGCTCAGACTAAAGGTATCTGCAGCCATTTCTAATGCGAAGGCCCCCCCTTCCAACCTCACCATCCAAGAAAGGAAGGCTGTGACATCTCTGAGCAAGGATCAAAACATCACTATCCTACCTGCTGACAAAGGAAGCTGCACGGTAGTACTTAACACAGCTGACTACCAGAACAAAGTCAACACACTACTAATGGACACAAACACGTATGAGACACTGAGACGAGACCCAACCAGCGGATACAAGAAAAAGGCCATAGAATGTTTACAGTTACAGAAGGACAACACCATCACCTGTGAACAATATTACCATTTGTATCCTGGAGAAGCCATTCCATGCATTTATGGACTACCGCACACCCAAACACAAGAAAAGCAATCTAGTGTATGCGGTCCAATGCAGTGAGGAATGCACAGACCTGTATATTGGGGAGACTAAACAACCACTACACAAACGCATGGCTCAACACAGAAGGGCCAACTCCTCAGGTCAAGACTCTGCAGTCTACTTACATCTGAAGGACAGAGGACACTCGTTTGAGGACCACCAGGTGCACATTTTAGACAGAGAAGATGGATGGTTTGAAAGAGGTGTCAAGGAAGCCATCTGCACCAGGGTTGAGAAGCCGTCATTGAACAGGGGAGGGGGTCTACGCCACCACTTATCCCCCACTTACAATGCTGTCCTTTCATCACTTCCCAGGAAACTCAACAAACGTAACCTCTTGGCCTCAGGTGAAGATACCAACGATGGTCGTTCAGTCTTGGCCACCGGTAGTCTTAACGACTGTAACGACTGTCGTCACAGCAACAAGGAACACTAACGAACCAGCAGTATCGATGACCCGGGATAACGACCCCACTGAGGTTAAATAGCTGAGTTTCCCTGCCAGTCAGTCAGAACTGAAGAAGTCTTCCAGTATCTTCAACCAAGTCCAGTTGCCCTTGATTTTAACCTTTGTTGGATATTCAAGCATGTGTGAAAATGTATGAATTACTCACTGAGACAACCCGTTCCTCCTGAGTAACATACAAGATTAGGTCAAATGGACGAAACGTTCTTTGAACGACACAACACTAAGCGCCACTGTCTTGTCCAAATACGGTCACGTCCGTTGCAACTGGTTGCAAAACCTCTACATGGCAGCGCCCTATCAGCCAACCTCGAGGCAAAACAGTCCACAAAGCAACAGGTGATGTCAAGATTACTATGTCCACTATCTTATGTAGGCTACCGTCTATCAGCGGCGTCGTTAGCCCTGGGCATCCGGATGTTTTTTGAAAAGCCCCGAATCTCAGAAGGATTTTTAAAAAACAAACAACAAAAGGCCGAAAATTGAACTTTACTCGCTTAACTAACGTTACCTGTACGGGAGCCAGCGAGAGAGATTATTGTTATTATTTATTCTCCTTAGCGAGAATAAGATGATCCAGCTGTAGCTCTGTGTCTGTCCTCTCTGCTCCACCTGAAGCTGTGAGCTGCACTTTATCAGAGGCGAACGTGAATTAACGTGTGTGGATTTGTGGTGAGGTTAATCACCTAATAGGCATAAGAGGTATTAGGCCTATACATATTAATATAAAATATATGTTTTGTCCCCCCTCTTTCCTAATTTAAAGTTTTATTTCGCATTGCCTACCTGGCTCAGGCGATTTCGGAGCTGGCTCATATAGGAGGCGGTTTACTAAGTGAACAGTCAATCACTCACACACTCCACATCAGTCGCGGACAAAATGTATCCGATAGAAATGTTAAGGGAGGAAAAAACAAGTTGCTCAAGGCGCAGCAAAGTGCCTATATATGCATATATACATATGCCTATATTACAGACTTTTCCTTTGTGCTGCTGTTACTTATAGGTGAAGGCAGGAGTGATGATGTCTGCAGCAGGGGTCTAATGTACTTTTTATTTTGCTACATTTTCCATCCATATCTTCATAATTTAATCAATCTGTAATCTGCATTTTGCTTAAATCCAGGCTGTGCTCGTGCAATTACGCAGTAAAGCGCTGGTCGCGCTTGTCACAGTCACAGAGCTGGGCAGATGCAAACATTTAGAAAATCAGGCAAATATCTTTTCAGTTTCAGACTTTATGTTCTACTAGTGAACTTATGTTCACTTTCCATTAACTTAGTCTCTGCGGACCAAATGAAGACTAGACTACACACTGTAAGATCTATGTCAGACGATCACTGCATTGATTGAGACATATTAAAAGTGTCCTGTTGTTGACTTTGGACATAAGTCTGTTTCTTTTCTTTAATACACATTGGTTACTATTTGTTTAGCGATGTCAGAGGGTGAGTCCATAAACAGAATGTCGCCGGTGAAACTAATCTTTCACTCAGCAGCTATCAGCTGTTATTTATTTTTGAGATGCACAGAGAGAGAGAAAATATGGGTGGATAAAATAATCATGTTGAGTTTTACGCATGACGCACAGCTTCCTCTATATGTAGGTTTACCTGCTTCAACAAGGCGCTGCTCCGTGTTACTGCCACAATAATTCTTTGCGTTATGAAGATTATTTTGATGCTTCAGGAATAATCAGATTGTATTGGCAGCCTGTGCTACTGCAAAGCAAGGGGTTTGGTTGGCTACATCCATAATAAAAGGCACAGGCAACAAAAGTTGGCTGGGCAGCAAAAGTTATATTTTAAAGTGATCTTATAAACACCTTCATGGAGATTTAAAAAGTAAAATAATTGTAGAAATAGAATTGTAGAAATAGCTAAATTACAGAATATTTTAATGGACTACTTAAAACCTCCTCTGAGTCAGCTTAGTCAACTCTGAGAGGAGTTTAAGCAAATGCTCACAGAAAGGTAGGAGGCACTTTGTGAAAGATGGAAAACTTAGGTTGGACAGACACATATGCCTATCTCATCAAGTTTTGCCTGTGTTGTGTTGCAGCACCAAGGCATGGGACCATGCATTGACTCCTGCTGACACCTACTGCTGTTGCTGGGTATGGCAACAAAATAATAAGTCCACAAAAACTAAATAGGAAAAGTATTTCAAAATGTAGAATAAAACATCAACAACAGCTGGAATACAATCATCATCCCTTTAAGTAGGCAAGACATCATAAAAAATGTGACCATATATTTTATGTGCGTCGCCATTTAGAATGTGAAGCTCTGATGATGGAATGTTTTGTTTTATAACTGTATTAAAGACGTTTCTATAATAAAAAATAGTGCATTGTTTTGTTCAATCAAGTTAATTGATTGATTTGGAATATTTTCTTATAGAATTGCTGACATTTTACATACCACATGATTAGACTTTCTGATGACAAAATGTGCTTAAATCCTAAAATCCTAAAATTTAAAACGGTATTTCATTTTATAGATACTTTTTTAACCTCTCCAGTTATAGCTATTAACATACTGCGATGGAACATTTTTAAAAGGCACTATTACACAAATAAAGCACAGCCAGGAAACACATCTTCAAATTATATGGTGCATTAGGTGTTGCACAATCCTGTGGGTTTAAAGGAGTTGCATATTAATTTCACATAATTTACAAAATGAACTAATGACTTGATGAAGAGGTCACCTAAAAGATCACCTCTGTTTACAGAAAGTTCCTTTTCTGGACTCTACTTTTCCATTATTGTATCATCCAATACACACAAGGGGCCCTATTGAACTATTGTAGTGGCACTGCTCAAAACAGTCCATTCCTTTTCTCATTGTAGCGGTCTAAACATAAACCATATGCTGAATTTAGCAACTAGTGGCACCATTTTGGGGCAATAAAACCATAAAAGATGTAAGACACTGTGTGTGTCACCGTCTACAGTCTGAGAAAATGGTTCCTGATGATGTCATCAGGGTAATCTTGCCTTTAGCTCGGAGACGTGTTTTTATTGGGGCATTTTATTCATAGTTTTCAGTCACGTGACATGGAGCGCAAAACAACGACCAACATAGCGGTTCACACCGCGACTCCCCCGTAGAGACGCCGCAAAAGCAGTCAAATTTTATTTGGTTCACCTTTCAACTTAAGAAAAAGAAAGATTTGAACACAAACTGAACGTGTTGGGCATATCCAATCCATATAACGTTATAGCATCTACTGTTATAAACCGCCAGGTCCCTGCTGCCGCTCAACTGCGGTAATGTATATTTTTACCTGACTAAAAGTCAGCAAATCCTAACCTCTGCAGTATTAATTTTGACCATTCCTTTTATAATGTGTCTCTATCATGATGTGGAAGCAGAATACCAAATCAGTGGAGTTGCCCTTTAACCCTTCTTTAGTGTCAGATGTGTGGCAAAAGGGAAATTTCAATCCCAGGACAGAAACGTTAAATGAACAACTTACAACTTTCACAATGTTCTGTTGGAGTAAAATCCATTCTGCTAAAAATAAACTACTTGGCATGTTTTTTTCCTATCATGTAAAAATGGTAACAGTCCTCTTTCATTATGAGACATTTCGGAACATATATTAGCCTATATATTCTATCATAAATACGAAACAAGTGCAGGAACAGACCCATTTTAGCAGTTATTATTTGAGTACACTTTTAATCAAATCAAGCTTAATTACAGACTTAATTATGTCCCACCAGGAATAAAGAAGGTGCAATTTCATCAATAACTGAACAATAAGAAGTTATAAGAAGTTATTGAGTTTTTTTGCAATTAGCTACATCTGTGTGGGGTAACGGCTTTTCATTGTCTATTCATTTTCAAGTTCCTCTGGGGAGGGGAATGGAAACATTGCAGAGAAGGACTGTAGTGTTCTTGTTAGCTGAAAGGAGGAGAGGGGAGGGGAGGGAGGTGGGAATGCGTGGGACAGCTGGACAGACGGAGAGGGGAATGGGAAAGAATGCAGCTTCGACATTCCCTGGCTGGGAAATATAGCGGAGAGGGGGAGAGACGAGTACTGTTTTCAAGCACTGAAATTGTATGTGAAGAAAAATTTGAAGAAAAATCATTTCAAGGAGGCCCTTGGGGCTGAAACTGAAAAACTGAAAGGAGACAGTTCTTGTAGAAAATGCAGAGAGAAAGCAAATGCAGAAAAGGAGCTGAGGACTATTTAGGAATTCCTGCCTGAAGTCACGGTAAGTCCCTCCTTCTTTAAGGTATTGGGAACTTGAGTTTGTCTATGTCAATAACATTAGATTAAGTGAGTAAGATGTGGTAGCTTTGAAAAAAGGACATTTGTCTTTGCAGTTGCTGCCCCAAGTTGTAATCGTACATAGCACAGGGCAGTCAGCAGGTGAAAGCCGGAGCCAAGGCAGAGCAAATTGAGAGCTATGGTGAGCCTGATACGTAGGCGATCTGTCAGTTAGTAGGCAAAAAGTCAATGCCACATCCAATCAATTTCAGCAAACATTCCAGCATGATTTAATGAAAAGAAAGTGAAGGTATAAAGAACACTTGGCAGTTAAATATTTAACAATTATTTTATTCCAACATGAAATAAAGCAGGAAAGAAGACCCTGACACACCAGGACACCTTATTTTGGTGATCCACACAAGCGATTTTCAGGACAGTAAAAAAAAAAGTTTATTTATTGAGCTGTCCCTATAGACTTTTATCTCTCAGTAAAGATCAGAATAAGTAAACATGAAGTGCAATTAGGAATAATGATGTTATGTCCTTGCTGTTCAGATACTGAATGGACATGAGTGTTGGAGGTGAGTGCTCTGAGGTGCAGAGATAGTAAAATCCACACTAATAGGTCCCGATAACCAATACAGAACAGTTACCAGAAGGAAATTACTAAACTAAAATAAAAAACATTAGCAATCTTGTAACTATGAACTGACCTCTCACACATTTAATTATTTGATATTTGTTTTAAAATATCAACAAAACAAACAAACAATGCACATCATACAAAAACACCACACTACAGCCGAACATGAGCAAATGTAATACCAGTCAAAGTTTGAGTACATTTGCTAAATACCTGGTTATTGATTTAACCAGATATTTCCCCTAAACAGTAATTCCAGTTCTGTACACTTTCACCCAGAACGATGATGTTTGTTTTAAGTAAGATATCAATTAAGAACAAGTCATTAACTTGTTCAACAAACAGAATACTCTTGCATTTCTCTGTCGAAAGCTATTATCGTCCTGCCTTAAATGAGCTGTCATGTTTCTTGTCAAGCTCCTAACTGAGATCTGTTCTTCGTCATCTTTCTTGTTCGGTTTTATTTTGGTGATAGTGTGTGTACAGCTAGTTCTCTAAGAAAACTGGTGATTGTTTTATTAGCATTTGCTGAGAAATATGTGTAATATAAAAACAAAACCTCTATTCTAGATTCATTGCGTTCCTTTATAGTGCATGTACTGTTTAGTCCAAAGTGACTTGCAAGACACCTGAGTGCATTAGCATAAAGTAGACTGAATGAAGAGCAACTGAATTACACCTTTAGTCCTTTAAAAAAGAGGGACCTGCTTTTACATGGGAGTCTCCTTCTGACATGGGAGTCTGAAAGGAAATCTAATTTACAAATTTCATCCGGGCTGCTTTGTTTCACGTGCACATATGGGTCTGTGATGGAAAAGAAGAGTGACAAATTGCATTAGATGCACTGGCACTGGAAGCTACAGGTTAGAGAGGAGAGAGATATAAGTAAGTCAACTTGACCTCTTACCCAGATACAACACATGGCATAGCTATGTTGATAATACCAACTGGTGTAGCCAATTGTTTTTGCAAAAACCAAGTGTCTGTGCCATCAAGATGTCTGTAGTAACTCTGAAGTAGCTGCAGGTTCTATGGCTAAGATGGGAGACACTATGCATATGTACAACTGTTTCACCAGTCGCAGTGTTATTGAATTTAATTTATTGAAGGATAGCCCCTTGAGATGCAGCACCTCATTTTCAAGGGGGTCCTATAACACAAATACATAATGACCAAATCCAAAATAGAACATTACATAACTATATATAGTACACATACACATATAAAGGGCTTTAGGGCTTTTGAAAAAAATATCAAAGACGCTTTTGCTAAAAGGTACAGATGGAATAAGGTTTTGTGGTCTTTTGAGACAAAAAAAAAAAAGCTTTTTGGTCTATATAAATTTGTAAATGTTGTGCTTGGTGAACTGATAATCTCACAAGTCAATGGTTCCAAACCATTTTAGCTTGTGGAACCTTAAATGAAGCAATGTGTCATACACGCTGCTACAGGAGTAGAGTCAGATGTGCAGGAGTCGGGCTACTGGCTGCCACTCATCATCATCTGCTCTTCTTCAAATACCAGTCAGGTCCCTGCCAGCTTTGTGTGTCTTTCATAGTTTGGCTTTTTCCTGTTTTCCTTTCCCTGCAGTCTTCCACCCTGGACTGACTCGTGCCTCCACTTCTGTTTGCCTTGGACCCTGAATCCTTCCCCCGGGATCTGTGTTCTCTCAAGGTGGATCAGACTTCACTCTGATCCTGGACTTCTCCTGCCTGATTACACTTCCTGCTTTCCTGCCTGTATCCGCTCTCTCTCCTGTCTCACAACTCAAACCTCCCCAGAGCCACAGACTGCCCCACACTCAATATCAAGTGTTGTGTTAATAAATCCTTCTTTGCTCAAATGACCTGACTCAGTATTCTGTGTTTCTGCTTTTGGGTTCTCACCATTGTGTAACTGTGACACAATGTCTGCTTATAACCCTTCATGACAAGAGTTCTTGGCAGGGGCAAGGACACATAGTGTAAATTTACCCCATTCTTATCCCTAAATTTAATTATTTGGTGACCTCTCAGATTTATGTTATTTATTTCTCCAGTTTGGGAACCATTATTATATGAGGTGTCTAACCAGAGGTGGGGCACTCGAGTTGCAAATTGGAAGACTTGAGACTTGCTTGACAAAAACAGACAAAAGACTCGACTTGACTTAGACTTGAGACAGATGACTTGAAAATGACCTGGTTTAAAAAAAAATCACTGTACTTGCATTCACAATACTTGCATTCGCTCATTCCAAGATTTGCACATAATCCTGCAACCATGTGTGCTTCACATAACGTTAGCAGTCCGGATCTCCGTAACAGCGGCGTAGAAAAAGACTGTTACGTAGTACAACACAAACATTCAAGGATTATGTTGTCGATGACAGTAGGGAGAAAAGAACAGTGGTGTGCAAGGTCTGCAGCTCAAACATCAGTGACACAATTAGTGCCTCTGTCAGACCAAACAGTACAAGCAAAATTGACGTAACTCACTTTGAAGCCTCATAGTAAAGTTAACTTAATTCACTGATCGGTTATATTCCAACAAAAACTGTCTTTTTACGTTTTACCTGACAAAGGTCCAGACGGTCTATTCCAGTAAAAAGATTTAGTCCAAAACACATTAATCCATCAATAAATCCCCAGGGACTGCTGCTGCATTGTTTCATATTTGCCGGCGAACGTGGCTAATATATCATTATAACCGTAAAAACTTGGATTTCGATGTAAACAAATGCTATATTTTGTATTCAAATTAGCCGCTTAACTCGACTGACAGCCAGTTCAATCCAATAGGAGCTCACATGTCCGTTTCACAGCCTACAACAGCCAACGAGAGCCCGATAACTGGCATTTTCTGTAGCCCAATAAATTCTTAAAATAACAATATCCAGCATTAAGTAGGAAGGTCATGATCTACCAGCAAAAAAACACATCTGCATCAATCTACAGTGTGATGTTTTTGACAAAAATAAGCTAAGACATATCTTAGAAAAACCTGTGAAAAATATGAATCTTTCATGGTATTGGTATAAAATTTAAAACTGGACTAGGTAAGGCTTTATGCTGTGGCCCCACAGTGTAGTTGTCTGCATGGAAACAAAAAATATATTACTTTTAGTGTGCATAAACTTATATTCATCAATTCCAGTAGCACTTACAGTGATTCTGACTTTTGGGTTAGACACTTCAGAGTGTTATCTTTCAGAAAATCACCAAAACCATGTATTTACTCATGGTTTAAGAACTGCATTTAATTAACTTTGGATATGCTTTGAATAGATGTTTAAAATTAAATTAATTTTACTAGAATGGTTAAGAGGTTACCATTACTGACAAATGTTTCTATTACTCTATTTTTCTACCCTATTTCAATAACCAGTGAAGCCAATAGTAGACTAAATAATAGAAACACCTTTGTATATAGTTCAATATAGTTAGAACAGAAACACTCACTACATATTCCAAAATGATCATACAGTTGAATTGCCACCTCTCTTAAACTGTTTAAACAAACTGAATTCCCAAGAATTTTATATGACTTGACTTGTGACTTGCTTGACTTTCATCACAGTAACTTGGGACTTGCTTGAGACTTGGACATATATACATATACAGTCACCTCTATGTTTTACTCTTTGGCGTACTGGGACATTTTGCATACCGGTACTACTCCCAAGCTGACGGTGTTCTGTCGATTTATGACCTATTACCTATCGAGATAATAATAATAATAATAATGATCAAATTTATTTTATAGAGTGCCTTTAAAAGCAGCTTCTCAAATATCATCTTATCTTCACATATATCATCAGAACACCGGTACTCTCTTCTGCCCTCTCCATTTCAGGTTCTCCGGGTGCTATGGGACACTCACCTGCTCCCTGCCTGCTAATCTCTGGGTGCTTCTCAAGTCTCTTATTTGTCGTTCCTCGGTTGAACCGGAAGTTGTTTTGCTCCGCCATCTTGCAGACCGTCCCAATCATAGATATCCATAATAATGGAAGGAGTTATATCACATTGAGAATGCTTGCGCAGCTGTGGAGAGAGAAAAAGAGGGGGAACGACCGAGCGAGGGGAGGTCCTGAGCGAATATGCGCTGCTTATTTTAGATAGTTAGAAAACGCGGTCAGCGTTGATAATGTGGCAGGCTGCCACAAATAAAACAGTAAATCAGTGTGTGGGAAACTGAAATAATACATTACATTTACTGTAGAGGTCATCCAGCTTGATCATTGCTTTTATTCAGCATCTGTGACTGAAGTAAAATCAATTAATGATATTTCTGAGGCTGGAAATAACGTGAACCTACACGTTGCAACATTATCCTCACTTTAATCACGTTACAGTAACACAGCTCTCATGGGTCTCAGTTATTGTTGACAGTTCAAGACATAGGCTATGCATATTAGGGAGAGAGAAAAGGCTTAATAGCCAATGTGATCAACATCCTTTATCTGTCATAGTCGGTGATTTCTCTTTTTTGTTATTGTAGAAAACATTTTATAGCTTATTTCAACAATCTGAAGCATAAAACGGTGTTGAAACAGCATCAGATTATAGCAAATCCAAAAGAAACCAAAAGAAAGAACTGTGAGACTTTCTCTCCTTTCCTTTCGTAGGGATGGTCTGGTGTACCCTATGCTAAAGGAGATATGAAAGGAAGCATTGAGGCTCCTTTCCATAGCTTTTAGAGAATTCGACCAGCTCTTATCATGGCTTCCTCTGAAATACTTCTGGGTCACTTCACTCAGTTAGGAACCTTCCTAAGCAAAAATGACTCTGCCGGCGCAGAGACCGTCAACTGCAGTTGCTTTTCTCCAGCTGCACAAAGTTGGAACCACACTATTGCCTGGTCATTTAAATAAAGACATTTCCACCATGAATTGCTGCAGAAAATGTCTCCAGAATGCAGGAAGTTAAGTGTTTAATGCTCAAAGTCGTCACACCCCTAATTCTTTCCACTTCAAGCACAGGTTGTTTGGGTCTTGTTGTATGAAGTTTTAAAGCCAAAGTTTATGATGAATGGTACAACAGCTGCCGGGGTTTGTTGTCCTCTCTTACGTGTGGCTGCGCGTATGTGTTACGTAGGCAGGTAATAGGTAACAGAGGGAGGGGAATAACAACAAGCTCATCAGACTTTTCCTAAAAATAAACATTTGTTCTTGAGTACCGCAACTCGAGTCCAAGTCAAATCTGAAGACTTTTGTGGACGAGTCTCAAGTCAAAATATGTTAAATTTTATCACTTGCTAATGTCACATCATCACTGGCCAACCAACTACTTCCTCCCTAATTTTATCCGTTTCAAAATTATTTAAAATAATTCTATGTCGGACTTTAATCACGGCGCTGCCACTTTCTATTAGCCTACTACACTTCCTGGTATTATGCTCATTTTCAGGTTCAAAATCCTATTTAGGGGTTGTACCAGAAAAGGTTTACATGGTTTGATTTTCAAAAAATACCATCTTTTTTGTTATACTGCACATTGCTGCAGCTCCTCTTTTCACCCTGTGTTGAATGCTTCGTTTTAGCTATGGAGTGATACATTTTGTCTCTGAATGATCTTTGTTGCACAGTTCCTAGTTAAGGACTACTAGCCAATCAGAAACAGAGAAAGGCGGGTCAGCGAAAAGACGGTAAACAGCTTTTGAGGGTGTGTCGGACTAGTCGCTCAGCTAGCATTATGGCACGTACTTTCATTGTGACATCACAAGTAAAGGAAGTAAAGGCTGGACTACAAACGAGCTGTTTTCAGGCAGTTCAGAGCAGTGTTTTCTGTGGGAGATGGGAACTCCCTTTGGGCTGGACTTTGGGCTTTTTCACTTTGCAAACCTGTTACATGCACAAAAAAGATATATAACTCAATAAAGGAGAGGGAGAAAGCCAAAAACCATAATACCACCTCTTTAAGGATCAATACTGTTCCTGTAAAGCTGGGTAGGTATGTATTCAATACGAAATCAAAACAGTAGGGCTTTATAGCATTACATTCAAAAGATGTTATATTTCAGATTTGGTGTTGGCAATTGTTGTACAACATGTTGTATGCTGGCACTGTATCTCCTCGGCCAGACTCAATAAACCATGCTATGTTAAGTCTTCATCACATCTGAACCTGGCTCGCAATATTTCTTAAACACATATTACTATCCTTTGTACCAGTATCACCTTTTTATTGCCTTTGTGTGAAGGGTTTGTAATGTCACATAAAAACAATCCCCTTACTAGGTTTTTCTGTGACCTCAGACATGTATGCCTAATCCTATGTGAAGACTCCGGGTCGGATTTTCCAGCATGCATGCTCTGGAGCCTCTTGTCTTCTGATTCTGTATTGTACACACAGCACAACACAGACTCCAACACAACTCCATGTAAGGATAAAAAAATAAGAAAACAGGCAGGCCAGACAAGAATTACATCACACACCAGGTTGCAATCTGAAAACTGGACCGCTAGTGACCACTGAAACTATTGCTCCTTTAAGCTTATGGTTATATAAATGTACTTTATTGTCACTACATACATGTAGTGAAATTCATCCTCTGCAGGTCAACAGCACTGACTGGACCCAGAGAAATCCCACGCAGACAACATGCAAACTCCACACAGAAAGGCCAGGTTTTGAACCCCCAACCTTCTTGCTATGAGGAAACAGCGCTAAGCACTGCACCACCATGCCACCATATTGGTACTGGTAAATTACAAAAGAAATATAATAATGCAACATTTACAAGCGTGAAACGCACTGTATTGTGGTCACTTACTCTTAGCTTTAATGACTGACTTGATAGTTTCTGCCGGCCTAATAGAGCAATTTTCATGTTATGGTGATGTGTAGCACACAGTTTTAAGGCAAAGTATTGAGTTCAGACGTGCTTTGATTTGCTGACGTCAAGATAGGTACAATTGACAGTGAGGGTCACATTACACTCAGCTAGTAAAAACACAGCAACATAAACCTGACCCTCTGCTGTGATTCCAAACTACTTAACAGCCACATGGACCCACATTTGGCTCTTGGCAGATATTCATTTTGGACCCTGAGCAGGTTCTTGTTGCTGTGCAGTGTTTTCAACTACAGCATAATTGTTTAACGCTTTGCAAACACATTTAAGAACATAATCTCAAAATTTCACAATATTGCACCGCTAAATAATGTAGCCCACGCTTTATCACATAGCATTTGTCTTATGTGTTATGTCTTATTAAACCCTGAACGTCTTATACCTTAAATGACGTAAGATTGTTCCATATACAGATCAACTTGTTTGTAGACCAGAAGTACAGGTGCTGGTCATATAATTAGAATATCATCAAAAAGTTGATATATTTCAGTAATTCCATTCAAAAAGTGAAACTTGTATAATGTATACATTCATTCCACACAGACTGATGTATTTCAAGTGTTCATTCTTTTTAATTTTGATGATTATAACTGACAACTAATGAAAACCCCAAAATCAGTATCTCAGAAAATTAGAATATTGTGGAAAGGTTCAATATTGAAGAAACCTGGTGCCACACTCTAATCAGCTAATTAACTCAAAACACCTGCAAAGGCCTTTAAATGGTCTCTCAGTCTAGTTCTGTAGGCTACACAATCATGGGGAAGACTGCTGACTTGACAGCTGTCCAAAAGACGACCATTGACACCTTGCACAAGGAGGGCAAGACACAAAAGGTTATTGCTAAAGAGGCTGGCTGTTCACAGAGCTCTGTGTCCAAGCACATTAGTAGAGAGGTGAAGGGAAGGAAAAGATGTGGTAGAAAAAAGTGTACAAGCAATAGGGATAACCCCACCCTGGAGAGGATTGTGAAACAAAATTCAAAAATGTGGGGGAGATTCACAAAGAGTGGACTGCAGCTGGAGTCAGTGCTTCAAGAACCACCAAGCACAGACGTGTGCAAGACACGGGTTTCAGCTGTCGCATTCCTTGTGTCAAGCCACTCTTGAACAAGACACAGCATCAGAAGCGTCTCGCCTGGGATAAAGACAAAAAGGACTGGACTGCTGCTGAGTGGTCCAAAGTTATGTTCTCTGATGAAAGTAAATTTTGCATTTCCTTTGGAAATCAAGGTCCCAGAGTCTGGAGGGAGAGAGGAGAGGCACAGAATCCATGTTGCTTGAAGTCCAGTGTAAAGTTTCCACAGTCAGTGATGGTCTGGGGTGCCATGTCATCTGCTGGTGTTGGTCCACTGTGTTTTCTGAGGTCCAAGGTCAACGCAGCCGTCTACCATGAAGTTTTAGAGCACTTCATGCTTCCTGCTGCTGACCAACTTTATGGAGATGCAGATTTCATTTTCCAACAGGACTTGGCAGCTGCACACAGTGCCAAAGCTACCAGTACCTGGTTTAAGGACCATGGTATCCCTGTTCTTAATTGGCCAGCAAACTCGCCTGACCATAACCCTATAGAAAATCTATGGGGTATTGTAAAGAGGAAGATGTGATATGCCAGACCCAACAATGCAGAAGAGCTGAAGGCCACTATCAGAGCAACCTGGGCTCTCATAACACCTGAGCAGTGCCACAGACTGATCGACTCCATGTCACACGGCATTGCTGCAGTAATTCAGGCAAAAGGAGCCCCAACTAAGTATTGAGTGCTGTACATGGTCATACTTTTCATCTTCATACTTTTCAGTTGGCCAACATTTCTAAAAATCCTTTTTTTTTGTATTGGTCTTAAGTAATATTCTAATTTTCAGAGATACTGAATTTGGGATTTTCATTAGTTGTCAGTTTTAATCATCACAATTAAATGAAATAAACATTTGAAATATATCTGTGTTTGTGTAATGAATGAATATAATATCCAAGTTTCACTTTTTGAATGGAATTACTGAAATAAATCAACTTTTTGATGATATTCTAATTATATGACCGGCACCTGTAAGTGCAGATAGCTTTAAAGAAAGCAGAATAAAGCCAACTGGCACACTAGAATTATAACAAATGCAAGAAAGAATGCACTAATATTTAATTATCATGAGTTTATTTTGACTATCAAGAAGTTTTCACAATATAAAAAATATTTTGATTTCATTTGATATTCATTCATTAGTTTGTGTTAGTTTTGTCCTATACCAGAACATATTCCACTTCCCTGACAATTTTCTTTCTTTGAACATTTGTTGTACTACTGTGTAAAGTGAATTGGTTGTTTTAAGGGTGCTATAAATAAAGTTCAGATTTGCCAGTTCAATAGGGATGGCTGGAAAAGGTTTATAATAAACCACAGAACACAATTGAGATATTGAAGCAAACAGGAGAGATTGCACTGCCACTGACAAACCAGTTCTTGGCATTGTTTCAATAGTCACATAACTGGTTTTGTATACAAACCCATGGTACTTTAAACATGCACACATGTACAATGTCATATTGTCTGTGTTTTGAATGTTGTTACCTCTTATGGCAAAAATACATTTTTGCACTGCTGGAGGATGTAAATGGAAAGTCACAGGGTGGCTGTCTTTTAAAATGAGAGGGAGCCATCTGGGACATTTGAGAACCACTTGACACTGCTGAGTGGAACATGCTAAAACTACTTTAATAACTAAACAGCATTTACAATACTGAACGATGCTTGATGTATCTTACTTTAGTTACAAATCACTGACTAATAACATTTGGAGTTAGTCAGATGAGCCCTACCTGTCCATTCAAATCTCTGAGATTCATTAAATTAATCTCAAACTTAAAACCCTTAGTATTATGGTTCATATTTTTTATAAATAAAATTGTAAAAAATATGAAGTTGCTTTACATAACACTGCTGTATTATTGCTATATCAGATAACTACTCAGAATGACTCTACACACTAAAATTAGCATGTTTCCTTATCTTTATCATATAAATCAGGTACAAAAACTGTGAGTTCAAGGAAATATGCATTTGGTAAACTAAACTCTCACGGACGTAGAGGGTTAAATGAGCAAAGACATGGGAAAATGCATGTGTGGTTTCCATCACATACACCCTTAAGCTCCAATTCCCCACCCCATTCTCTACAAAACGTCACATCAAGTTTTTTTCTTTTTGCTCTGATACCTTGACTCTTCCCCACCCTTACTTTCCTCCCTTAGTTTAAATAGCTGCTCAGAATGAACAGGTGTCACATCTTTACCTGGGATCCTGTTAAGAACATCAGAAGTACCAGCAGTCCACCTGTAAATTACAGCTGAGAGTAAAACTACACTGGATCCTCATTTCAAGAAAGTGCACATCTTTTTGCTTCCTAACACAATTTCACCCTCACTGAACCGAAGACAAGAATATCTTCAGGTAGGCTAAAACTATATGCAAGTCATTAAATCTATTCATAAATTATTTCTGACCATGGACCAAGACCATGCTGTGAAGATGAAATTAATGAAATATAAATTTTACATTTACACTGGCTGTAGGTAGTAGTGACATGCAACTACATAACATCACTATTACCTATATATTTAGCTAACACTACATAGCAGCCAAAAACATTTGGGGAAACAACAAATGAGACCTATGAGTTTTCTTGTGTCCTCTGCTCTCTGTATCGGTGTTTCACCAAGGTCGGGGCTCAACTTCTCCGACCACACATACAGTGAATTATGGAATGTTATAATGTGAAGCTCAGTACTCGAGTACTTTATTTGTGGTATTGTGTTACATCAACTTCATCGATATTCATAACATCTGGAATACTTTCTTATTTAAGTGTTGAAATGTTATTCATCAATCTCATAATTAGACACTCTTTTTAGTGATAAAATGTGCTTTATCATAAAACACTGTATTCAGAAAACTGTAAACGGAAATACAAAATTTGGGAACAGTTAATCGGAATCTGGAAAAGCTTAAAACAGACTTCAGTAAAATATTTCACCAATAAATAATTTCTCTACAGCTTACCCGATACAATCACTGTGAAGCATCACATTTTATTATTTAACTGAATAATCTTACCCTACCGACTCTAGGTATGGACAACAGACTGATCCTCGTCATCCTGTTAGTGATACTGTCCTGGATATCTGTGGGAACCTATGCTCAAAGTCAATACATTGCAATGGAAGTGTCAAATGGCGTGACAAGTGCACCAGATGAGACCATGGCAACAAGCATGACAAGTGCACCAGATGAGAGCATGGCAGCAAGCATGACAAGTGCACCAGATGAGACAGTGGAAACAAGCATGACAAGTGCACCAGATGAGAGCATGGCAGCAAGCATGACAAGTGCACCAGATGAGACAGTGGAAACAAGCATGACAAGTGCACCAGATGAGACAGTGGAAACAAGCATGACAAGTGCACCAGATGAGACAGTGGAAACAAGCATGACAAGTGCACCAGATGAGAGCATGGCAACAAACACGACAAGTGCACCAGATGAGACAGTGGAAACAAGCATGACAAGTGCACCAGATGAGACAGTGGAAACAAGCATGACAAGTGCACCAGATGAGAGCATGGCAACAAACACGACAAGTGCACCAGATGAGAGCATGGCAACAAGCATGACAAGTGCACCAGATGAGAGCATGGCAACAAACATGACAAGTGCACCAGATGAGAGCATGGCAACAAGCATGACAAGTGCACCAGATGAGAGCATGGCAACAAACATGACAAGTGCACCAGATGAGACCATGGCAACAAACACGACAAGTGCACCGGATGAGACCATGGCAACAAACATGACAAGTGCACCAGATGAGACCATGGCAACAAACATGACAAGTGCACCAGATGAGACCATGGCAACAAACATGACAAGTGCACCAGATGAGACCATGGCAACAAGCATGACAAGTGCACCAGATGAGACCATGGAAACAAGCATGACAAGTGCACCAGATGAGAGCATGGCAACAAACATGACAAGTGCACCAGATGAGAGCATGGCAACAAACACGACAAGTGCACCAGATGAGAGCATGGCAACAAACACGACAAGTGCACCAGATAAGACCATGGCAACAAACATGACAAGTGCACCAGATGAGAGCATGGCAACAAACACGACAAGTGCACCAAGTGCGCCAATGGAAACAAACATGACAGCAGCACCAACGACCGCAGCCCTAGTGACACCCTACATCATCCCAGTGGGATATCTTCAGGTGAGAATTTCCCAAAAATAAAAATATAAAATTTAATAAAAAAAATAAATCTTGGTGGAAAACATTAGAAAAAGATCATATAAAGTCAGTTATTTATGGTGTTTAACTTAATCAAAGTGCACATTTCCCACCCACTTCAATGTTTCCCGTTTCCTTTGAAGACACCTCTTTCTAGGGCAGAATGTGGGACCCAACAGCTCTGTGTGTCCGCGCCTGCTGTCTGTGACCCCTCCAGTGATACAACATGTTACTTTATTGGTGTCAAGCGGCAGAGCGGTCAAAACTTTGAGTTTGCACTCTCAGGACAATCCGCAGGCTACACCGCTAACTCCCTGTCACCTGATGGCACACTGGTATGTGGAGTTCTGTCAGTCACAGATAAAAGTACCATGAAGTCTAACCCAGACCCAATCACAGCCTGAATTTTGTTTGAATTCATGTAAACCGGTTGTATTAACCATTTCTGGTTTTGCTCCACAGGGAGGAAATGACTCAGCCTACGTCTGTGCAAACGACGGCGGTGTTGTTAGATTCTTTACAACTGTCCTCAGTAAGATCCAGCTGATTGAGACAAAGGTTAGTTCTAAGAGTATGAATGAGACTACATAGCAAACACATGGCACACATGAATTGCCTGACATGTAAACACTGTACTATAACATGCAATTTTTTGTAAAGAAAAAAGAATGTGAACAGCAGTAGATACAGCTGATCTAGCCTAGTTATCAACCTTATTTCTATGTCTATACTTCCATTAAATTTTCTTTTTGTTCTAATACTGAACAGACACTTAACATTCAGTGGTTCACTCAGTATGCACAAAATGACACACATAGCCTTTATGAACCTGCTGCTTAAACAATAGCACGGCAAACGTTAATTCAAGTCATCACTATCTGTATGGTATAGAAATATTGGATATATTTATACACTTCTTCTTTCTCTCTAGCTAAACGTGAGTTCAGTAATGGGCAGGGTCGATGGAACCAGAATCCAGTGTACATTTGTTGCCACATTACCACCAACAGCTACTAAATCAGCAACAGTTTACGCACTTGCATTCTTGACTGGATCTTTCAACAGACGTAAGCTAACGTATTAGCAATACACATTAAATCACACATCATTTGCACTTTAATCAGTCAACTAAGATCCACTGTCTTAGTTGAGAGTAGCACATATAATGTCTTAAGAATTGCTAATAAAATCTGCAATCCTTTTGTGTTTTGGTTGTGATCTCAGATTATGGAAATCTAGGAACCCCTGTTGTCCAATTATTGAGCCCTCTTCTAGATCTGGGAAATCCTTATGTGACCAATCAGACCGCTACCTCTGGCATGACCAGTGTCCACGCCACTACATTGCAGCAATCACTGACGCAAGGTAAGCGTGAGAGATAGGCTTGTTTTTGTCCAAAAGTTATCCAAAAAATGCTGGGAATTACATGAGTTTGTTTACTGCCTAATGAAAAAAGTGTCTGTTCTCCCATCCTCCCCTATAGCCCTACTGATCACTGTGGGTGTGCTGGGCCTGACCATCTTATGAGGAAAGTTTTTTTTTAACCTCCATGAGTCAAGACAAGAAAACCTTAACCTTAACTTCCCTATTCATATACATGTGCCACTGAATGTAAACTGTTCAAACAGCTAGGCTCTGAAAGTCATTTTTAAATTTTATTTTCATTGAATGTTATTTGTCCTACAAGCTACTTACTTGCAGGCAAGTACATTGACTCTCTGCTTGTGTAAAATCAATCTTTGACTAGAATTGGGTACAAATGAAAAGAACTATTAAAACTCGAATTAGAAAGACATCACAAAAACATCAAACCCAAATCAACTGTACCAGTACATGGCTTTCAACAATTATACACATTTTGAGTTCGGGGTCTGTTTAACTTTGAAGCCCACATTACCACTGTCAAGCAGAAACCTCGTGACATGGTAACTTCTCTGTAACCCCTACAGAAATCAGTTATTATACTGTGATGCCAGAAAAATATCTGACAAAACTTTTGTCAAAGAGCTCAAAAAGTAATGAAATTTTTGTTAACCATGATATTATTTTAGCCTCAGAAAAAGTAGATGTGCCCTTATGAAGGATCATAATTTTGCTTTGTGTGTGTCATAAATATATATATACAATCTTGTGTTATGTTTCTTGTGGCACACGCAAGATAAGCAAAGAAACAATGTTTTTCTCCTCTTGTGTGTTTTTGCATTATGTTATTATATGATGTTATTGTCTTTGGTGTGAATGTATTGTTGATAATTCAACAATCTTTTTACAATGAAGCCTTCATTGGCTGATATTTTCATGTGTGTGTGTGCGTGTATGTGCAAGTACACATGAAAATGACCAAATGCTCATAAAGAAAATGCTATATACTGTATATGATGCCGAATATTGGTGAAACTGAATTTGCTCGTTGTGTTAGGAAACAATTGAATTTTATTACATGTTTGTCAAATAAATACTTTACGCAAACTGATTACCCAAGTAGTGGCATTAATAATTTGTCATATCAGCAAAAACAACTTTGAATAGTCCATGGTATTTGTTGTCAAATGCAACAACTCTCCATACTTGTGCCACATTTTAATGGATGGTTGGGAGAAAAATGTGTTACAATGTGTTGACTCCAGCAATGTTTGAGCTGTCTCCAATTGGAGTAAACATTTCTGTACCTCATTACGTTTTAGATATTTGGCCACGTGGTAGGGCTCCTGTCATGGATGTTATGTAATGCTAGATTTGGATTAAATTTGTCATGCTTAGCCTTGTTGATATAATATATTCACATAATACAAGTAGGTTACAGAAAAGCAGATCTAACTGTAAGAACTTGAATGGGAGTAGATAGTAGTAGCAGAAAAAACATTTATTTGTAAAAGAGATGATCAGTGTCACACTGGCCTTCATTTTTTAATAAGACCCTGTAATTAGCCCCTTAGTCAGTTATATGTTACATTGGTGAATATATTTGATAGCTGTATCAAAATTAAGCAACATAGTAACCTAGCCACTTAAGCTACTTTAGGCAAAAGTTACACAGACAGCTAGTATGGCTTAGGTCACTTGCAGGTGAAAAGACACATAGAGTAAAATTAAAACAAATAATTAGTTTACATGTAAAATTTACACATTTAAACTGGCTAGCTGTTAGCTACGACCATACGCGGCCTTAGACAAACAAACAGCATTGTCATTGAATTGGCCATTTTCTCCTGGGATGGCCCCTTATCCTGTCAGTGGGTGTAGAAGTGGACTCGATGACTTCTGTTCCTGTACTTTGATATAATCCACCCCTGGTGGGGAGTAGACTTGCTAGCTGTGCACAAGGTTACTGCTGTCACCATCGTCAACAGAAAACAATGTTGTCCTGAAAGGCTGCTGGGGACACAGATCCTGATTAGGAAGTCAATGTCGTACAATAACATCGAAAACCCCAGGTGTGGCACAATATCAACAACTAGAATATTTAAATGTGTTTCTTCTGATTTAGCTTCAGAGCAGCAGCACAACTACACATTAAAGAGCTGCCATTTACATTTTAGAGAAATTGTCCCCAAATCACATGATGTTTCTCTCCCTCCATCAGTTGTGGTGTTATCTCATCAGTGGAGGGAACATCAGTATTCACATTCCAGTGTGCAGGCATGGAAGGTCGCTACGTCATTGTGACCATTCCAGGAGACTGGAAGGTTCTGACGCTATGTGAAGTGGATGTGTATGCTTCTCTGGCAGGTATGGTCCTTGAATATTATGTCCAATAGATAGAACTAGCTATCAAATACTGTGTTATGTCTGATGTGGTTCTATACATTGTTGGCTTCTGAAACTGACTGTTATATATGCACATGTAATTGTTGTTGCTACAATATCCAAAGTCAGGCACAGCTGATGATCCATTCATCCATCCATCCATCCATCCATCGTCAACCACTTATCCTGTGTACGTGAAATAATATTATCATTTCTTCATAAATCAACAGTAACCAGCAATATTCATTCTCTCCAGTACCAGTAGTTGTCATTCTTCTCTTTCTACTGCTCCCCCTCCTCCCACTGTGAACATGCTACTGAGTGGCAGGAATGTGACAGCGGTGGGAGAGTCATCCATGCATTGATGCATTCATTTTCAAGGCCATCACATGTGGGTTTCTCTCACTGTAATCTCATGTAACCATCAGTCTGATGGAGGGCAGATGACTCGATATCTCTTGACCTCTGAGAGTTAGCTGAGACCAAGATTGTCACCTTTTCTCAGCTAAGAGCCTGTTCTTTCTTATTGTTTATTTTCTAATTGTTTGTGTGGTTTTTGTTAACAGTATTCCCATATTTGAGATGAACTAAGAAATCTTGGCAATGCAGTAAACCACTGATTAAATTAAAAAAAACATTATTAATTCATACATTATAATCTCAACATAAGTAGTGACTATACAAATGTGTGAACTGGCATTCCTACATACTATAAAATCAAATTGTATGTATGATGTGTTTTACCACTGAGTAAGATGTACAGTCCATGTAGCTGTAAAGTTCCTTGCCTTAATGTTGTAATATTTTATCACGTCATCTGGTTTTGAAATGTGAGAAAGATCATGGAGATGTGAAATGCAGAACTGAACTATTAATAGCAATGTTCACTACAAGAAACTTAGTTTTTGAATCAAACAACAGAAAATGTGATACTGGTGCATATTTTTCTGCAATTGTCTGATTGACCTTGAGGTAGGAAAGAACTTATCAGTTTCCATGTTGTGTTAGTGTTTCATAATATGCTAAAATAAATAAACCTTTGTAGACAGTGCAAATAAAGCAAAATTATTGAATTGTTGAATTGAGTAGAATTCATGTTAATAATCAAACAGGAAAAACATAAATACATAAACATGTATTTAAATGTACATAAATACATAAACATAAATAAATATGGAAATAAACATTTGTCAGCCGGTTATGGCCTCAGCAATGTTGAACTGTGGGAGTTTTATCTACCTGCTCAGGTTATACACTTGCATCGCTGCAGTTGCAGTTCATTGCTATAGTTAAACCCTCCTATTTAATTACCCTACTGTAACAGAACATTTTAAAAAGGCACCATTATACAGAGGAAGCATTAAAAACACAACAAGGACACATGTTTAAATTATAAGGAGTTGCCCAATCCTGTGGGTTTAAAGGTGCAAAAAGTCCTTCTTGCCAGGTTTCACGACTTTCACCTAGAAATTCGAAGTTTTCTATCCTTCTATTCAATTTGATCAAATGCTTTCGCAAATCCAATATGTCCCTGTGCATTTAAGATATCTCGCTTGATTCATTCCCACACTTCCCACACTTTTGTTTGATCACTTTTCTTTATGTTTTTGATAAACTAGAAACAATCAGGTAAAAATGTCATATACTTCAGACACATGGTAAGGAATGTTGTTACTCCTTTTTTTTATGTAACTGAGCCAGAAACAAATTGCATATTTTTAAAGATAATTTTTAACAGAGTCAAGCAAGGGGCATATGTTTGCCATCATCTTTTATAGTAATATTTATCTATTAATTCCATAATGAACTAAATGATCTGATGAGTAATGATGAAGACAGACTCTAATAGAAGATCGCCTCTGTTAACAGCAAGCTCCTTTTCCAGCAACTACTTTTCCATTATTGCAATATTTTACATATAAACAAGGGGGCGCTGTTGAACCACTGTAGTGGCTGTTCAAAAGTGACTGTAGTCATTGCAGCGGTCTAACCCGAAACCATGGAGGCTCAGTTTAGCAACTAGTGTGGCACCATTATGGGGCAATAAAACCATAAAAGACATGAGAAACTGTGTGAGTCATGGCAACTCAAACCCAAAATGTTGCTTATGTATAGTGCAAGCACGTCTCCATCAACATAGTATAAACATTTTTCCCAATAGGTGTAGTGGATTGCATTAACACATGGCATACACGGAAGGTCATAAAACTGTGCAATGGCATGAACTTTAAATTATCTATTTAAGGATAGTAGGTGACTTGAGTATTTCATTAACAAAATGGCAAAGTTAACCTAATCGTTTTCTTGAGTTGATGTGTCACAGGACATTTACATTGCTTTCAATCCCTTTATAACTTCCAGGCAAGAGTCTGTTACTGTGTGATTTCCAGAAAATTAAACACTGTATTGTCACATGGCACGTTTTAATTTAGACTGTGTGCATAATGTAAATCTTACATCCACACTACTACATTTTTGTTTTTGTCACTTTTAAAAAGAAAAAAATCTCACACCAGTGTTTTAGCTGCGGATCAGAATAGATCTCCGTCTATATTTTATAAGACTAAAGAAAGGATGTCAAAGGGCCATTCATGTACACTGGGCATATGCATGCTGCATTTACTAGGTAGGGGAAGTCTAAAGGCCAGTTTACACTTAAGTGTCAAATCTACACCATAGCCTATGGCTCTCAAATCACCTTTCCCAACTAATGTTTTGCCAGTGTAATTGCAGAGAGACGCTGACACCAACGCACCAGCATAAATGCTCACGTCGGCACGTGGCATAGACTCGATGCGGAGGTATAAACTGGTGAAACTTAATGAAATGAGACCAGGTTGCATTTAGTTGCATTATGGTCCGGAAATGTGGGATCCAGCACTGGAGCTTGATCCATCCTTGGAACTAAAAGTGTCTCTTGCATGTTGTGGAAGCACAATACTAAATTACTGGAGTTGCCCTTTAACCCTTCTTTAATGTCATGTGTGGCAAAAGGGCAATTTCAATGACCCATAAATGAAAGATGAGACAACTTAAAATTTTTGCAATGTTCTGGTGGAGGTAAATCCATTCTGCTAAAAAATCACTTCTTTCAAATTTGGCACGTTTGTTCCCTTTTATTTTTTTGTGTATGACACTATGGAACATAGGCTATCTATTATATGTTATACCGGAAACACGTGCAGAAACAGACCCATTTTAGCAGTTATTATTTGAGTAGCTATTTTCAATTACAAATACACTTAATTATGTTCCACCGAGAATAAAGAATGCCTAATTTCATCAGTAACTGAACAATAAAACATCAGAGGGGTGCTTTTGCAATTACGGCTGGGTGGGGTAAGAGCTTTTCATTGTCTATTCATTTAAGTTACTCCAGTGGGGAGGTGGAAAGTTTGAGTGCAGAGAGGGACTGTAGTGCTCTTGTTAGGTGAGAGGAGGAGAGGGGAGTGGAGGGAGGGAGGTGGGAGTGCGTTGGACTGCCGGGCAGACGGAGAGGGGAAAGGGAAAAAATGTAGCTTGGACATTCCCAGGCTGTGAAATTTAGCGGAGAGTGAGAGAGGGGGAGAGGCGAGTACTGTTCACGCGCTGAAAACGTACGCGAAGAAAGATTTGAAGAAAAATCACTCTAAGGACGTAATGGGGGCTGTTTGATAAAAACTGAGAGAAGTTTTTTGCAGAGAATGCGGAGAGGAAGCAAATACAGGAAAGGAGCTGATGACTATGTAGGAATTCCTGCCTGAAGTCATGGTAAGTCCCCCTTTTTTAAGCTAAGGGGAACTCGTTTATCTGGAGGATGATAGAAATCAAACTTTTCTAGACACGGTGTTCACGTTCAGAAAATATTTCCAAACTCATTCTGGGACTCAAATTGTTCATGTTCGGGAATCTGTATATATAAAACAAAACGATCTTTGCTATGAAGGGCTGCTATCATAGGGTTTTCTGTTTTTGACCTGTGGCAATGTGACATTTTAAGTATTTTAGCCTTCACAGTATATTTTTAAGATTTGCATAGTCTTTTTTTTACATTTTACAAATATCCAGACTTCCACATGTCCTTCAAACCCCCCAAACAGCAGTACTTTTATATTTTACATTAACTTCTCATAAAGGCATGTATTTGATTTGGGAAAGAGTTTAGTCAGCAGTTACAACTTGCAAAGTTGTCAGATCCCAGTGGCCGCAAATTATAATGACATGATTTAAGTTGTGTGACGTTGGTGATGTTTGTGGTTGACTTGCTGGGGGAATCGGGGGCTTCACAAAAGCAAAAGCGCTTTCTGTTGCATCTCTAGGGATTTTGTTTACCATCCCCACCCACTTATGGTCTGATCAGTGACAGACAGACAGAGAGATGATTCAGGCAGACATATGACACATTTATCCATTATGCACATGTGAGAAGATAAATTGCATTAGGAATGAAAGAAATCAGCAAAGAGAGATTTAGATCATGATCCTGCTCCTGTGCCTTGGGCAGGGTGGAGCAGTTTGGCAGAGAGAGGAAGAGAGAAAGAAGAGAGAAAGCGAGAGCTGGAGTGGGAAAGAGCAGAATAAAAGAGGAGGGTAGGGTTACTTTTTATTTTAGGAGTCTTGGACGGCAGCAACGGTGGTTTCAGTGATGCCGCATTTTCCACATTGGACCTGGGAGAAAAGGGGAGAGAGAGAAAAAGGGAAAAAAGTGAGAGAAAGGGGGAACAAGGGATGGCATGGACTTCAGGGGGGGAAGAACATGTGCAGTATAGTTTCATCTTTCTCAAGAACTAGTTGGGGAAGTTTAGGAGGGAAAACTAACAGATGTACATACAAAAACTCAGAGTTACAGCAAAGTCATAGGTGTATGACACCAGGCTCTGAAGGGTGGATTTAAAAATCTGCAACAACCTGTATGAGGGAACTAACAACCTCCCCAATACGTGTCCAAAACACTTCACCCACGAGGAATGATTGCATGCATACACACTCGCTCAGGGACAAACTTGGCTGCTATTACATGCACATGTCACCGTTATTAAAATGCATCAGCAAACAGAGTCAGACATTACAGTGACACATGCAATGGTGCTCCTTTTTCCAAGAATATGTGGCAGAGGGTATTTCCATTCCCTCTGCCTGCTGAGATTTTGAAACACTAATGGGATGTACCAGTCTTACATTCGTGCCAAAAAACAAAGTCTGACAACAATTGTCTGTGCTGGTTTTAACCTGCTTGAAGTACCAGGCGGGTGGAGATAAGAGCACTAAAACAATCCGGACAGGGTCAGCAATGCTGTCAATCACAGGAATCGTTCTTTAACTTTTCCGTTTCCTGTGATTGTCAAGATTCTCTGACAAACATTGAATGCACACCAAGGATGGCTACTTTCCAACATAGCGATTTGCTGCTCATGGCCATTTCATTGCCACCTCTATTGAGATTCCATGCGGTTTCTTCGTTTGCCTTCAGTCGTGGTCTTCATCACATTTTGCCCCATAATCCAGAATATAGCTACAGTATCTCACAAAATCGAGAACAGCCCTCACATTTTTGTAAATAATTGATTATAACTTTTCATGTGACAACATTGAAGAAATGACACTTTGCTACAATGTAAAGTAGTGAGTGTACAGCTTTTAAAACAGTGTTATTTGCTTTTCCCTCAAAATAACACATCACACAGCCATTAATGTCTAAACTGCTGGCAACTAAGTGAGGACAATGATCAAATTGGGCCCAATTAGGCATTTTCCCTTGTTACAAGGTCTTAGGTGTGAATTGGGGAGGAGGTGTGTTAATTTGGTGTTCACTCTCAGACTCCATCACACTGGTCACCGGAAGTTCAACATGGCACCTTATGGCAAAGAACTCTCTGAGGATCTGAAAAAAAGAATGGTTGTTCTACATAAAGATGGCCTAGGCTATAAGAAGATTGCCAAGACCCTGAAACTGAGCTGCAGCACGGTGGCCAAGACCATACAGCGGTTCAACAGGACAGGTTCCACTCAGAACAGACTTCGCCATGGTCGACCAAAGAAGTTGAATGCACATGCTCAGAGTCATATCCAGAGGTTGTCTTTGGGAAATAGACGTATGAGTGCTGCCAGCATTGCTGCAGAGGTTAAAGGGGTGGGGGGTCATACGCTGCACACTGTATCAAATTGGTCTGCATGGCTGTCGTTACAGTTCACTGAGGGAACCATGAATGGCAGCATGTACTGTGACATACTGAAGCAGAGCATGATCCCCTCCCTTTGGACACTGGGCTGCAGGGCAGTATTCCAACATGATAACGACCCAAACACACCTCCAAGATGACCACTGCCTTGCTAAAGAAGCTGAGGGTAAAGGTGATGGACTGGCCAAGCATGCCTCCAGACCTAAACCCTATTGAGCATCTGTGGGGCATCCTCAAACAGAAGGTGGAGGAGCACAAGGTCTCTAACATCCACCAGCTCCATGATGTTGTCATGTAGGAGTGGAAGAGGACTCCAGTGGCAACCTGTGAAACTCTGGTGAACTTCATGCCCAAGAGGGTTGAGGCAGTGCTGGAAAATAATGGTGGCCACACAAAATATTGACACTTTGGGCCCAATATGGACATTTTCACTTAAGGGTGTACTCACTTTTGTTGCCAGTGGTTTATAAATGAGTGGCTGTGTGATGTGTTATTTTGAGGGGACAGCAAATTTACACTGTTATACAAGCTGTAAACTCACTACTTTACATTGTAACAAAGTGTCATTTCTTCAGTGATGTCACATGAAAAGATATAATCAAATATTTACAAAAATGTGAGGGGTGTAATCACTTTTGTGAGATACTGTATAAATCATTAAATCTTGAGTTAAAGCTAGCTAATCAATGTTTTCACACTACCACTGCATCAAATGATTATGTTTAATGGGATAAACCCACAGTCACAGTTCCCCTCAGCTCTATGGAGCATTTTAGCATATTTTAGCTCATTGCTCACAACTGTATCACTGCTGTCATTAGCTTCGCCTCAGCAGAAAGCTGTTTTCACTGGAAACATTCTGATAAACCCTTTAAACACTACCTGCCTAGAAGTCAAACGGCAGAGAAACAAAGTTAGCAACTAGCTGGTGAGCTGGTAGCTAGGTGGCCAGAAATACAACTCCATATGAATGCTCCCAATATCAGCTTTTTGAGGTCCTAATATTTCAGTGTTATTGGATCTCTAATAAAAAGCATACGATTATACAGGTTGTAAACAAACCTTGTGTTAGTCAAACTTATTATAGAAATTGTAAATTTATTAAGCAGATTGTCCTTTGTTAACGTCAACCTTGTTCAACAGTTTTTGTGTGAAATGAGGGATTACTACCAACAAACCAGGCATGGTCACTTTCAGTTTTACCTACATATAATGTGCTTTTATAAAAATAAGACAAAACTGTAAGCTTGTTAACAACCTGTTTGTGTGACTGCTCTTGTCTTTATTAAACTGGCATAGTATGTTGCTAATGTGAAAAAATACCATGCTCATTTTTCACATTTATAAATAACCTTGCACACGAGTGTTGTGTGAAATCTCATCTGCTGTAAAACTTGCCTTTACTCTATTCAGCGACAGACTGTAGCACTTAAGTAGGTTATAACAATCCCGGCTAGCTGTTTGACCTACTGTAGGTCAGGTCAGATTATACAGGAAGATTTTAGGGAAGGAAATCAGTGTCAGGCCTCCCTCTTTCTTCCTCTTCATCCTGCTTTCCGTTTGTCTGTCTGCCACTTTCTTTTTCCTGTCTCCTCTCTTCACCTCCACTGTTATTTTCTCTTCCCTCTTTTTCTGTTGGAGTCTTTCTAATTTTTTTCTCCCAGTCATGTCATTTTCTATCACGCCCACCTTCTCCAAACTCCTTTCGGCTCTCTCGCTCTTCCTCTCTTACTCCTTCCTTTATGTACTGTATGGGTCTACATCTGGTTTCTATCATGGTTGCTGCTGCTCTTGTTTCCCATCGATCTCTCCCACCGGTCAGCCTCCTCCTCTTTCTTTTCTCCTTTCCTTTTTTCTGTCTGAACCCTTGATCTCTGTAGGGCTGTCTGGTTTTCTCAATGTCTCACTGTCACCCTGTCCCTTTTTCAATCTCAATCTCAGTTTCTCAGTTCACTCACACTTCAATAAGCTGAACTGGCATGAAGTTTTAAGTGTTCAGTTCAAGTATATATCTTCCAAAACCACTTGAGTTCCCACTTTTTTGCTTTACCCTTGACTTCTCAATTTTATTACAGTTTTCTTTTTCTAGAGATTTCTTTATCTATCTCTGTTTTTGTTTTGTTTTGTGCCAAGCATCTGTTTTGACGACTACTGCTGCCTCTTCCATTTCAGTCTACAGACAGGACAGAAAGACGGGAAGTCTGACGCAAGAATTCAATACCCTTGTTCCGTACTCTCTGTCCATATTTGACACAAACATGAGGGTACACACTCACTGACATTTCACATGCCGGATGAACACACACACACACTTTTCCTGTGATGTAATGACCACAGACTGTAAATTACAGTGGACTATGTGAGTAAGATGTCACCTGCGACATTGTGACTAGTAGCTTTGAAAACAGGACATATTTCTTTGCAGTTGCTGCCCAACGTTGTAATTGTACATAGCCAGAACAGTCAGTAGATGAAAGCCGGAGCCAAGTCAAAATCAACAACAAAAAACCCTTTGCCACAGGGCGGCTTGTGGTCAGTTGTAAAATTATTTTTACAGTTTTATAAAGAAAAGCTTAAGTCAAGGTCCACTTACAATCTTTTCCCAGAGGTTTTAACTTTGTGTCACTTCGTCTTTTGGATGGAGTTTGCTTTGTTGTCATGGAGGCAGCTTGCTTGTAATGATATAAACTTTGGTCATGTGACAACTTCTCTAATTTTCAATATTATATAAATATCATATCTATAAATATCATCTGCCAGTGTCCTGTGAGAACCAAGTATCATCAAAATGCTGACTTGTCATGAGCAGAGAAAACAGTCCTGTTTTTCAGCTTTGTGTCAGTGCACTCCAGTGGGTTTTTAAAAGGTTAATTTAGTTTAAGAAATAGGAACATTTTCTCATAAAGGAACACTTAACCCTTTAGTTTTTCTGAAACATTCAAAATCACCAAATTTGGAGATACATGGTTTTCTCCAATACGTCATGGACTATGCTTATGGTAAATTCATAAACTGTTTTATAAAAACTGCAATGTTGCACTTGACTCTGCATGTACTGTAGGTTCAGAGGTAATACTCAGTATTTAACCTCTAATTTTGTATTAGTACTATTTTACCTAGCAGACGTCCGTAGTTCTTTGGTAAAAAAAAAAAGACTCTAAACAGTAGTTTCAGTTCTGTACACCTTTTACCAGATTGATGACGTTTGTTTTGTTAGACATATTCTAGTTTCAGTAAGTTATCACTCAAGAACAAGTCATTAACTTGTTTAGCAAATCATGCACTTCTCTGGCGAAAGCTAATCTTATCATGCCTTAAATGAGCTGTCATGTTTCTTGTCAAGCTGCTAACTGAGATCTGTTCTTCGTCATCTTTCTCGTTTGGTTTTATTTGGTGATAACGTGTGTACAGCTAATTCTCCAAGGACACCGGACATTGTGCTAGTAGCATGCAGTACATAAAAACAAAGCCTCTATTCCAGATTCATTGCGTTACATTATAGTACGAGTGAAGAGTAACTGAATTACACCTATAGTCTCTTAAAAAAGAGGCACCGGCTTTTACACTATTTCTGTCTTGGAGTCTGAAAGGAAATGTAATTTACAAATTTCAATAGTGCTGCTTTGTTTCAGTTGCACATATGGGTCTGTGATTGAAAAGAAGAGTGACTAATTGTATTAGATGCACTGGCACTGGAATATCCAGGTTAGAGAGGTAGGTCAAGTAAATCAACTTGACCTCTTACCCACACAAAACCCACGGCATGACTGTGCTGCTAAAACCCATTACCATGATTTTTTGGGGGGGAAATAAGAAATATTCACATTTGTGGTTTGGTGGAAAAGCATCACTCTGTTCCACTCTCTATCATTCCCAGTGTGTTTGAATGATTGTGCTTCCAGACAGAAATTCCATTCTTTGGATTTTAGCTGTGTGTGTATATCCCGTTGAAAGGCATGCTGAGTGGCGTGCAATTGCGCATCACACATCCAAACCAAATATTGTTGCAAGCTAGCGAGCTTGTTACTAAATCAACTACACTGAGTTTAGCTATCATCCAGTCTCAAAATTATTTTTTCTTTTTATTAGTTGCAGAAATATATAATGTGATGCTAATATGTATAGAATTGGTTTTAGGGCAGCTCTCCAAACACAAGTAGCCTATTTGCACCGGCACTTAGGCCTAAGTAATGGAGCTCTATGAGTGGTAGAATGAGTTGTGTTCTCTGGCACAAGCCACACATTTCATCCTGAGCAGCTCCATTAGGCTTGATGGGCTCAATTTGCAGAGTTGTTCCCATTCAACCTGCGTCTACACCTGAGTTGAAAGTACAGACGCTTTGCACGCAGTTATGTTGGCATTAACAGTCAGTTTGATGATACTATAGAGAAAACGGACCAAAAGGCGTTGAAAGGATACCTGAGTGTCCACTGCCATGTTTAAATTTTTTCTTTAATTTAGTGTTGTGCGGAATTAACTCGAGTCTTGTGGGATGCTTTAAAAAGGGCTTTATTCTAAGAGGAAGTTCCTGCTGGCTTGCCTTGCAATCCCCTGAACCCCCTGCTGTGCTTTTACTAGCCTCAATATGTTCTGTCAGTGAGCCAGAAGGCTGTTTGAGCCTCTTTTACAACCACTACACCTATTACACCATGCTGTCTGTTGTTTATTATAGTCCGCACACTGAGACAGCTCCTCCTGGATATACGTCTTTACATAAACTTTAATATGACCCATTTTGAATGTTCCTTTTTTAAAATAATGTGCAAAAGTGTTGATTCAGGATGCTGGATCTTTGACAAAGCGTCGTATGATAGATTACGGTCACGAGTCTAAATTTGTCCCCACAACTATAAAAATGTCCACTAAATAGTAATGTAGTCTAGTTTTGGTAAGTTGAGTTATTAATATAGTAATATGAGTGTGAGGTGCACCATTGCTTTTTTCTGTCTTGTTTCATCATAATGACTTGGACACGCACCCTTCTGTCCTTTTTTGAAGAACATTGTTTGCTCCTTCCAAAAAAATGAGTGATTGAGTTGTTTTGTTTACTAAAAAGCCAACGGACAAACACGACCTTATGGCTGCTTCTGGAAAACTGAGCTGTGTTCAACAACATGTATGTGAGTTCACTGTAAGTCATTTGTTTTTTTCCACCGTATAGCTCACATCCAAAATTCCCTGTTACTATGGAAAAACAAAGCTGTGTGAATTTGAGCCTGACTGTGCCACTATGTTAAGGGCTGAAGTCACAGTTGAAAAATCTGGTTTGCAGCCAAGAGAAAAGGAAACAGAACCTAACATCTCCTGTGTGTGAACCTGATCAACCTCAGCAGAGCAGGTCTCCAATCAGAGTGATACTGTAGATCTGATGTGACGTTTGTCACAAGTGTTCTGCTTTGTTTATAAGTCTCAGACTTTCTCCTCTTTGGTTTTCAGTCCCCCAGTGGCTTTTGGTCTGTTCCTCCCTACAACTGATTGCTTTCTTCTGGGCCTAAATTTCCATTTTCCACCCCTCTGTCCTGCAGACTTCAAAAGACTTTCTCAAAGAACAATTGCAAATAAGTATTGACAGTTGTTTCGACCTCAGTTTGAATACCTGATTTGTTGAATTTGTTTTGTCAGGGCACAAGTTGTTAGTCACAGTTCTTCTCAAATGTTTGTAATACTCATTCTGCCCTCCTCTGTGGCTAAACTCAAACTCTCTACACAAAAACAAACCCAAAAAATAACTTTCAAATACTGTTGAACCTAGGTCTTCTTCCATAAACTCCCACACCACCACCAGCTCATTCCCTCCTGGCCCCTGTCTCGCTAGCCGTTTTTTTCTTTTCTTTTTCCGTACACTCTGTTCTTCCGTTCGGGGTTTTCTCCCATGGCTTTCAATCCATCCCCTTGGTCGTTGTAGTTATTCAGCACAATATGGCGTCTGTTGAAGAGAATCCCAATGTAATTGTTGTCAGATGACATTCAGAGAGTTGGATGGAGGTGAAACAAAGTAAGTTGGGATAAAAAAAGAGAGAGAGCAGGAAGGGGGATGAAACTGAGCAAAAGAGTGAAAGAAGCAGATGGGAGGTTTGAGAGGAAATGTGTAGGGAGGAAGAGAGAGAAAGAGAGAAGTTGGAAAAAAGAGAGAGGAAAAAAGTTGCAGGTTGCCATGCCGACGATACAAAAATAAACACTGTATGTGCTGCGTGCACTGCTCTGTCACCCTCCACCTCACAGGCCGGCCCAGCGTTATGATGCGTGTGTGATTGTGCATGCAACTGTGCGTGCACGTACGGTGTGTGTCTGTGTGTGTGTATTAGGGGGTAAACATGTTGTAGTGGTTGTACTCTTTTGCTCTGGGGGTTCTTACATTTACTGGGCCTTGGAGGCAGTGTTTGACACTCCCCAGAACATACAACAGGAAGTTGAAAGTAGAATATGTGTGTATATTTGTCTGTGTGTGTCAGCACAAAGCGAGACAACCCGGCTGTTAAACACAAACACAGACATTAGCGTTGACTCAGTGTCCGGTTAAGAATTAACCATTTCTTACCATCTTTGTCTCTCTCAGGGTTCGGAGGCAATGGAGGATTGTGTGCAGGGGGCGCTCTCATCGCTTTATCCTCCTTTTGAGAGCACGGCACCACCCCTCCTCTCCCAGGTAGATCTCACAAGCATGCACACACACCTTACCTCCAGTCCACATCTTTAAAGCAATAAACAGGGGAATATATGTAAATAATGCAGATTCAATTAAATGATAAGGAGATGTTGGAGTATGTGGGGAAGGCGATGTTATGTGTAGATAACATGGCTTTCCCAAGATATAAACTGCTGCTAGAAGCCAAACCAAACAAAATCCAACTACCGGTCAATTATAGCAAACTTACAATTTATCTTCCTACAACCGGGAGCTTGACATGGCTTGTTCTACTGAAAACTGCACACTATTCCTGCTTTTAAGTCATACCATTTATTTTGTGAAAGAGCAGTCAGCTGGGAAAAACTGTTCAATAGCTTACAGGTGCACTGTGGGAATTGTTGTATGCTCTAATATCTCTAACTTAGCATTACAAAGTGCCAATGTTGCATTTACTTTTAGTGCTTTTACCTTTGTTTCCCTAAAAGCCAGTCAGTAAGCCAGTAAGGGTCCTTTGAGGTACAGCTATTGGGCCATGCTCCGTTAGCAAATTTGGTAATTGGTTTGTTCAAACTTGCCATGTAGCTTCCAATCAAATTTCTTTGTTGCTATGGAAATAGCTGCATGGAAAAATAATATGGATGAAATTAAGCAACCTTGGTGATGTTCTTGTTTTAATGTCTGATTACATGCTGTCTGGGTTGAGGAAATTCTTCCACTCTTGAGCAAATGAAATGCTTTCAAAACCCACTGGATACACTCAAAACTGCATGAGGTCTTGCTGAATACTGCTCTTAGTTAATGAAAAGCTCATATTGTGAAGATGATTTTTTTCCTCCAGACAGCAGTGAAAATGTAAAGTCTTGTCATTCACTGCATCCGACCGTATTCACTCAAGTGTTTTTGCCCATTTTTGAATGTTTGACCAGGTCTTTTCAGTCCTGGAGTCGACGTATCAACACGACAGTCTTCGGTACCTCCTGGACTACTTTGTTCCGGCCAAGCATCTCCTGCACAAACTCCAGCAGCATGCCTGTGTGAGTTCCAAATTGCAAGCACTGTGAATGAGTACACACACATAGCCATATAATCAGAAGCGCAATCACCTGTCAAATGCAAAAAGTATAGTGTGAGAACTCTGTTAGCTGTTTTGATTCCTTAGATTAAAAAGCGTAATCCGGTCATTGTTATATGTATGTACTGGCAGAGCTGTCTTTGGGGCAACCAAGACCTAAAGGGCAGGTCCAAGTGAGGCCATGCATTTTCATAAAAATTCTGTTGTTTTTAAACCTGCAGTGCAGAACTTTGGTCTCCATTTCTGCCGGTGAGAGTACTTAGACAAACACTGTCGAAGCCTGCTCATAACGAATGTCCACAGTTCTAAGACAACAATCCATTATTTAGCTAGAATAAATGTAATAGCCTGTTCAACAGCGGTAACATGACATCTCTTTATGCCCTCAGTCCCTACTCTTCTCTCAGCTTCTCATAAAAGCGACACCAGTAGTTATCCTCGAGTAGTTGTCCTCGCCGTCGATCACTTTCTTTTTTTGACTTTAGTTTAGTGACTTCCTCTGAATGCCAAGTTTCTTTTGTATCTTGACCATCAGAAACTTTTCTTGTTTCTTGTTCTTAGGTTTTTCTGGCATAGACTCTCCCATTCTTCTGGTTGCTAAGGTTGTTCCAGAGCCATGTAGAGAGAGAGAGCTGCATCATCTCTGCTCAATTTCAGTACATCCTATACAACAACATTGCCAAAGCATATTAACATAAACCATATAACCATACTAAACATAAATAAACAAAATAAACAATAAACAAGTCTCAATAATAAACGTTCTCCAATGGATCTATTTTTTTTTTTTAAACACATCACTACCGATGTGAAATACAGAGAGATTTATCTGGCGGTGATAGGCTTTATCAGCATTGTGTGAACTGGCAAGAGCTTGAATGGAACAGATGTTACATCAGGTCTTTAGTTCTGACGAACAAGTTCAAGCCAAGTCACAAGTCTTTTAAGTCTTTTGGGGCAAAACAAGTCAATCGAGACACATCTTTAGTCATGTCCAGACTTCCATGTCAATCTCAAGTCTTTGTTTTTGTGCCCTGCCCTTGTGCCTTAAGGTTTCAGTCCTGTGTCACAATACCTGATGACATGGGAGACACCAGTGTGGCACAAGTTATAATTTGACACATGTGTGAGCCTAGTAGTTGCTTACTACACTGCGGAGGGTTGAGTTTGCTCTAAAACTCTAGCTGGCCGGTAAAATTAGTGAAAGTGGCTGGTGAAATTGGAGATTTACCAGCCGCTGTGACCTGCAGACAAAAGAGGTAGTTTCCTGCCTTGGAAGCTCCAAGAATGAATTGACAGAGATGAATGAAATACAGTGAACAGAAGGGTAAATAAAACACTTACGTTTTTTAGAATCCCACATACACAAAGCAAATGCATGAAAATAGTATGATATAGGATACATACATGGAAACACTGTGCAAACATGAGACTTCCACTTTGTGCCCTCACATTACACTCTCAAGCATGTTCTGCCTCACACACAGAAAACAAGACAAAGAAATGCGATCCAAGATGTACGTAATTCAAAGCTCCGAGATTTATACTGAACAGCATTCCTTGTATTTTAATTTCCAGCACCCACACACAAAGATAAACAACACACACTGTTATAAGCACAAGCTGGGAGGCTAAGAACGGTCTCATATTTCCATTTACAGTTTCCCCAGACTTGCGCACACACATGCACAGGCATTGTGAGCAAACTGTGTTTTCATTGTAGCTGAGTGGAGCTGCCTGGGACGGGAGTTAGACTGTGAGTCATGACAATAATTCGCTCCATATGTGAGTGTGTTACTGCTGTGAGAGAAAGAGAGAGTGAGTAACAGAGAAGTGGTGGGAGTCGAAGGAGAGAATGAAAATGGCTTTCATTCACCACGCTCGCATGGCGTGTGTGCGTGAAAAAAGAGAAGATGCTGGAGGTTGCAGACTATAGTAGACTGATTGAGGACTTTTTGAGAAATGGTAGGTGTGGAAGAGGGAGCAAACACAGGGGTACATTGAGGGAGAAGTAGGAGGAGGGAGGAGGGCCAGAGGACACAGAGTTGCAGAATGTGGACTGACTCAAAACAGACAAACTTTTTAAGAGAGGAAAAATCACATGCTTTTTAATGCTAATATCCACCCTGACAGATATCAGGCTTTTGCTTCCCCTGAAACTTTGCTACAGCAAGAGAACAGGCAAGAAAAGATGCAGGAGAAAGGCTTAAAGGGAATAAATTGAATAAGGAATGGAGAGGTAGGTAAGGAATATAATTTGATCATGTCTCGTGAGTCTAGAGAACACGGATGGGGGAGGGAGCAGCCTTCTGTTGGTCGATTAGATGTGACTGGGGGACAGAGAGGTTCTGGATCTCAGTTTGTGAGAGAGAGGATGTAGCTCTGTCACAGGATTGATTAAGTTAACAATAGCATTTGGGATTGTGAACAGATTAATTGATTGACAGTGCAGGATCAAACTAGGGGCCTTCTCTCCTTCACCTAAATTCAGAGTTCTTGAGAAAATGCCTTGTGGGCTTTTCTATATTTAGACCCATTTTGTTGAGTGTGCTTTATTTAGATTGATTTTCTCAGTCTCACAGAGCTACTTGATGTGTTTTCCACTGACACTGGAACAGTGGATTGTTTGGCTGGCTGTTGTGAAGAGTTGGTCATCTGCATGCTGACTCTCTGCAGCTATCCAGAGTCTTCTCACTGTGTCATGCCAGCTAAGCAATTTTACACTGTAGAAAACCCTGTGCGAGTCACATGTCTGCCATTTGTATGTGCCACTGGCTTTTGGCCAGTTGAGCTAGTGAATACTGTTGACTGGTGTGGTATCAGTTCTAGAAACTCGACATATAACTAGGCCAAACACAATCACGCAGGCAGGCTCCAGTTAACTCATGTGGGCTGTGGTTTGTGAATGGGAGAAAAAGATTGTATGTGAGCATTAAATAGGAGCATTAAATAGTTTTTGGCAAGAAAATGCAGGATTTCTACAGGGAAATCAGAGCACTATACCTTAAGAGGTATAAGAAGAAGACACAAAATTTAATTTCATGCAGATGAAGGTTGCATTTTTTAAATTTATACATTCAACACACTGTCTTCTCCTTTTCTTCTTCTTCTTCTTGTCATTCCAGTCTCAGTACCTTGGCTGCTTGTTCCTTCACTCCGGCTGGCCTCTCTGTCTAGGTGAGAAAGTGGTTGTACAGCTCTCCACCCTGGATTGGAGGCTCCTGCGCAGTAATGACTTCTATCTGCAGGTGGTGCCCTTTTCTACACGTTGCCCCCGACTGGCTCTAAAATGTCTGGCCCCTGGGGGGCGCACTGTTCAAGAAATCTTGGTACCGGAGTCACAGCACCCCCTTGTGTTCACCACTGAGTGGCTGCACAGCGTCAACAAAGAACGGGGCCACAAGAGAGAAGGTAAGGAAAGGATTCCCTATACTTCCGTTTACTTTTAAAGGTTCAGTGTGTAAGTTTTAGTGACATCTAGTGGGGAGAATTGCAAATTGCAACCAGCGGCTCACGTGCATTCACATGCTCCTCAGATGGTCCCATTTCTCGAGTTGTGAAGTTGTTCTTCCGACTTCATTGTGTGATCATGTGCTCTTAAGTCGGAATGTGGAATCAACGCAGAAGTTGCTACAAAAATGTGTTGGATTAGCATTATTAGAGCATATAAACAACACGCAGACATCCAGTTCACTCTACATGGACAGCAAACTAACTGTTAAAACCATATTACAAATGACATAATTTCAAAATGCATATGCAAAGCGTGACCACAAATCAAAGTTCTGTATGCTTCTTAATTTCCCATGTACATCCATCCATCCATCCATCGTCAACCGCTTATCCTGCGTACAGGGTCGCGGGTTCCCATGTACAGTTCTATTTTTGAAATAAAGATTTAAGGAGGAAAAAAAGATTCTGATTACCACTTGAAGGCACCATCAGTGACCACTCACCGGTGGCTGACACACTGTCGGCTCTTACTAAATAATATGCGTGGTCCTCCATTTGTCCAATTTTTTTTTACTACTACTACTAACTTTACTTGTTGTTGTTGTTCTTCTTCTTGGTATGTATTCAAGGTAGTGATGAAATGTGCTCTGTAGTGCAGTTTGTCCATTCGGGCTACTGTAGAACATGGCGGCGCAACATCCATGTAAGGGCACCCACTGTGTTTGTAGATAGAAATGGCTCATTCTAAGGTAATAAAAACATAATGATTCATTATGTAAGGTCTTTATTTGCATTTCTTTCAATAGATACCCCAAATTATTACACACTGAACCTTTAAACCTGGGAAAGCATGGGTGATGATTACCATCCAAGCCACTGGGATAAAAGTTATTTCTAATCAATGTCTGATCATAATTTTACTTGGTATTTCAGGTTAAGAGTCAGGAAAAGGTCTCCACAGAGGTGTTTATACGGTTTAAGCCAGAATAATGTTTATTTGTTTTTTAGGTGAAAACTGTTAAGACCTTGTAGCTTTGCCAGTAAGTGATGATTGTGAAGAAGAATAGAGGGAAAACAGAGGAAGCAAACAGATGCGTGGCTTGAAGCGGCAAGTTTATGACTAAGGGATGGCGTGTGGAAGGGCAACAAGAGAAGGGAGAGATATATGGGTCTCAGCAGGTGGTGGGTGGTGAAAAGAACCTAAGAACTAAAGAAAGGCAACAAAAGTTTGAACATTTGTTTTACACGTTATGTGGGAGGAACCTTTTGCCTAGTGGATACCCTCAATAAACACAGGGGCTTGACATGAACTAAGTCCTCTATGATCTTTTTTTTCTGTTTGCTGCTGTCTTTTATTAAATCAAATGTAAATCAAATAGGTTTTATGTAAAGCACTTTGAATTGCCTTGTTGTTGAAATGTGCTATAAAAATAAACTCGCATTGCCTTGCCTTTTCTTCCCCAGTTGGAGGAGGACTCGACACCTGCCTGGTTAGTACATGTGATGGTGTGGTTCGTCTTCCGTGGAAGGAGGTTGTCTACCCAAAATTCATCCACGACCCTTCTGAGGAGCTGGGCCTGATGTCCAACGACGAGGGTCCCGTATCCAACCGCCTGCCCAGTGAGGGAGGCAGCAGCCTCGGGGGCTGGGGTGGCTCATCCTCTGGAGAACTGGACACCTGGTCCTGGGATGAAGAAGAAGACGATGGTTTACCTCCAGATGGCGTGGACTCTGAGCCTGTGCTTCCCCGGCGAAGGCGCAGTGAAGATGGGCTTGGGAGGACAACGAGGCACCCTCAGCTGGACGGGGACTATGTGGAGCTGTTGGAGCCCAGAGTGGGTCCTGATGGAGGGGTTGACACGAGGCAGAGGTACCTGGAGATGCATGGAATTTGTAAGACCAAGACTTTGCCTCTGTGCAGGAGAGGTAAAGCCATCAAACTCCGGAAGGGGAAAGCTTGGGGATATGGGAGACTGGAAGGGTCAGGAAGCTTTCGAGCTATCCTTGGTGCCAAAAGAGACGTAGTAACCCCAAAAGGTGACATTTTACCACCTCGGCGTCCACCAGTAGCTACTGAACCTGGCAGAGGGAGACAGTCTTACTCCTCTTCTGTCCACGACTCTGATGAAGGAGATAAAACAAGCAGAAACTCTGAGGGCGTACAAAGCCACCGGCTTTATTTTGATGGCTCGTTCAAAGAGAGGAGACCCGGTGTTGGCAAGGAGAGAGATTGCACTGGCCTCACACAGCCTTGTAGAGGCAACCACAGATGTAAAGAGTCAGAGAGTAGCGACAGTGTGGTCACAAATGAAATCCGTAACATGACAAACCAACATGGTATAGAGGGCCACTCAGATCACGGATCACATTCAGACTCTGTTTTCGAGGATACAGATAAACCACTGAGCGGAGACAGTGATGCCACCACCCCAACATCAGACGCGCCAGAGAGACCATTCACTGTAGTCGTAGAAAGTGGAGAGACTACCAATAGTGGATCTAAAATAAAGAGTTCATCCAACACAAAGGTGACAGAAGAAAGGGATGAAGGGAAGACAGAGGACAGAGTGTGTCCTAGAGGAAAGGAAGTTAAAACTGCAGGATTCAGAGCACCAAGGTACAGATTTATTCCAGTGGGACACTGTACTGTTTCTTCTTATTTATTTTCATTTTCACACTTCCACATGAAAGTACAGATCAGCAGTACAAACTGATACAAACGGTACGAACAAGGTATGTTGTCTGAATTTAGACACATCCAGGCCTGAAACCAATGGTATAAAAGACACCTTCGAAACACAGTCTGAAGGACATTATGTCAAGACAACATAATTTCTAACATGTTACCAATTATTAACTTTCCATTGGACCTCATTAGTACCTTCCTGTGCTTTGTCTTAGGAGGAAAAGGAAGGGAAAGGGGGCCAAAGGGAGGGCCAGGTCTGGTGGCCGTGCACACCAGAAGGGATCAAAACAGCAGGGTAAAGCTGCTCAACCAACTCCTACCACCTGCTTGGCTATTACAAAGCTGCCAATCACAGAGGAGAACCAATCGGAGCAAAGAAAACAGGCAGACGAACCTGATGGAGTGCCACCTTCAACTAATGATGGGACAGAGGATACAAGGAAAAGCAATGCAGGTCTGAAGACAATTGAATATTAATGCATAAACACCTCATACAATAGTTTCTATAAATTTTTTATATCTCGGCAGAGACAGAAGCTGAATCTTTGCCTGTCTGCAATGGACAATCAGGCACATCTTTATTTAACCACTCGAATGAGGAGGCAGGGTCAGGAGAGAAATGTCCTGACCAACTAAATGGTGTTGCATCCAAAGAGCCTCCCCTGCTGAGGGAACTGGACACAGAGCTTCTCCAGTCAGGAAAGCTAAAGTTGACAGGCAAGTTTCTTTCAGGCCTACTATAAATGTGTTGTGCTAGTTAGCAGTCAGCTCAAAACGTTTTTACTAGGACAGCCGTTGCAGTTAGTCTTGCAGATGTGTGACATTTTTGTTGTTTGTTGGGCTAGTAGGTCTTTACCCCTTAGCGTCTGATTAACAGTATTGAAGAGTTTAGAGTCATATGTCAGCCAAATCTGAACATACATACTAGGGCTGTCAAAAATCGCGCTTGTTTGTCGTTAATTACGTCAATTTTTTTAACGCATTTCACGCATGCGCAGTGTGACAAATTATTCAGGTCAGGAAAGTGGTTGGGACGGGAGCTAGAGGCGAGGTGGAGCAAGGTGAGCAAAGTGGGCCTAATGATGGATTCAAATATAAAAAGAATGATGATGGTACAGTTAACAAGTACAAGGTTATTTGCAAGATTTGTAACAAGGAGTTTCAATTTCACCGGAGCTGTTCCATGGTACCATGTCAACGCCAAACATGCGTTTGCTGGGTCGTCAGGTTCAGCAAGTGGTTCGCGCCAGACCACGCTGAATTTTTAGCGGGCCATTCACAAAATCAACCTCAGATAATTTGACCAACAAAATAGCAAAATGGATTGCAAAGGATTGTAGACCCGTTAGTATTATAGAAGACTCAGGTTTCATTGATGTTTTGCAAGTGGCGTCTCAAGACTCATCCTATAGGCCACCGTCAAGAGCCACAGTTATGACGAAAATCCACGAGCTCTATCAAAACGAAAAAGAAAAAAGGAAAGAGGTCTTGGCTCAAGTAAATCATATCGCCCTGACTGGAGACCATTGGACATCAGTGAATAACAACAATGACCTCGGAGTAACTGCACATTTCATCAGTGACACGTGGGAACTGAAGTATCTGTGTCTTTTTATTTATCTTTTGGTATGCATTTCAGAAATTCAGGATTCAGGTGTAATTGCAAATAGTGATTAATCCTGATTAATCCACTGAAAATTCTGATTAATTTGATAAAAAATTTTAATCATTTGACAGCCCTAATACATACATGATACACATACTGTTAGAATCAGTGTGACTTGCACACTCAGGGGATATATATAAAAAATAAATCCTCTTAGAAATCCTAGAAAAAAGACAGACCGTATAACTTAAGATCTTGCCTCATAATCATCATGTCTTGGAAGTTTTCTTTATTGAAAGTAAAAAGTAGTTTTTATCTCTACATGCATGGTTACAGTGCAAACAAGAACTGATGATGGCTAATTTGGGATGAGTTTTCATGGTGCAAATTTGTCAAACTGGAAACAAATATAGGTTAAATAAAACGGACAGATTAACTTTATGGCAACATTTTACTTCCCGCTTGCTTCCTCCAAATCATTATGTGTTAGTAGCTGCAAAACTTTGAAAATGATTGTCCCAATAGCTGTCTGTTGGCCTTCCCACGTAATGCCTAACCTGATGCTTACCGACCACAGGCACAGTGGACAGGTTGGGGCGTGCTCTGGTTGTCACAGAGACAGATGCAACAGAAGAGAGTTTCTGTGAGGAGGAGATGGCCAGGGTCCTGTCGTGCTACCACAGAATCACTCGGTAAGGCTGTTTCAGACATCCCTTTGCAATGCGTTTCTACAGTAGATATTACCAAGGAATTATTATCCCCTTTAATACCATACAATGGTGTTATGTTGTGTCTAATTAACCCTCTGCTCATGCTCTGCTTTCATTCTCAAAAAAACTTTGTCTGTACTTATGCACCTTAAAATCTATGATCAGCTTGTTCTCTCATGTTTATATTTGGGCTTGTTTCATGTGTTACTTGTTACACTGCTCATTTACAAACCAGTTCACCCAAGAGCGCTTCATAATTTTATTCGCCTTGACTTGCCATTCGCTGACTTTGCCAAATACAGCAAAAGGTTGGGCTAAGAAAATGCAGCATGGGCCTGAAAGCAGAGAAAACCATAACAAAATGCTTGAGCTTGCCAGTTTACCTGGCACACTTGTCTGTTGCTCTCAGCAAGTCTGAACAAATGTTCCAAAACAGGTTTGGGAAGAAATTATATCTTTGTAAAATATAGATGACCCCTTAACTGTCCTATGTAAAGTAATACAATTGGTTTAAATTAGTAGGCATCATTCATCTTAATTTTTAAATAGCAGGTGTCTCATTTTATAATAAAACACTTCTTTTCTAGTGACTGCTCTGGTTTTAACCCCACATTTACTTCTCTCCATCCATCCTCATCAGGCCTGCAGCCAAAGAAAAAGGTCTCACAGTGTTAATGGACAGCAGACGCTCTCCACCCTCCGCTCTCAGCCTCTCTGCACTTAAACTTTTCCAGGTGAGACAGAAAGTTCTTTAACCAAATGTTTGCTTCTGTGCTCTTATTTGTCTGTAGATGTGAAGTAGCTCAAGCACATGTGTTTCTGTGTGTGTGTGCTTTTGTGTGTTCCAGGTGTTGGTTCCTGGCGGTCTTGGATCTGTTCTGGTTTTGGTGGAAGAGCAGCAGGAGTCCCTTTCTCATAACCTGGAAGGAGCAGAGGTGAGCTCATACAAGTCACAAGTTTACAGATTATGATCCAGCACGCAAACAGCATAGCGTTGTTCAATTTCTTTTACTTCATTTAGTGTTATTTCTTTTATTTGCAAGTCTAAATAAAACACAGAACACCCACATTGAAAACTTGCCTGAACAACAATGATAAATGTGTGTTTGTGTGAAAACAGTAGCGAAATGAAAGTTCCTGAACCTCCATTGTCCTTCATCATATCAACAGGGATAACTGCTCATTTATAAAATGCAAAATGTTCATGAGGAAATAACATTTCATAAGCCACGCTTTGTTTCTGTTCCTTTCTAAAATTTGATGAATGTCTGATGCTGTTAGCTGGAGCGCACATTCACACTGTGCTTGAATCTAAATGAACCTTATTTCCATACATTTGGCACATCTAGAGTTTGCAAATAAGCCATTTTACCAGTAGCTCAGCTCATTGCTTTGCACTGATGAGAAGAGATCTTTCTTGCCATGTGGTTTATATTTCACCCTGACAGTGGTAAAACATTGCATGTTAAAGGGAAGCGCTGATAGAAAAAACAGCTGTTGGAGCTGCACTACACATTCCTCGGTCCATTTTGTTGTTTCGGTAGTAATTGATTTTATTTCCGCTGATAAATTAACAAATAAAGATGATGCAAGTGTAATAGTAGAACATGTTTCAGCCAAAAACAAATACAGGCCTTTGCATCAATCCCTCAGAATCAAGACAGAAGATTATTTAGAGGGCAAAATATTATCAGCTTTGTTAGGTCTATATTAAACAAGAGATATTTGTTAACAATAAAGCCCTTAGATAAGAGTTTATTTGCACAAGTCTACAGCACGACCCCCTCATATTAAATTTTTTGTGTAAAATGTTCCCTTTCTTATCCTGTTCTGTTCAGGTCCACATAGTACGAGGAACCGGGGTACTTCAGCAATATGTAGACAAGCAACAGCTGCCCAAAGAGATGGACGGAGACTTCACCCACTGTCACCCAGACTGGCTGGTTTTTAGACTAGTGAGAAACTGTTTTTTTGGTCTATTTTGAAAAAAAGTAGATTTCCCTTTCTCTTTATTTTTTCCCTAAATTTCTTCATACTCCATGTTTTTTTTTCTCTATTTTTCATAGTGGATCCAACCAGTACCTCATTTCAGTCATCTATTTATATAGATATGCATAACTTTGCAAAATTATTCACATTTATATTATTTGTATGAATTGCATTCGTCGGCCATATATACAACCTGAGTCTTACATGCAAATAGATCTCAAGATTGGTTTTTAATATACAGAATTGAAGCTGGAAACTTAACATTTTAAATGTGAAAATCTGACTTCTGTTTCATTTTCCGGTTCTAGTAACAGATAGAACTTATAGGTCTAGTATTGATTGACAGAAGTTTACATTAAGGTACAGAAAATCCCACTCGCAGTCTAACATATAGATTCTGAGTACAGGACATTTGTTACTTGTTGGTAACTAGTGAGTTTTTCTTTTGTGAACCTCAGGTTTAAAATATTACCAAGGAAAGTGAGGGAGTAGAGTGGGAGAAAGTGAAGTTTGGAGAGGAGGAAGGACAGATAAGAGGATGTTGGCTGGAAAGAGTGGTTGTCTGGTGGTGGTCGATGATTTCTAAGATTTGTGATGAACTGGGTGTGGAGGATAAATCAAGTATAAGAAGGATCTTAAGGGGTCTTAATGGCTTTCCCCCAGACAGTTTATGTTGCTTTATCCAAACAGATGAAAACATTTTCCTATCCCCTGCACTTTCTCTGACCTCTCTCATGGACTTACATGGAAATGAAAGAAGGGACTTTGTGAAATGTCGTACACTAACCTGTGTCTGTTTCACTTGCTGTTTGTATTTTGAGTTAAGTTGATGGAATAATTAAAATGCTAATCTCAAAATCACTGATTCCACTCCTACTTCTTTACTCTTTTTTCCCCCTTCAGAGTCTAGAGAGTCTGACAGAGCGCTGTGAGAGTGCCCTCTCACTCCTAGGAGAAGCACTGCAGTCTATGGACACTGAGCCAATGCCAGACAACATCAAGGTACAGACGTCAAAGAGGATGCGCTTTTTACCCTTTCTGTATCAGTGATTTGATGACATGATAGTTATGTAACTGTCAGTCAGACCCTAAGTACAAATTTCACTATGTGCCGTTTGGTCACTGCCCACAGAAACATTAATGAAAACATTGCTCTTCTTCAGGCGGTTCCTCTGAGCATCGACAAACACAGACAGCTCATGGCGAGCGTCCTGGCCGACCAACGTTTGACTGAATTACAGCAAAGGGGCGGGGCCTGGCTCGCAGGACTGACCAATAGCGCATCTGGACTGGCACAGAAGTCACCAGACTGCAGGTACCTGAAACCTAGCATAACTACTAATGAACTTGAATGTTGGTGTTTTTGTGGTCCCTTTTGTTGTCATATTTATTTAATTCCCCTTCAAACCCTGTGGCTTGTTGTTGGGAATCAATCTACTCAAATTGACAAGTAGGACCAGACATGTGAATATAACCGCTAACTCCACACAGAAGTATGGTAAATATAAAACCCTACATGTAGCAGAACACTGACCACAGTCAGTGAATGTACACCAAAGAAAGAATTGCTCAATATTATGAAAAGATGTGAAAGAAATTGTATTATAATATTCAGTATATGGACAATTTAAAGGAATATTTAAGACATTATTTACAATAGTAATGTGTGCATCTGCAAGAATATAGGCTTCTTCTTTTTATGATGCTTATGCACAGGCATATTGAAGTAGTGCTATTTTAAGTATAAAAGAATCATGACAAGCACAAATATTCTAATTGGGCAAATACTCAGACATGCAGAAACCACACTAGTCAAACAGCTTGGTCCAGAGGGGCAGAAAAGGAAGCTGCATGTCCTTTTAACTTCCCACTTCTTGTGTTTGATTGAGGGATTTCTTTTTGTCAAGATGAGTTGTTGGTTGCCATAGTGAAAAACAAACAACTTTGTTTTCAGCCAAAACATCTAAACCAGCTGGATGAAGATAGGAATGTGAGTTTAATAGAGACAGAGCGTTACAGCTTGTTTGTTTGAGCCCAGCTACAGCTTAAAGATGATATAAAGAACGTTGTATTCGGAGCTGTTCTTCTTATGCAGTAATGAGTTTTGGCTCAGTCTGTACAAGAATGAGGCCCAATACAGGCGGATTGTTGATTTGATTCCTTTCTAGCCTGACAGTTGTCTGACTTTTTGTTTTTCACCATTTCTACCAGCCAAAATGTGTGATTTGGGGCTATGACAAGTTCTCACTGTCAATTTTCAAAAAGAGAAACCAAATTACCTCTCGCTTCTGTTCATCAGTGGTTGCCTGGTTGTTTGATTTTTTTTCCCCACTCAGGGCTGCCCTTGCTGCTACATCTAAACTCTATGACAGCGTGGATGACGCCCTCCATCGGCTTGTCCGAGTGTCCAACCAGAGAGGTCGTGACCTGGAGGCTCTGGGACGACTAGTGGGGCTGGTTGACAAACTGGAAAAGGTGTGTGAGGGAGGAAGACGATGAGTGTGGTTTTATTCCCATTTCAGAAACTCTGCGGCCTATTGCCTCTCCGGGATGTCATTAACAAACCTTCTGTATCAATTTAAAATCTGAGTTGTAAGCAATTTTTGTGTCCGGCATTGCACTCCACCCATCCTGACTCGTCCTCCCTGTTTCAAAGAGGGATTGCATAGAAACTCCCTGATTTGCTGGTGTTGTAGTGATTGCTGTATGTTTTCTCTAAAATATTCTTCTTCTCACTCTACTGCCTTGTCTTGCTCACACACAGCACAACAAAACAGATATTACAGTGTCCAATGCAATACAATATGCTGGGGGAAAAAAAGAAATACCTGTTTTTTTCTACTTCATGTAAATGTCTCCACTCCACTGCGGGGTTTCTCTAGCCTCCCCCATGTACAGTGAATAGCTTGTGTCCTCCTCTCACCCCTCTCTCCCTCTCTGTCTTATACTACAGTGTGATAAGGAGATTGAGCAAGTCCAATCACAGCTGGAAGACTACAAGGACCCTCCTCTGTCCCTCAGCAGACTCTCACTCAAACAGCAGAAATTCAAGACATTCAAAGAAACAGCCAATGTGAGTGTGCGTCATTTTCAGAAATGACTATTTAAATGTAATTGGCTCACAATCACATAAATCTTAAAATTAAAGCCCCTATGTGCAGTATTTCAAAATTCCTTACATTGGCACTATTCAGTGTTAGTATCACTAATGACATGAGCACATAGTGGCTTTAAAGCTGTAAGATTTGAGAGAAGAATAAAACTCTTACAAATAACAAGTTCAATTTCTAAGCAACCAAATGCACTTGTTCAGTTAAAACTGTCAGGGTTTTTCTGCTACAGCTTTCTCTTGGTCTAGTATGACCAGTAGCCTATCATGGCTAATGTTAGCTAATACAAGCGCATTGTGGATAGATGCGTATAACTTATACTACTGAGTCACTTTGCTTTCTTGATGACCACTGTTACGTGTTTTAGCTTTTACCATTATCTGTTCAGCAGATGTTACAGAGTGTGGCTTTATTCTTGTGGTTTTTTTTATAACAGGCCATTGCTTTTTCTCGCATCCGTAGCTATCTAGCAATGATGCGTGATGAGATAGCAAGTTACCTGAAGCGTATTGTTGAAAGGCGAAGTCCTGACATCACCTCTGTGAGCTACTGTTCTGCTAGCTTCTGTGACTCAATGCATAGAGAGTTTGTTCAACCAGTTAAATGCGATTTCTCCTCCTGTCTATGAGAATGCTGTCTTCTGATGTTGTCTTTCCAATTTTTTTTTTATAATCTCTGCTGTAAAAGTTGGTCCCCCCTGTCTTGCTTTTGTTTACTGAGGCCCTCTAATGTTCTCTACTAAAAGAATTTAACCATCATCGTTATTCAAGGATTAGGAGTCCTATTGGCCCTGCAAGACCCCTCAGCTATATATGTTACTCTGAATTACTTACTGAAAGACTTTAAGAGTCAATTACTGAAATTTTAAAATACAAACAAAGGTGTTTTGAGGGCAGTTTGGTGTTCGGTGGTATATTTGTGTCATTATTGTGCATACAGGCTAACGTAGTTTTGTTGGCTTATTCATGGCAGAGACATTTACCACCATTTCATGTCAAGCCTGTACAGTTAACATGGCAGTGTTTTTCCGTGCAAAGGCTTCACAGTGGATCTTCCTGAATCCTTTAGGAGCTGCACAGTGAGACTCTGTCAGTGCTCAGTGAGTTGGAGGGCTGGTGCGAGCTCGACTGGGCAGGCCTGAGCAATGTCCAGATCCGACTTCCTCCAGTCAGGGAGAAGCTGAGAGACATGTCCCACTGTCTGTCTGACTGCTGGACCACCCTGGATAACACGCAGAGGTTGCTGTCCACACTGACTGAGGTAATGCAGCACAGGAAGCCATCTGTTATGCACATAGGAGGTTATGATCACACGGAAATGGTTTCAAATCTTCCTAAGAGCAAATAACAGTCATCTTTTCTTTCCCTACTCCTGTGCAGGCCACCCAGTGGTGTGATGCAGTTTCCTCCACCTCGTCCTCCTCATCCCCTTCCTCCTCTGTTTCCACCTGCCCTCTCGCCTCCCTCCCTCCGATCCCCCCATCCCGTTTCCAGGATGCTCGTTCCTTAGCCATAGAGCTGGGTGGCGGGGCGCTCCTGGATCTCTGGACCCAGACAGTGGAGCGCTACCAGCGGACCGTAGCACAGGTTAAACCCCGGTTCCTCCAGTCTGACAGGGCCCAGAATCAGGGCCAGGGGAAGCCAAAGACGCCCTCTGCCAGCAGCCTGTGGGACCTGATGGGTCCTGAGGGAGAGGGCGACTGGGGACTGGGAGCTGGAGGAGGCGAAGGGGGGCTGCAGTCCTGGGGATCCCTGGCATCACTGTTCAGACCGCAGACCTGCTCCACACTGAAGATAGGAGAGGAGAAATGGAATAAGAAAGAGGGAACAGGAGGAGGAAGTGGTGGAGGAGCAGGCGGAGCTGGAGGAGGGAAGTTCCTGCAGAACCTCCTGAATCCTGCAAAGAAGAGTGTGAGTTTTAGCTCCATTTTGTATTCAATATCTGTCTTATTTGCTACAACATTAGTACTTAGGGCTGGGATATACGGCCAGAAATGTTCATTCGAGACCATAATTATCACAATAATTGTCAAGTCATTATTTCTTTCAGGTTTAAAGGCTGATTTGTGCCCCTAAATGAAAGAAATCAGATGGTTAATTGTGTTTTTAAACTTTTCTTAATGGTCAGAACATGACAAACAGTGGATCACTTCATAAATCTGAGGTAGAACATTCAAAACAATTATGATAAACTCCTTTTCAACAAAAATGCACGAGTAAAATTAAGCAAAATACTTTTTTTGTCCCTTTTCATGCATAATAAATACGTGTATAGACAAAATTAAGTACTAATTTGTTTGTGATTTAAATTAAATCAAACATTTATTGAACATTTGTTAAATTGTTATTGAGGAAAATTATCTTGCAGTAATTATCGTTATTGTTTTTTTGCCCAGCCTTGTTAGTACTATGTTACTACTTTTCTTTTCAGTTCTATTCTGCTGTTGTTTACATGTTCTTTTTTGAATTAGAAAAAAGTCAGTCAGTATCAGACAGTTGTCATAATGTACTGATGTAAACTGAAACCACTGGCTGTCTGGAAGAAACTGCGATTTAATGATCTCTATAGTGAAACGAAATTGGTCAACCATCAGAGATTTTGCCATAATTTATAAGGAGCTTGCTATCTCTTAAACATGTCTAGGTGTATTAAGCTAAGCTGCAGTTCAATAAGCTGAAATACTTCATGGTAATACATCTGCTCATCCTCTTGTCATGTAAAACTCCAAATTTACAAGTAATTGTAGTCCATTAAAAAAATCATCATTAAAGCTGCTGTTTCGTTGCTGTGATCTTTATTTTTACATTAATAATGCATCAAATTATTACTTGTATGTGAGTGGAGGTCACTCACATGCTCGTGGTGAGTAACCCAAAGAGAACAATCACCAAACTTTGCAGTTCCCCTCATCTTTGTCGAGCCTTTTAGTATCTTTCAGTTCTTTTTTTTGTTGTTTTGGTTCAGACTCACCACTCTCATCAGCTTTCAGCCACATCAAGCAGCTGTTGTAAAGTCTGATAAACCTACTGTAGTGTGTGCTACCTCGCCAGTACCAGCAGACAGATAAAGTTAGCAATCAGCATGTGAAGATGGAGGAGCATTTAGCTAGCTGCTAAAGGACAGATGTTTCCCTCAGGAGTTGTTGCTGACCAAAACAGAGCTAAAAGTGATTATTGAACTTATCAAGGTGATAATTGTCAGTGTTATGTGTATAGTGTCATGTTTCTAACCATGTTTCTCACTTTATAGCCTACAGACGCCCCGCTCCCTCCCAAGCCTCCCAGGAAGCGCCACCCAAGCTTCGACCTACAGGCTCTTCTGGCTCCCCGCAGAGGCACGACCGGCCCTAAAGCCGAGTCCCCAGTGGGTGGGCCGAACCGTAACTCCCCCATGTCCTGGCTGGGGAGACGGGCGTTAGCTGATCCAGTTATTACCACTAGCATGGCTGCAGCCATCCCTGGATGGGGCGGAGGAGGAGGAGGAGGAGGAGGAGGAGGAGGAGGAGGAGGTGTGTTAATTCGAGGAGTAGAGGTCAGCAGCAAGGAGGTGGTTGACCACACAGGGTCACCACGGCAACACGTGCTGCTCGGGAGGACTGAGAGGGAGACGGGGACAGATAGGGCAGGTTCAACTGCACAGAGGTGTGTTGGTGTCATTTTCGCTTCTTCTTTCTTTTATTTTAATAACACGTTCTTCTTATGTATATTTTTTCTGCGTGGGAACTTGTGTGGGAGGCAATAAGTGGGAGAAGGTCCAAGTTAGCCGAGAGCTCCAACTTTATAAATTACATTAAGAACAGGCCACGCTGAGATGAAAGGGTGAAGTGATTCATCCTTATGGAGATAATTTAAGTACAACTGAAGTCTGTTACAGAGTGATTTTATCAGTCAGCATGCAATCTCAGATCATTTTATCATTACTAACTGTTTGATCTCTTTCCATTGCTTACTGCTATCTTTGCTCCCACTTCCTCCTCCCTCCCACTTCTCTTTCTCCCACATTTGTTTCTGTTTTGCAAATTTACTTATCCATTTTCTTGCTCTCCTTATGATCCCGTCCAGTAAGCTGTACCTGCTCTGGTGTAGGATGTTGAGTTCAGAGAGGCAGTACGTGGCTGTCCTGAAAGGGGTAGAAGAGACATACCTCCCCTTACTGGAACTCTCAGACACACCGGCCTCCATCAAGGGGAAGGCAGACACCCTCTTCCCCAACTGGGCCAGCCTCAGCACCTTCCACTCGCAGAACCTACTCCCTGCTATGGAGGGCGCTCTCGTGCAGAGCTTGTTGCAACAGGACTGCTTCAGCAAATATGTAAGTTCATAGATGTAAGGTGAACGGTAAATGGATCTTATTCAATGCTGATTTAGACATAATTTTTCCTTACTGGGACCGCAGAGTAGTTTAAACTGTTTGAACCATAAGTCTCTAGCGTTTCTCATTTATGACCCCTTTTAAAACACAGTGGTTACTTGCAACTGCTCATCACAGGTTCCATATGTCTATAACGTATGAACAGTCCATCCACAGATTGATTTTCCCATCTCAGATTATTTCATGTGGAGAATATTTAGAGGTAAGATGGGGTAAAACAGTCCAATATTTTTATAAGAAATAAGAAATAAAGCAGAGAATCAAGAAAAGTATACAAATGTACATACTTCCTATTCCTATGTTATTTAGAATCTTGCAGCCCCTCAGATTTATCCTAAGGCCCCTTGGGTGGTCCTGACCTCAGTTTGGATAACACCCATTATACAATAACTGTGCATTGCAGAGCCTCTTAAACATTTTTAATGTACTACTATTTAGATATTAGTACCCAAACTTCAAAAACGTGAGCTACTTTGTTAGTTTTCCCTGAAAGACTGAAATGCAGTTTTACAGGGATAACTTTTTTAAGGAACTCATTGTACTTTATTGAAGATTTTCATTTACCTCTGGGCAGGAAAAGATGTTAACGTGGCAGCCCATGTTTTGTTGGACTCACTTTTGTGGTACATAAATCTGTGATAGGTAGTGTCAGACGTTTTAATATCGAAATTTGTAAACGTTATTCATGTAGCGCCATTCAAAACAGTAGTTATAATCTACTTTAAATGACCTGTTGTGTCTTCAACTCAGTTATTGCGTGATTGTTCAGATTAAATTCAATAAAAGAAGTAGAGCTTTGTCTATACAAAACACCAACTTTCCATATGTTCTCTCTTTTATTTTCCCTTGTTCCACATCTTTTTAATCACACACAGCGGGAGCAGTTTCTGCACTATTCCCACTTCATCAGGACTAAACCAGAACTGGACTCTCCACTGGTCACCCAGGCTGCTGACTTCTTTAAGGTAAGATTCATCATGTTACTGCTGTCGAATTAAATCCTTGAATCAGCTTTTCTACTGTCAACTCATTCCAGTAAACATGCTTCAGCGCCCGGTTTTCTCACTGATGTTCACACAATTCTGAATCTATACATTTAATAAGTGTGCCAGGGTCACACAATTCTTATTTGCTTATTTTCTTTTGAGAAAATCTTTTAAATCACAATGTGGGAATGTCATTATGAGTAATTTTGGAGCACATCACAAGCACAAACCAATTAAAGAGGTTTTATTCAACAGTGGCTGCAATTAAAAATGAGCTGTATACAGTAAAGCTAATTACATGTTTAATGTACACTAGAAAAGCCAATTAAAGGCGGATTATAGAGAAAGTAATTTGAGTTTGTAAGCTACAATTAACTAAAACGAATACATTGACAACATCACAAGATTACTATGAGGACTTTACAAGGAGAGATCACAGTGCTTAAAATCTCTGAGGCTACATTGAAGTTGTGAAGTGTTTCACACAGGAGCATTTCTAAGAAACCACCACCAGGAGGCGGTGTGAGTTCATGTCACATCCTGCAGCAGCTTGAACAAATCGTGGATTATGGCTGCAGGAGGGTTTTATTGTTACTGTGATGCTGATGGACGTCAAAGTGGTGCTCAAGTTGAATGATGATGGTGATCATTTTGGGGGTTGTTATGACGATAAAGACAAGACCCAGAAGGAGAATGTGATTTCACAAAGGAGGAAACAACAGATCAAAATGTCATTGTGTTTGTACTGCATTTGTATTTTCCGACCAATAATGAATATCCTTTGTAACTTCAAGATAAAATGACCAAAACAATAACTCAATACAATAACCTGATTACACACGTCTCAAGTGGTAATTATAGCAGACCAAAAGAGCTCTTCACGAGACATAGATTACAAAAACATGTAAACACAGATTTCCACCAATTCCTGTTATCCAGTTCAACTTAAATGTCATTTAATCATCAACCAATAGTTGTACATCATAGGTATTGCTGATGCCCACAATCAGTTTAACCTAAAAAGTGTATTTAGTTATTGTAAGTCTTAACAAGACAAGTGAAAATTGATAAATTGGTGTCCGAAAAAAAAGTTGGAAAAAAATAAACTAAACTATATTTTTCTTTCTTTTTCACAACTTTTCACTTGTCAGTATACATTATAAAATGTTACACGTGAGAAAACTTATTTTCACATGTAAAGAGGAATTAATTTTCTGCATTTACAAAGGAGAAATTGTTCAAAAAGCAAGTGTAGTGAATTCAACTGGAGGTTTTGCTTTGACTTTAAGTCTGACATCATGACGCCGTAAGAGACAGTCAAGTCTGACATTTCCTTAACCCGCAACACCTCGCTTCTCTCCCCTCTCTCACAGTCCAAACTCCCCCTAGCCTCCCCCCTCTCCCCTTTGTCCTTCCCTCACTGTCTTCAGGCTCCCACTCAGAGATTGGAGCAGTACTGCGAGGCCCTGGAGGAGCTGGGAGGGATCAACCCCGCCTCTGACTCCGCCCTCTCCATCTTGAGACACGCCCAGCGGCACGGGGAGGACCTCAGGGCCAGCGACCTCGTCGTCGGATGTCCGGTGAGAATGCCTGTCCCAGTTTATGACTCTGCAACTGTGGATCAAGTCCCACTTTCTTTTCTTAGACGGAAAGAAACAAAGTCATCTTGGTGAGGTCAGGCAGCTGAAAGAGATGGAAGTGTTTAGCACTTCTGCATTTATTATCTAGAGTTCATTATTTACAGACTTTTGTTTTTAAAAAAAGTGATTTTATTAGTATTTATTTTTAATATAATCAAGAACAAACACTCCTTAGGTTAACCATGTTTTAAATGTACTTAAAATAGTATCTGTGGGACTCCCAAGAGCAGAAGTTAATTTGCATTTCTCCAGTTTCTCAAGTTTATTGTGATCAGTGCCGTCTGTGGAGTGTGTGCATGAAGTGAAAATCTGAACTTAAAACAATGAAATAGTCTCTCAAAAATAGAGGAAAAGTAGCAAATAAAAGAAAATGAAAAGATTTTTTTTTTCTTCAGACAGACCACTAGGAAAACGTTTCTCTTGCTCTGCCACTCCTGCAGTTATTATGGATGTAAAATAAAAATTAAAAAACACAGCATTAACCTCTACCAAAAAGTCAGAAAACACCACATCCACTTGCCCCATATTGTGATACTATGACACAGCTGGATCATTCAGAGCTAGTCGTGACAAACGTTCGACTCCCACACACACACACACACTACCCTCTGCTCCCCCTTTCAAGTGATGGGAGAGATTACGACAGCACAAACACTCCCATTGAGCTACTTCAAAATCTCGCTGCCAAAGCTGTCCAAGCAAAAAGACCCTAAGTGTGTGTGCGTAGGTGGGTGTGGACGTGGGTGTTCATAAAGTGTGTGAAGCATCACTTACATCCTGATTCACACGTCACCACAGGTTTAAAAATAAAAATGTTGTGTGACTGGCTGCTGGTAAATGATCAGTCCTTTTAATTTTATTGGCAGAGCAGTTACGGTTGAGACATGTTTATGTACATTTATGTTGCCCCTTTTGCTGTTTGTTTGTGTCTTTGCAAGTAGAGTCTAGTTTAAAGTCCTTAAGGAGCGTTACGTAAGATTTGACTTTTATCAACCTCTGTCTGCCTCTGGTAGGAGTTGCAACAACATCTCTCTTTTAACCCTGTAATTGGTATGAACAAAAAAGCCACTTTTTTTTATTATTTTTTTTACAAAAGACATGAGTCAGCCGGCCAATTAGAGGAAAGATCCAACAGAAAGAAAGCATCCTTGTGAATAGGGAATTCAGTATGTCACCATGCAAGGCACTCTAATAACAACACTGCTTTGTCCTTGTCTTTATTGACTTGAGAATAAAGCTTTTCAGTCTTTGGAGCTGAAATGTCTTGCCACTCTAAATCGAACATTTGAGTATGTGAAGGAGCGAAGGGGTGAGATTTTGCCCCAAAACAGAGAACAGACCAGAATGCAAGTGTTTAAAGCCCCCCGAAAAAGAGCTCCGGTCATGTAATAAAGGTGTCAATAACTTCATGAAGACTTTCAGATTCAACACAGTTATTCATTTTTGTGCTACAGCCATTTGCCATTGTTTTAAGAATCCTAATCTGGCCTTTTACAAGATTTTGTTACCTGTTTCAAGAAAATTAAATTAAACTGGATTGAAAAAAAGTGAAACATTTCAACCCACTGGCAAGGATGGCAAGATGTTAAAACTCAATTTAAGGCTAAATGGCCTCATAAGATAGATGGATAGAAATTAAGATGGTATCTTTCACAGATAAAGGCCCTGGGCCTGGGCCTCAGGCCAAGATAAGTGAATTCTAACGTGTGTGCGTGTGTGTGTTTGTGTACTATGTGTGATTTGAGATCCCAGTGGCGGAGCGCGGCGAGCTGGTGCGGCAGGGCGAGCTGACGGTGTGCGGGGGAGCTCGGAGGAAGCGGGCGGGCGTGAGGAACGTTTTCCTTTACCAGCACGTCGTCATCTTCACCAAACAAAAGAGCCCCGGCCTGGGACGCATCACCTACAGCTACAAACACAGCATCAAGGTTTAGAGCCCACATACACACACTGTCTACACTCTTTTTACTATCTTACTCTCTCCCGAGCGCTCTGTGTTTGAAGAGTTTTGAGAGGAAAATCCACTTTTTGTGTTGATTAAACTGAAAGCAAACTACAACAAACTGAGTCTGAGGTGCTTACATTTCTTTATTCTTTATTATTTTATTATCTTTATATATATCTTACATTGTTTGGCAAGACACTGACGACAAGACAGGAATCTTGTCTTAGTTTTTTTATTCCCTTCCATTCTCTCTACTCTTTTCCAGTCCATCTTGACTTTAACATTTCCGCCCTTTTCTCCCTGCAGACGGGTGAGATGGGTCTGACTCAGAGCGTGGGTGAGGAGGGTATGAAGTTTGAAGTTTGGGTCCGACAGGCCCCTCGAACCAGAGACTGCATCACGCTGCAGGCGAAGGACAGGGAAGACAGGGTGGCCTGGACTCATGACATTGCCCACCTGCTGTGGACACACGCCATCAACAACACAGGTACAGGCTGACCTTTGACCCCAGAGGCCTCAACTTTTAACTCTCCTTTGAAAATTTTAAAAATCCCTTATTGACTTAAAATCTACACAAAACTACGGAGCTCCAAGTGTTGAGATAATAAGTGAAAGGGAAACATTTGGGGAGTACTTCTACATATATGTATGAAGTTGAATAGAGCCTTTTGTGGCTCCAAAGAAAGTCTGATATACTTACTCAAGTGACGAAACTTGACGTAACTTATCTCTGCTTGAAGCTAGCAGCTTGATGCTATATTTGGCGCTACTAGCATAACGCACCTGATTCTTTTGAGTTGCATTGTGGGTAATGTAGACGGCAGGTTTTGACAAGGAAAAAAAAAATGTGTTAAAAAAAAAAGACATTCTTCTGATCCTGCTGCATCAGTTTTTATCTTCTTTTTAAACTGTACGTTATGAGTCCGACATTGTTTTTGGAGTGCAGCGCTAAATTGGTAGAGTACTCTTTAAGTCAATGGAAGTAATAATAAATTTACTTTGCAAATTTTTTCTCAAATCGCCCATATTTTTGTCTGTTTTGGGAGTTGTCTTGATCTTCATTTTCCCGGACACAATCCCAGCATGCACGGGGTATGAAGCAGGAAAAAATCCTGAACAAGTGGCTGCTCAGCCCTCCCTTTGCAAGCACGTAGGAGAAGCTACGGTGGCCGACACGCTCTGTCAGCTCTTGTGCTAAATTATATGTATGGTCTTCCATTTGTTCAAATTTCACTTCTCGTCTTCCTTCTAATAAACCCATTGACTACTACTACTACGCGCTCTGAAAAGGTTGTGCTACTGTAGAAACATGGCGGCACAACAGGACCCGTGGTGTACATAGATAGAAATGGCTCATTCAAAGATAACAAAAACATACCAGTTCATTATGTAAGGTCTTTATAAACCACTGAAAACTAACGTCGTAACTTGGACAAGATGTGAAATTATGGCCCATAACATTGTGCAGGGGGTTGTTTTGGTTAGTGGCTTGGGCTTTCAGTTATTGTTTTTTTTAAAATATTTGTTAGAAAGAAGCAAAAGAGCAACTTCCTCTCAAATGTCTCTCCTTCATAACTTTACCGGGGCTGATAATTGCCTTTCCTAAATAGTAGAGAACACATAGAAACACCAGTACCAGACAATACCAGTTCAGTCTGTTGTTTGATAGTTTTTTTCTTTGCCCGGCTTTGTAAGCACAAGGAACCGTTGGCTATCATGTGTCATATGCACCTCCTTGTATCCATAAAACCTGTGCCTCGGGATCGCGCTCTGTAGTTGTTTCAGATTACAGTATCAGACTGGATAAGATACACTGCAGCTGGCACTCATGAGGCACCGTTACTTGGCTTTCAAACAGCATTGTTCTCATGCACCCAAGCAAACAACAAACAGTATTTTCCCAGATAGACTGAGTTTTTGCCCCATTACACCTGTGTTTTCCTGAATATTCAGTCATTATACTACAGTGTGCTTCATATAAGAGCATCTTGCAAAAACAATGTACATCATGAGGTTTCTGTAAAGAATTGTATTGTTTTTTTATGACTTATTCTCTTTTTCTCGCAGAGTTGTGTCTGAAGGAGTCACTCTGCATGGGAATTTCCAGTAAGTTGCTGCTGGACGCGACAGGAACTCCAAGCTCAGAGCTGGACTCCATCTACAGTCTTAATGACAGAGGTAGGCTAAAAAGGGAATACATCTGTAATACTTGCTACAGGTACTAGAAGCACTGTGCTCTTAGGGAAATTGTGCAGGAAGAAAAGCATTTGCATTAAAGATTTGAATAGGTAGTGTTTTTTTCCAAATTTCCCAATTCCTTAAGGAAAACCCCACTTTGTGCGGTAGAGTAATAAACAGATTTCAGTTCTGTGTCGAGTTTTTATTTGAAATCCTGCACATCCTCTTCTCACCTTACAAATATAGAAAGTCTAAACTGTTTTTCAGTTGAAACTGTGGCTTCAAGAAGTCAGTCAGGTTTGTGACCAGATTGGATTACTGGATAGTTCAGATGTGCTTTCTGAGCTGAAAGTGATGTGGCCCCGAGATTACAGACAGGAAACAAAACGGTGTATCTCCCCATGTGACAAGGTAGCAACGTGGTACATGTTTTTATTTCAATCTCTTGCCCCCGGGCTATTCTATGAATTTTTGATATTTGTCTCTCACTGAGAAATTCTGAGGAGCTGGGATGTGCCTGCAGAGAATATGTAGCGCAGTCAAAGATTTTGGCTATGGAAACACATTTTACTTCTGCTATGATCAAATCCCATCACATCCTATGTCTCCCTTAGACTGTGGCTTTGTCATTCTACACAGTATCCATAAACGACAGATATTAAAGGAAGGACTGCTGTGCACTGTTTAAGACAGCATTTTCAGCTTTATCTCGCATTTCCTGTATTTGTTTCTGTAGGGCTGGGTGATAATTAAAACATGATTGTTTATTGACTTTCAGCAGGATCATATTTACAGATCATGTTATCACTCCATAGATTCCGGTTTAATAACTCTGATCATGCAGTAATTAAAGTAGCATTATTACTCATTAAATGCAGAACATGGAGGAACATGTTTGCTTTGAATTGTGTGATTTTGATTGTGGTTTCTTTGTAGTCACATATATCGATAGTGGACAATTTCTATGAAGCACTATTAATTGTTTTTTTCAGGCTGCTCGGTAGCAGGGGAACAAGCTGTAAACTCAACACTGACTTATTATTTATTTATTTACTCATTTCTTTATTTGACAGGGACTGTGCACAGCTTCCTAGCTGTACCAGAGTTAGCTACAAGCTATGTTATATTTGTAGTCCTTGAGCAGGAAACAGAGAATAACATCTCTGTTATAAAGTTAAAATGGCAAATGCATTAACAAATAGTTACGTAGTTACACATCCAGCAGACACAGAGTAACATTTGCATTAATTTGAAGTTTATGGCCACAATATTAGTCCAATATTCACTCTCCTTTTAGCTCTGTTTCTGGACTTCATCAACTCCTGAGAAAAATATCTAACTATGTACCTGCTAAATGTTGCACTATGTTCACAAGCTAGTTGCTAACGTTGTCTGTCTGCTGTTTGGTGCCGGGCAGGTAAGAGGGATTTGTAAAAACAAAAACACTGGGCTGAAAGATGCTAAAAACACTCTGTACAGCTGAGGGCAATGTTGTTGGGTGATAATTATCTCTTGGAACACCACTGCGAGTGATCCCTTACACATTACACATAGACATATCTGCTGTTCTAATAAAAGTGCTACTTTAATATTAAAGGATTTTGATTATTCCTATGTAGATAACTGGTCAAATATTGAGATATTTCCTGAGTGGCTGCAATGTAGTTTGGTCGCAGAAGTCCATTAGGCAATCCTAAACTTCTGTATCTGTTCAATGTTCATGGTATGAATTAAGGTAAATCTACCAATTCTATGAAAAATGTTTAATGGTATCAGCAACATTAGCACACTCTCCATGTGAGGTGGGTTGAAGGGAAGTAGCAGTTTCAGTCTTAGTCACAAAATAATACCTGGAATACACATTATAAATTGATGCTGTATAATTATATTGCAACATCTGAGAGTGGTGTTTCCCTTTAAGAAACATGGCCCTTCCACAGGGTTAAAACATAAAATATTGAAATAAAAACACACAATCTGAAATGTAATTCTTCACATTCCAGACCCACCATCCAGTCTCCAAAGGCCGCTGTTGCCCTAGAGCCAAAGCGATTTCCCATTCATCGCTCAGTGTAATGCACATACTGCTCACCAGGTGTCTCATTGAGTGCAGCAGCTCAGGATTTCAATGCATGAATTGTCCTCCGGGACTGAACTCAGTGTTAGAAATTCATTGAACAGGATGAGAAAAATGCCTTCTCTCTCTGGCTCCTCTCTCTGACAAGAAAACATTGCGACACAATTATTTGTGCATTATAGTGCATACACACAATGCTAATGTAAATGGCAAACAATCCATGCATGAAAATCACGCCTGCATGCAGGATGCTATCATTATCTGAACTCCACTACCCAGAGCAAAATATATATTTTAAGTGTGTCTAACACCAGCTGAATTTACTGAGTTTTATACTATGTGTTAACCTATAAGGACCTCTTTCACACACCGTCTGTCCTTTAGTCCACAGTAGCTGCTCAGACTCCTCCTCTGTTGGCAGTCAGAAGGAGGGGGGATCCCCGGCATCTGGGAGGGACCCCAGGAGAAGCTCTGGATCAACAAGTTACTCACAGGTGGGGTCACAGTGTACCCACATAACACACACTCCAGTGATTCGAAAGTGGATGAAAAAAAATGCATTAGCAGAAATCTCACTAGCAAGGACCACACCACCAACAGATGCATTCAAATGATTAATTAATGGAACAAAAAGATTGTGTGCGAGGCTTGGACAGCTTTTGTTTGGTACCACTCATAACCCTATACGGAGAGGAAGAAGGGGGTGGGGTGCAGAATATGAGAGCGAAGAAGAGGAGATGTGTTATGTGGTTATTTATGGAAATGATGGAAGTGGTATAATTGAGGTGTGGCCCTGCTCCTGAAACTCTGCCAGAGAGCTCCAATAATCAACACTTCATATAGATATGAAATGTGAGGAATGTTAACGGATGAGGGAAGGTTGGGGGTTTTCTTTTCTTTCCCATTAAAATCAAGCCTTTTTTCCAATGCCAGAAGGATTTCCAGGAATCTTATTAAGGAACTTTACCTGCATTTCCCCATAAATCCCTGATAGGATTTTCTGATGGCCCAGCAACTATTAGGGTGGAGTTTGCAATGCTAAACATGTGTAACGACAAGCCTTAAGACTGCTAATGCATACCACATTTTTCTAACCACATGCTGTGGGTGTCACTTGTATCAGTTCAGTCAGCCAACTCAGGGAATGGATTATTTTGTCAATGTACAATATGTACAGCGTTGATATTTGGCAACAAGCCTCTGATTTTCTCACTCCCGGAGCACCAAACATACCAATGATATTAACTTTCCTTGTGGGAGAACGCAGATTCACAGCCTACAGGTGGATGGTGTGGTGGAGTGGTGCTTATGAAATGCTGAATGAACAGCAGCCACACCGTCAGGCCAACAGTAGCCGTAAACGACAGCTTTGCTTTCAAGCTCTGATTCTGTTGCTCTCCAAATATGGCACAGCAGGAATTGGGGAGTGATTATACTAACTTCCCTTGTAGCAGAATCTGAGTCTACAGGTGGATTCTGTGGTGGAGTGGTGCATTATGATATGCTGTATGAACAGGAGACACAATGTCATTAAAAAGAAGTGGCGGTAAAAGACAGCAAGGATTTCAGGTGAGCAGTGAGGCAGCAAGAAAGTAAGCTGAGAAAAGTACACACAGTTGCGGTTAGAGAAGCACAGCATGTAAATGTGAACAAGGTAGAAGGCTTTGCTTAATTATTAGAACCAGAGACGGTATTTTTTTCCCTGCGCCAACCCATCTAAAAACAAGTAAGAGTAAAAAGAGTGGGCCTCTGAGACAAAGAGTAAATGAGAGAAGCAAAACTCACAACAATTTTGTTTTCAATGTGGATAAAAAAATAAAAATGACTTTCCCTTTCAACTTTAACTGTTGGCCAGTACTGTAACAAGTCCACAGCAGTCTGTGTTGTTGTCATGGTTTGGGGCAGGCCTGGCCACTATGGAAATAAGTTATTTTAACTTCTGGTGATTTTATCCTCTTTCTGTGTGCAGTTTGCATGATCTCCCCATGTCTGCGTGGGTTCTCTCCGTGTGCTCCGGCTTTCTCCCACAGTCTAAAGACATGCAGGCTAGGTTAATTGGTGACTCCAGAGGTTGTTTTGTTCCTCTGTGGCCTACGATGGACTGGCGACCTGTCCATGGTATACCTCGCCTCTCGCCCATTGTCAACTGGGATTGGCTCCAGCCCCCCGTGACCCTGCACGGATAATCAGTTATAGATAATGGATAGATGGATTTTATCCTGTTGCACAGTTCAGTTTTATGTACAACACTTTGTCTGTTTTACAGTTTGTTCTATTCTGTTAGTTTTGTGTTTCTGCTTGTCCATTGGTTGTCTAATGACAGAATCATGCCAAACCCCATAAACACATAGCAGGAGGGTTAGGTGTTAAGATGCTGACCATGAACCACAACATGCCCGGTTCATTTCCGGCTGTTCTCCATCTCTCTCTCTCTCTCTCATTTCATTTCATGTCTCTGATATTTCTGTCTAATGAAGGCAAAAATATGCAAGAACTCTTAATAGTATCATCCACCTCTGCAAGTATTTTTTCAAGAGTGTTTGCCTCCATTCGATAGCAGATAGCAAGGTGACAAGGAATGGGGGTGAAGAGAAAATAGGCAAGACATGCAACAAATGTTCCCAGCTGCACTCAAACCGGAGATGTTGCAATCACATGGTCAGGGTCTTAGACCCCAGAGGCCTGAAATCTGTCATTGTCTGCTCTTTTAGCAGTAATTTGCCTCCATGCATGGTTATTTTTCTTTAGGGTGAGTGCATTCATAAGCCCATTTCCAGCACTATGAGTTTTCTCACGTGTTTTTCCTTTCAAACTAAACGTCTTTGTTATTTTTGCAAAACAGAAAACACATCTTATATGTTCCTCAGCTGCTGTGAAAAGGCAGCCATTTGTATGTGACCTACGGTATGTCGGATATCCACCAAACAGCAACAGCATTTCTATATGTTAGTCAAGTGAAGATAGTGTGCATCCTCTTAGCTGTAAGGAAACAGCACTACCTGCCATCTCCATAGTTTAAATGAATTTGCTCTGTGCACACACACACACACACACACACAGACAGACAAACACACACACATTCTCTCAATCTCCTTATCTAGCAAACAGAATATGACAGATTGGCAAACAGACTGCGCTGAGAACAGATTGACAGACAGACGGACACACGCAGCACAAACAGATAGGGCAAACACACAGACAGCGATATGCACATATTCAACAACAGAGGGAGGATTGCCGCTTGTGCCCACCTACATACACACTTTGGCATGCCTGCACACTGTAGCGTAGAATAAAAAAATGTTACTGATTCTTGTTTTTTCTCCCCTTCTCAGAGTCAGTCTCCCTCTACAGCTGTGTAACTGCCATCTCAATAAGAGTAAGTTAGTGCGTTTATCATGTTTCTTTCATCTTTCTTTCTCTCTGTTGTTGCTTTCGTTACAGCTGCTACTTATATCGCCGCATCCCTGCCTCTCTCACTTTCTGATTTTACACATTTTTACTGATTCCTCACTCTTTTTCTCCAGAAGAAATACACAAATGTATCCTGAAGAATGCTTGAGATTTATGTAACTAACATTTTAAAATGTAAAAATGAAATGATTATTTTCTTTTTTTCTCTTCCCATAACTTTTTACAATCAGAAACTGGACCCTGGACTTTTAAAGATTTAAACATCTCTATTCCACCTCTGGGCAAGCTAAACTGGACTTCGAAGAGCAAGAAGACAAAAGATCTGAAAATCTGAACTTCTCCCACATGCTTGCTCTCCTTCCCTTTGCACCCCTTCACCTCCTTAAAACAAACAAAATGCCAGCAGATTAGCCGAAGCAGCACTGCAGTGCATTTTAAACCGCCCAGCTCTGATATGAACCCCTAAAGAAAAGCTTCCTTCAAAAAGGATCAAAACTGCCCTGTTTAAACCATGACAAGCACCAGCGGGGCTCTCTGCACTCCGCCATTTTGGATCTGCCAGTCTCAGTTGCTGGCAGAGTCATTGACACCAAAGGCACTTCAGCCACACAGTGCGGCCATTGTCTGCCCCACGGCTCCCCACTAGGCCAAACCACTTGGTCTGAACCACTGACTGCCTGGCTGGCTGACTGTACGCATCACATGCTCCAGCAACTGATAATAAACAGGAAGTGATACACAGGGCGTAAATCCACCGTAGAATTGCAGATTTAGAATGTTTTATGTTCTTTGTGATTTTCATAACGATGAATTGAGTACTGTAGGCTTTTTTTTTCTCTCCTCCCTGTGTAAAAATGTGTGGCATAGGCTAGGTGTGATTGCATCTATGTAAATGAGGCAGGGGTGGTGTGAGCATACACACACACACACACACACACACACACAGTGTCCCTCAACACATGCAGTCATTCTTATTGTTATAAGACAGTGGAGCACTATTCCCATTCACGTGCTCACACACTCACTGAGGCCATTTTAGAGCCTGGTACAGTTGCTAAATCAACGACAGGACACAGACTGTAAGCGTTGCCTTGATGATGAACGGGAATGTCTTACAGTATCATATCCGACTGCTATATACATTCTGTTACTGTGTTTGTTTAAGCTAATTATGTTGTATTAACACAGTGGCAAGGTTTTAAGGGCGACCTGGTTTTTAGTCTTCTTGGTGCCTTAAAAAAGTTCTTCAGTGTACTGATTATGTTACAAGAAGTGCTGATAATGAATTTAATACTATACCTTTTAATATAAGATGCCATATTCCGTATGCCAAAGGTATAAAATGGGTGTCTGTGCAATGTTGATTTGTGTACAAAAATATATTGTTGTTGCATTTAGACTAAGCTTTCCTGATTGGAGTGTTTTCTCCATAAAATGGAGAAAGGTGGATCTGTTCAGTGTGCTATTCTGGTTTTACTGTTTTGGTGCTTGCGGCCAGAAGACAAGTGATATCTTCAAAGCCTATTTCCTAAAATGTTTGAGATGTTGAAGTCGTGACGTCAGGGGACTGCTTTATCCTAAATCTTAAAGAAATAGTTTGACATTTTGGAAAATGGAGTTAGAGGAGAAGGGCGATACCACTGCAGCTGTTTAGCTTAGCTCAAAACCCCATGTACCAGCACATCTTAAGCTCAGTAATTAACATGCTGTCACTTTGCTTAATCCGCAATCACAAACCGTGGAGCAAAAAGGACAAGTTATTGTTTAATGGGCCAGAGTATTTATTGGCCGGGCAGAGCACCTGCCTGGACGCCAGTTATGTGTAAAAGTATTTTGTATGGATTAAAGAAATTTTTGGAGTGGGTAGGCAGATTTTGTAACCTTAAAACAGTGGTAGGCTAGTGGTATCCCTCTGCATCCAGTCTTTGTGCTAAGCAAAACTAAGCTAGCTTCATATTGACCAGTGGAATCAATCTTCTCATCTAACACTCAAGCAAATAAGCCTATTTCCCAAAATGTAGAACTTTCCCTTTAAGGTAGCATATCTCAAAATTAATGGAACATGCAATGAAAATAACTTCCAGAACAGCAACTTAACCTCTCCAACTCTGCAAGACTCACAAGTGGCTCTATTAATAATAACACTGGTGAATTTTATTCAAACTCTCAGAACAAAAAAATATATGAGGAAATTAAATGAGTACTGAATGTGTACAAAAGTATATAACCATATCTAGAACTTGTCATTTTATGTTACAATGCAGCCAAAAAAGTTTCATATGATGACATATACGTAGGTAATAAGAGTATGCACAGTCAATAAAACATCATCCGTGTGTATGACTATCAAACCATAACATGCTTGAGGTACAATATGAAACCAGCAGGTAGCGAAAGCCAGCAGCAGCGGGAGGTTAAGCTCATCTCTGCAGACAGTAGCAGCAGCTCGTCACCGTTATCAGATTTAGCACGTTTCATATCTGCATTCCAATTCAAAAATCACAAATGGCTATTGAGCTGTTTTCTTAATCAATATGTAATTTGTTGGCTTGGAGTAGCCTTGTACACTCCATAGCCTTTAGCTGTTTGGTACATTGCGTTATATTGGAAGCAATGTAATGAACACCATCTTTCATTCTTACTGCAGTATAGATTGTCATATGCAGAATTGTTCACTTTTGTATGCCACGGCAGGGCAGTATTAATGTATAGAAACTTTTTTCTTGCTCTTTTGCTATGACACACTCTGCCTGATGTTTACATTTTTTGGGAAGGAATGTGGAATGTTTGAAATGCATGTTCTGCTTACTTGATAATTGTACTGTTTTATACTTTTCTGTGTTGAATTAAAACTGGATGCAAGTTCAAACCTCTTAGAGGGAATTGTTTTTTTGGGGGGGGGGGGGGGGTAGAGGTTGCACTTGAACCTTTTAGCAGGTCTAACCTCAAAACGAGGCCTGTAACCTCATAACCCCAAACTTGCTCTAATGAGCGGGGTCCCTCCTCTGAGAGCCAGCTGTACTGCTGCTTCCACCAGGCCTCACAAAAACCAGAATGATTAGATAACTACAGTGCAGCGCCATATCAAATAGTTCCAGGGATCAAATTCTCTGAAGGAGGGAGGGCAGATCGAGAGCACGAGTGTGTGAGTCCATCTGTGCATGTGAGGGACATGGAGAGAGGAATGAGAGATAAAGGGTGGGCAAAGAGGGGGGAGGGGGGAACAGGAAGGGGCAGAAATGAGGGAGAGAGAGAAAGAGAGCGACAGAGGAGAAGGACAGGAGACAGTAGGTGGGAATGATGGGAAATGAGCGAGGGCGAAGGGGCAGACAGACAGAGAGGCACAGCCAAGGGGAGAGCAGGAGCACAAGGGGGAGAGGAAGAATAGAGAGGGGGGCTTATAGAAAGAGGGAGACACAAAGTAGAGTTAGAACTTTTTTTTCCAATGGAGAGAACTAAGAGAGGGCCGAGAGAGCTGCAGAATGGATGAAGGAGAGAGAGTGAGCGGGGTAAAAGGGGGGATGTTGACAAAGCAGCGAGACTGTGGCGAACAAAGAGAACGTGAAGAGAATGAGTCGGGGGAAACATCAAAGGGATTTTTCAGGCCCGGTTACCGGGACAACAGACATTTGCATGCGATTAGCTTTTTACATCATATTAAGAAGGGTTAGGGTGAGGGAGGGAGGAGGGGAACTATAGATCATACACACACACACACACACTGTACGAGATAGTGAGAGGGAAAAAATAGAGAAAGAAAAAGAGGGACGTTGGTCATCTCACGCGGATAAACTGACTTATAGGCAGCCAGCCAAGCGTTTCTTTTGTAAATGAGAGTGCATGTTGAGGGGAGATACAGTAATATGCCGGCGCAGACATTTTGGCAAAGGGAGGTCAAAGCAGCTAGTGTGTGTTCTTTTATTTTAGTTGTTTTTTTCTGTTTTGAATACAAGTTTAACACCAATGATTTCAAGCAGTGAGGATCAATCTGCCACCGAAACCTGTGAACGCTGATTTAAAGCGTCATTTGTGTTTATTTTACTGTCACACTATTGCATCAAATTCATCAGTAATTTGTCCACGTTATTTGACCAGAAATCTATATATCTATATCTATCTATATTTTAAGCTGCAGAGTATAAGCCAGACTTAAAATATAATGAAATCGATCCAATATAAAGAGAGCGATCAAGGATGAACCAAGCAGATGTGATAAAATACTATTATAATGGATATATCAGCGTGTCGTCGCTTCTAAAAGAGGACCATGCAAACACAATTTTCAGATAAACTGAAGGAGTGTATGTTGCTTTACGGATTGAGAAGATTCACTCACTTCTTAAGCAAAGCAAACCATTTCAAAACCCATTATGAGCAGAAAAATGCGTTGTCACAAAGCTGAAAACAAGGCTGACATTTTGGAGATACATGTTTTTCACAGGACAACGAAGATATGCAACACATTAAGATTCTGGAAAATAACTCCATACAATAGATTGATTGTTATATCCTAAATTTCCAACAGAATCATCTTATAAGCCCTCCACACGTATGGTCTCACATATATAGACACAATGTCTAGACCCAGGTATATATAAATATAAAAACCTGAGTGGATGGATCCACATTACACCATAAAGGCCTCGTTGTTTGCACACATGCAGTGCATACATCACTCTGTCAAAAAAAAAGCACCTCACACAACCTTCCCTGCAATCGTAAAAGCCATTAAACATGTTCCTATGGGCAGACACCCTCCGGCATTTTACACATGTAATATTATCCCACCATATCTCTCCTCCACCCCTCTTTCTCCTTCCTTCCCTCTTTCCTTCCCTCGCTCCTGTCTCTCCATCAATCCACGTCCCCTACACTTCCCCTCCCACTTTCCCCTCCATCTCCATCACCATCTCCATCCCTTTTCTCTCTCTCTCCCCTTTCTATCCATCCATTTTACTCCCTCCCCTCTTAATCTCCACCTCTCCCTCTTTATATTTCCCCTCCCCTTTCTTTTTTCTTCTTCCTCTCTGGCCTGCTCTGCTCTCTCCGTCTCTCTGAGTGTGTGTGTGTGTGTGTGTGTGATGCTTCAGTGCCCTCTGTATTGTGGCTGCATTGTGCCAGTAGGCGTCGCCGCGACAGCCGTTGTCACGGCAGCATTGTGATGGGGGGTGGTGGGGTGTCTGTGTGGGGGGTGGGGTGGGGACGGGTGTATTACAGTATCAATACCCTGACACTGCGACAAAAAGGACAGCAGCCGTAGCCACATATCACTCCACCTCTGCACTCCTACTCCTCCTCCTCCGTCGTCTCCTTCCTCCCTCCTTCCATCCCTCCCTGCGACCCCCCACTCCCCCCCCCCAATCAATTCCCCCTCCCCTCCTTTCAATTGATTTCCCACCATATCTCACTGAATATGTAGGTATTGATCCCCTCCTCCCTAGCCTCATCCCTCGCTCCTTTCTTTCTCTCCTCTTGTTTTACTCAAACATCTATCAGATTTCATCCCCTCTATCTAAGCCCCTCCACCCTTATCTCACTCCATCTCTCTCTCCCTCTTTCTCTCTCTCTAACACACACACACACACACTTTCCTCATCTTTCATTTCATCTCCCCAATTCTTTCCCTCTCTCTGTGCCATCTCTTCTGCCCCCCCTCACTCCTCCCTCCATCACACCTCCCTCCCCGTCTCCCTCCCTCTCGGCTGTTTTTTTTTGTTGTTGTTTTGTTTTTTTGGGTTTTGTGTGTATGTGTGTGTGTCTGTCTCACTCACTCTCTGAATATTAATTGGTGCATTTCTGCTGCGGCGGAGAAAACAATCAAAGCGTCAGGGGCGGGTGATGATGCCATTGTGGCAGCAGCAAACACGTACACATATGTACCGTGAGTATACACACAAACACAAACAAGAGTGCGAAGGGGAAACACACAAACAAGACAGACAGACACACACACACACACACACATACACATTACAGTTACACATCAGCAGACAGAGAACACATAAATATGGGCACTTGTATACACATATATGCTGCTGACATGCAAAATGTGCTCACCCACACACACACTCATACACACACATTGATTTACTATGTACACACACTGAGACAAGCATGCACTGCACATATGCCACAGACTTAGTCAGTCACTCTCAGATAGCTACACAATAGCTGGCTTACAATGGCTGATCCAGGAGATGTTCTGCGTCAGCAAAGACATTTGAATTTCCCAAGCAACATTTTCCTTCACACAGTACTTGAGCACATCTCATTTAAAGCAACATTATGTAAGAATAGGTATTTTTTGCAACTTGGAACCCCTACAGTTTTGGAGAGCATGGGGGGGGCCTTACACTGCTAGCACAGGAGCTAGCAGTGTAAGGACCAACACCCCCCGGTGCTCAGCTGCACGGCTAACTCTGAGCTAACTAGCTATTGGCAGCTACAGTTAGCAGCAGTTAGCGGTTATTTTAGGAACCAGTAAAACAATATGTCGATCAAGAAAGTAATAACAAAAATTACACCAAAATCAAGTGGTGTTTCTGTACAGTGCTCAGTGACGCCCGGCCTTCAGAAACACTCCACTCCAGCATTTATTGTTTCTCCAACCTTCTTCTCGTCTCATTTGTCACTATTGTCCAAGCAGCTCATGGAGCGAAAGACCCATAGCTAGTTAGGCACATAGTGCCAGAACAGGCATTACAAGGTATTGTACCATAAAAATTATTTTGCAATCCGTTCTCACTCCAAAGTTGCCACATATGGATGGTCTAGACCCCTTGGCGTCCGTTTGTAATGTACTTATAAGCACTGGGGAAAGCGTCACTTATGAACGCTAAAAGCTGATGTAGGATATAAATAACAGAAAAGTCAGAGTGAAGAGGTGGTTGAAGTGGATGGTGAAGTGGATTGAGACATTTCTCAATGTTAACCACTAGTTTTATTTTGAAATTCTAAGAAGATGTTGTATATTTATTATTGCCAACTTAACAGCGGAGCCTTACACCTAAAAAATGACACAAAGGAGGTACCCAGGGTCTTGACCATATGTGATGAGTTTGGAGAAAGAATGTGTTGAATTTTGAAGCAGTTACTTTAAGGTAAAATTATTGCATAATGTTATTTTAAATGTTAAAAATAATTAAATCAAAGCATTTAAAAGTAAGAGAAGTGAACATTTCTGTAATTATTACTGAACAGGCTATTCAACTGGCTTTTTGTTGTTCAGTCTGTTCTGTATCTCACTCTGTAACTCTCTTTGATAAAGGCTGAGAGGTGGTGGAAGAGGCGTGTGGGCTTCATCACTCCACTCGCATCCTGGCCCACGTACTGTAGATTTGACTCTCTGCTTTTCGTTGTTGTCGTTTGCCCTTATACAGTATAATACTCATGCAGGCCACTTACACGGAAAATGGAATGCAAGAACGAGTCGGCGGAAAAACAAAGTCTGTGTTGAATTCTGCACTTGAGACTTTAAAATGCTGAAGTAGATGGAGCAGATAAAGCCCAAGGTCTAATGAAAATATTTGAGTTAAATCAAGAGCCAACTTGTTGAAAGACCTTTTTTATAACAACAAATGATAACAGGATTCAAATTCCAATGCAAGTTAATATGACTATGTGTCCCAAATCTAGATCAGTCATATCAAGAACGTGGATATGCACTCAACCAGATTAAAACTGAATCTGATAGAAAGTTGGTGGGTAAGGCTCTTATTGTCTGTTCATTTGTCTGTAGCTGTTTGACCTCCCCTGTGTAGAATGATGTAGGCCTATGTGCAGAGTTTGACTTTTCACATTCATCTGCTGAAGAAGAAAGGTTTCTCTGTGCTCATCCAAAATCTGAATTTAAAACCAGTTTGTCCACTAGCAGGCCAAGCATGGTCCAGTGTGAAACTTACACAAATGTGATGTGGAAACTTGAAACCGGCAGCAGACAAACTTTTGCACATTTACTGTTTGGTTCAACAAGTCCTCATACCTGAACAACAAACTAGCTCCCCAAAACGAGATACTGTATGATGGTTTGGAAGTAGGCTACCAGTCAACTGACAGACATATCGGACCTTAAGTACTTGATGTAAGTCACATAAGTCGTATGATGTTAAACATGTGGTTAATGTGTAACGGTAAAGGTATATCAGGTTGGTTAGGAAAAGATTGTAGTTTGGGTGAAAAAAGTGAGTTGGGTAAGTCACATGACTTTGAGTGAGTAACTCCTTTTAAGCAGAAACTGTAAATAAGTCAAAGGTGACTTGGTTTCACATCTTGGTCTCCTGAGTGAAAGTCTTGAGTTTGTTTGACCCATCCGTCCCCCCCAACCACATCCTTACATGGACACTTTTTAAACTGTCACCTGACTTCCTCATGTGCTCCCATTATACACCCACCAGACGTCACGGCCTAATAATAAACATAATTAAAATGGGTAATTAAAAGCTGATGCACAATCAAACTATACAGTTGTATTTCTGATGAGGATGGGCAGGTTTGCGTCATGTTTCCAGCAGCAGCAGACAGACCTTTTCAGCAAAAAGAAAAAGCTCTGATAAGCCCACCGTACACTACCTGCCCAGAACCAAAAGGCAGACAGACGAATTAGCAACCAGCTGGTAAAGAAAGTCAAAACAGCTGAAGACTGAGATAGTTTTCTTATAAGCTGGCCAACTACAGAGCTAAAATAAGAGTTGTATTGGACTCAAATTCATCAGGTGGTCAGAGACATCATTTGCAAAAGGATGTTGCTCCATGTGTGTGTGCTGGATTTGTGAATATGCAAATAGTTAGCCATAACTTTTTAAGTAGATGGCGTCTGTCAGTTTGTTTTGGATTTATTCTACTTTCAACTGGCCAAAACTCTATAAATATAGCTGTGTATAAATGTTCATGTTTAAGCACAGGGAGGCGCACCAAACCACACCCCATTAATAAGAGGACACATAAGATGACACAGTGGATATTTTATGCAAATTGTGTTGATGTGGGTACATGGGTTGGAGGGGATGTGCACCTGCGGCAATTAAACCATTGTCAACTGAAAAAAGCTGCCGTGTACAAAAGAGCGTGAGAAGCCATTATTTACATAGAACACAATATAACTACTATATTACTATGTTGTATAACTATTAATACTTTGCCTGGGCTGTCTATTTTCATGAAGTCAAATTTTGACTGCATGCATGCTTTTATTTTGTAAGGAGTATTTTTCCCAAAGCATACTGTACTTTTACTCTGCCTTTCCCACTGTTGCTATTTTTGCTGGTGGGGGACCCCCTGGAAACCTCCTCAGGGACTCCTGGTGGTCCCCGGACCTTATGTTGGGCACCCCTACATCCAAATATGTGCACTTAGTATCTTCCCATCCTGTAAGTGGCCATGTGCTTCCGGGGTGGCTCACCACAACATTTAGACTGCCCCTCGTTCATATCATCACTTTTAAAACACACTTCAATTGGTGTGAAACTTTTTCCCCCCTTCTTCTTTTTCTTCTTCTTCTTCTTCTCCTTCCTCCACCAAAAAAAAACGTCCCTCCAAACTGTCAGCTACCCGCCACCCCAGATGCCATATTTAGGATACAAATGTGAAGAGATGACAGCGTTGTAAAATGGTGCCCGTGCTGAGATTATAATTAACATTTCCAACCTACATCACTCTCCCTCCCACTTCTCCTCTGCTTCTCCCTATTCACCCACTCCTGTACAATAAATGGGAAAAAACGCTAGAAGAAAGCAGAGAAAGGGAGAAGGAAAAGAAAGGGAGATGGAGGAGGACAAGGAGGAGGAGAGAGTGAGAGAGAGAGAGAGAGAGAGAGAGAGAAAGGGAGAGAAGAGGGTGACCAAACGGAGGGAGGAGGGAGGGGGAAACGGCGTATGCTTGTATACAACCCTGATTTCCATTTTTTTCCCAACTCGTAATGTATTTAATTCAAGTGAAACGTAATCATGACGTGTCGTGTCATTAATCTCCTCGCCGCCTCTCCCGTAAGTACACTGAGTCTTTACTTTCAACATATACCCTATATCTTCATTTATCTAGTTTAATTTTGATCCACCACTATGTTTACATATACACTTTTATGCATGGTGGCGTGAAACACAGGTGATGAAACATCCAAAATTGTTTCATTTATTGCGACTGTTGTTGCCTTTTTTCCTCCACGAGCACCACACGGGATAATAGCCAATATAGTTGTTGTTGTGTGTTATTTGTCAGGCTACTCCGCTTTTTATTTGCAGTTTGGATTGTGTGCGTGTGTGTGCGTATGCGCGCGCGTGTGCTTGCTTGCGAGTGATCGGCATGAAGCATGTATGTATGGATATGTATGTAGGTTATGTAGGGTCTGTAACCGCGCGCTCCGGACCACTTTACGTGTGTGTCATGTATGTAAGCCGGTGTATGTGCGCGCGTGGCCGACATGCATGTAGCCTCCGATCCCTCCTATAGCCCGTGACATGACAAAAAAACCCCGGAGAAATGCACTGTTTCCCCACATAATTCAGAAAACACTCGGCGTAACGTTTTAAATAAGCCGATTCGGCAAGTCAACTCGAAATTAAACGCGACTTTAAAATGGTCGCAAGTGCACGAAAAGTCACTCGGGAGTGGTTAAAGATGTATTTTTTTAAATTCGCGTAACTTTAACCAAGTTGTGTTAGCTAGCAGTTATTTCTACCCACGCGAGAAAACCAGTTTTGAAACGAGGCAGCGCTATGACCTCTTCTCCTTTATCCCTTTTTAACCTCTCCGAAAAACGACGTTTGACCAAAAAAGTAGCTTTTACAAAAAGAGGCACAAGTTCTCGGTGCGTAACGGAGGATTTCGATAAGCCGCAGACATATTGTCAAGGCGTAAAAGTGGATTTTTGCATGTTAGCAAGTTGATATACAAAGCGCAATTTGTGGGTAGATGCGATTAGCTTGACTAATTCTTTTGTTGGACACACATTAGGCATTGTGTAGTGCATTGTTTTCGAGATAAGCACTGCCACTTTCATCTGGGATGTGCGCAAAAACGCATCCAGAGTGTAATAGTGTTTTATAAAGGGTATACTTTCACCACCTTTTACTACGATGTTTACTACAAACGGTTTAGTTGTCCTAACATCACCTCCAGTGTCTTAACTACAAGCTCAGAAAGTAGCATAGCAAGTGTGGCATGCAACGCTGTAGCCGTGTGTGAGAGCAAAACGCGTGTTGCCAAATTGTAGCCTATTCTGTACAGAGAAGTTACCGGTTTTTCATCTGCGGTTGAAAAATGTGCGTTTTTGGACACGATGTCGCTTTTTTGGGGACTGATGTCGGTTTTGGGAGATTGGCAGAGGATTCAAGATGAAATCCATGATGGCACTTTTTTTCCTCCCGTCCTCTGCCTGCTCGCTCACTCGTCTTTTCCCCTCCCTTAATCTTTTGTATAGAAAATTTAAGAACAAAATGGAGCAGGGGAGAGAGCGATAGATAGGCTGACATGACACACACACGCCACCCCCGACTTCTAAAAACTACGTCCCACTGTTTATGATTTTTAATCGCATTTTTTGGAAGCGGGATTGTGCGCGGACACCATCTGCGGGCAGGGTTAATCTCGTTTTAGTGGGGGTGTTTATTAGTGCATTGTTTGTTGATGGTTATTTATTTCATTAATGTGCCTCTAATTGAGATGGCCGCGAGAGAGAAGAGGGGAAAGAGCGACTGAAAATGGTTGCACGTTATTGACGCACATCATAGGGGCGAGGAGGAAATTCCTCATGAGATAAGGCGCAGACGTGTCATCTGGGTTGACCAAAGACACTCCTGTCGGCTTTTCCATATCCAATGGAATATGTTTAGAGATCCTGAAATGCCCTATTTTTTTATCCACCCAAAATGTCACACTTTTGAGAGCATGTGCACAGTGGAAGTAGGTTGACATTGCTGGCTTGTCCTATAAATAGGGGGGTTATGGAGCATCCTTAAACTCTACTTCATCTTATAATTTGGGGATTTTTATATTCTCTAAATCAAATAAACCTTAACTACACATCCTCTTAACAAATCCTCTTTTAGATGAAAGCATATATTGCCTTAAAAAAAAGAGTAAATCCTGAAAACTGTATACATTCTTGTTGCCCAATTGAGTGACTTTTTGTTATTAGTGATGTTAACAGGCTACTAAAATCTTATCACCGTCCAGCCTTTGCCAGAAACTAACGAGACATATCCACATAGTATTAAAACATAAAAAGAACCATATCTCTGTTGGAAAACTATCCCCCAACACCCCTACAGGTTGTCTACCTTTTGATACAAGATGAGGATTTCACACTGCAAGTACTCCCCAGGAACCTACTGTACTAATGAACATGAGACACTGGTCCTGTGTTAAAAGAGCGTCTAATGGTTTTGCTTCATTCAGACCCTTCTCTGCCTGTTGTGCTGAAGTAGTATCCTCCTCCTCCTCCTCTGCCACTATCAAAGCCGCCTCCTCCCCATCTTTGTACATACTGTACTGTACTTGTGGGGGCACATACACCCCATCCAGGTGGCTCTTGGGGAAGATATTGTATGTGACAGAGAAAGAGACAGAGAGAGAGAGAGAGTAAAAGGGAGAGGAGTGTAGCACCAATCAAGGCTTCTGATTGATATAATTGGGTCATTAGTGCGCTGCGGGAGAGGCACCTGCTTGCCCTCAGTTAGGGAGAATCTACTGCATTGTGACATTTTGAGACTGTTGAGAGTTCTGCTGGCTGCTCGGGATTAGTGTGTATTTAGAGCATTAGGGTCTTACTTAAATAGTACGCCACTTGTGCCACTTGTACTGAGTTCACTGGTTTCAAACTGATTTTCACCATAGAGGTGGACAGGTAGGTTCACTTTTCCTCTCCGTCCTGTGTGTTTGTGTGTGTGTGTGTGTTTTGACTGACGAAAATCATAATTTTGGTAGCAAAGCAATCTAACTGGTCACAGCAGTGAGATCATAGCACCGGCAGGAAGAGCCTGGTGTGATTTAAAACAGCAGGTCAAGCAAAAGATAGAGCCACAGTGGTCCGATCATCAAGAGATGGTGAGCAGAAGAAGACTAAAGGTTAAAGATATTAAGGCATCAATGTCCTCCAATCACAGAGCTTGTTGGGTGGTTGGAGCAGGGTCTGAAACCCACACCTTTACTCTGTTGCTACATTCGACAATTTCTGTGACTTTCTGAAACTGACAATCTGATAAGTGTGCCCACTTCACGTAGCCGTTGGCCAGATCTGTGGAGGTGAGAAGTAAGGTAGTTTTGAACTTCCCTCAGGCTCTTTTTTTTCATTCTTTACATAACTGCTTTTGACACTTTTCATGTGTACAGCACTACAAATGCCTTCTAGGAAAGCCTGTCCAAAAGTGTGCACTAATATCCCCGTATTTAAAGAATCACTGCATCTCGCCCCTGTACATGACGGACGGCTTTTCAACCCATGATATAGAACAACTATGAACACTTTTGCGATCCAACATGGTCAGACACCGCAAACTAGCTCGATATGATTATACTCTCACCTTTAGGTTCAAATCCCTTGACAGAAGTTACTTTCCAGCCTCATATATAGGTACTGTCAAGGTGCCCTTGTGCAAGGTGCATCACCCCGAATTACATGAAGAGGTGTCGATTTAAGTATTGACATGTAAAAGTGTAATTCAGAGTGCATGAAGCAAGGTGTTTGCTTAGCAAATTTCCCCAGGGTAAATAAAGTATCAACCTATGTTAACAGTTTTTATTTTCTTTCTATAGGGGCTCCAATGTCTGATTTAAGTGATATTCATATTCCACAAGGAGGTCACAGTGTAGGGTCAGCATCCCTGGCGATTGTGGGTAGTCTGCATTTTGCTCAAGGGAGGAGGGGGTGGTTGTTGCTGAAGAAAGGGTTTGAAATTAGGTTTGATCCAAGTTGGATCGGAATGTTCATAATTTGATTGACAGGTTTCAGTGCACATTTAGACTTTTTATTAGAAGATAAAGAATCATGTAGGCATTTGTTTCACCTGTGGGATGCATGATTGCCACATCCCTTCGCTTCTTTTCTCTCAGCCCTTGCAGGTGATCATCAATGTGCACAGAAAAGCCTTTTAGGAAGAACACATCCAGTGATTTGCTTATGACATTTGCATGCTCATAACCCATTCTTCTTTTAGAGGCCTCAGTCTTTTAATGCCGAATCAGACGAGTCAGTCAGCGCTTCCACTCATTGGTTTAGACGCAGCACGGCCTGTATGACTTGGAGCGAGAGCCTCGTTTTCTGCCGAGATGCTGTGATGTTTCCACTGCTCAGATTCACTCGCTCAGATCTGGCACCGCCGCGTCGCTCCCACTTTCGGCGCTCCGCAAGTGTCGGCTCGTGTTCTCTGCTGGAGGAGGAATTCATTCAGCAAGAGCAGGAGCAACAGCTTGAGAGGAGATGGAGAGTGGAGAGAGAGAGAGGAGAAGAATTTAAGTGGCAAGGTTAGGAAGAACAGGAGCAAGTGAAAGTGGCACATAAAAGGGTTTTCTTTCACTTTTTCACTAAATGTTGCTGGTGGCCTTCCAGGAGCTATCAAAAGATAGATCAGATTGAGAGTCTAGGGGTGAAATGTATAATTTTTGCGTCATTGGTTTTAACTGTTTCTTCATCTGGCTCACAAAATATCTATCAAAAAGGTCAGCCTCATGTCAGTTTATTGCCCGAACGCTTTTCCTCCAACGGCACCATGAAAGCCTGTAGTTTTGTTTTTGAGGGAGGTGTAAGCCTTTTGATGGCACTTTTTGCTTCCATTCTTAAACCAAAATGACACACGAAAGTTAGTATTTTCTGTTCAAGGAATCCGCTACTCTCATTTTTACAGTGGTGGAGGCACGGTGGACTTTTGTGCTTATCACTATCAGCTGAAGATGAGGGGAAGGGAGAGCGCGAGCCAGACAAAGTTGGAGCGAAACAAGGAGTGAAGCAGGGGGTTCAGGGAAAGGTGAAGTAAAGGAAATGAATACTGTCTGTGGGTAAGTTCGCCACGTGACCATGCGATAAAAACCACAGGGCTAAATAATACTGTACCGCGCAGAGAGCGGACCCCCCCCCCCCCCCCCCCATCCTCTCTTTCATACACATTTTTTGCGGTCAGTCTCTCATACACCCACTTATGCCCAAAGGACACCTCACCTCGCGCACACTTCATCACATGGGAGTTCAAGTAATAGAGCTGGAAGAAAGATATACACTTGTGAGGATTCACTGAAGTACACACAAAGACATACACAGCCCACAGACACACATTTTACTTTAAGCCCTAAGGTCCAAGCCTGAGACCTTGGAGATGTCTGCCTATTTTTAGGTACATGAAGGAGGATGTGTGCAACACACACACACATACAGGCACAGACAAAAACATATAGGTAGCACATGCTTTTCACTCTTCAGTGTCCCGATAGGCCAGGGGTTCCCAACCTAGAAGAAATTCAACAGGTCGTGAGATGACTGAGGAGCATGCAAGGAGTAAGAAACATATTTATGCCACTGAAATTGATGCTTATTTTTTACATCTCTTCTCAAAAAGTTTTTCTTTTGAAACTGCAGGCAACTCCATAATGTCCAGCCCATAACACACATTTAGACTCATATCATTAACATAAAGCTGAGCAGATATAGCACTTCCTGCCCACACACACACACGCACTATTGCAAACACAAAGTGAATAACTTTCACACCATCACATTTACAATTATGGTGTGTAGCGTGCTGGCATGTACCAACCTGAACTAACTGCCTTCACAGTAAAACTGTACCACTCAGTGGATATTTAAACAATGACATCAACCCCCCCCAAAAATAAACTTGTCTGAACATATTGTGCTCCTACTCCCTTGGCAACTATTTATCATGGATGTGATGTATGACTCAGCAACCCCCCCTTCCGCTACACACACCTTGTGACATAAGCACTGGGTAGCTATTTTTGGGTGACTAAAAAACGAAAGTTGGCATTTTGACCTCTAGACCTTTAAACTAATTTCCAATCAAGGTAATTCCATACTTCAAGTCAGCTATCTCAGTGCCTGCAAAGTTACACTGCAATTACTGTAATGGCAACATCATGGCAATACTTAACACAACAACGATATGCTTTAAGCTGTCATTACTGTGTGAATTGCAGTGCTGGTACACTGCTGCATGTTCACTGCAAATTTCAGTGTCAGCGTAAATGCAAGGGGGAAAAAGCACTGAAAGAGCAGGGAAATCCAGTTTAATAAATGTTTTTTTTCTCCATCTCACGTTAAGACAGACTATATGATTTAGATGGATCACATTTGCACCTGACATTAAAAATGCATTTCCTTTATGTGTCTTTTTAAAATCAGATCTGTCCTTCTCTATGCTACCACATGCGGGCCACTTACTCATACAGTATTCGCATCCTTCAAAACTGATAGTTAACACCTTGTTGAGCACCCGTATGATCCATTTGTGTGCAATTTCGGTGTGCAATTACATAAGAAAGTACCTAAATTTGCAGATTGGGAAGGAATTGCATTTGTTGATAATGTGTATAGACATGACAGAGGTGGTTTAGGTGGCTGGTTCTTCACTTCTTTTCTTGGTTCATTTACACCCGCTTTTTATGTGCTGCACCACCTAATTTCAATCTGATTTCTGTCCCTCAGTCGCCCCAACCCCCTTCCCTGCATCCTTTGCTGCACCCTATCTCCTTCTCTCTATCTATCCAAATTGTCTTTATTGGCATGACAGGGCCTGTGGTTGGCGACAGCCACCGTCACGGTAGAACAATGCATTGTGATGGTGATATTCATATGATAATGCCATCAGACATAACACTGCTGCAGATACATTTAGATAGCCAGTTTTCCCCCCTTTCTGTATCTCTCTCTGTTTGTCTGGATGCATATGTCTGTGTGTTGACTTTTCAAATTATTTTTAAATCTGTTGTTCTCTCTTCATGTAATGCCCCAGCCTGCCACTCCACCACTCTGATTTCTCTCCTATTCTCTGTTCCAACACGTCTGTCTCTTTACCCTATTTTTCTTTTCCCCTTCAACACCGTGCTGGCAATCACATTAAATCATTTTCATTCACATGGCTTCTGACAATGTTTTTTTTATGCTGCCCAGTTTGTAACTGCACTGTATGTTTCTCTCTCTCTTTCTTTCCCTCTGTCTGCCTCCTTTCTCATTTTTGCTTTTCGCCATGTTGGCAGGGCCCAATCTACCAGCTGATATCAGCATTCCCTGGCACTCTGCCAACTGGCAACACTGCAGGAGAGAAAGAAAGAGAGAGGGAGAGAATGAAAGAAAATTAGTGAATAATAGACGGAGGGAGGGAGCGAGAGAATGAGAGGGGGATGGGAGGAGTATGAATCAGGGAAAGAAAGAGAGACAGAAGGGAAAGGAAGACGGAGGGAAAGAACAATAATGGTGGATTAAGAAAGGACTCTGTGTGTGTGTGTGTGTGTGTGTGTGTGTGTGTGTGTGTGTGTGTGTGTGTCTGTCGTTGTGTGACTGTGTGTGTTTATGTGATTGATATGGTGTGATATCCCTGTGAGTCATAGCTGAGCTAAAATGTCAACTGGCTACATGAGAATCTCTTTGTCATCCACGCTCAGTGATACACACACATACATACACACACAAACGCATACACAAATCCAACAGATCATATAAACACATATGTGACCATACCGCCGCATGAACACAAATATGGGTGACACACCTGCGAACACAGATGTTCCATTGTTTTGCCACAATGATTGATGACCTTTTGTTTTGTTGTGGGCGCCTCTGCTTCTTCTCAACTCCACCAAATGATGGACAAAAACAGCCGATGTGCATAAATCCAGTCTAACTTATGCAAACTGCTGTGCCCTAAGAATATTTAGGTGTGTGAGCATGCTTGCCAAATTGCTTGTGTGTTCAATATGCCGTATATCACCCTTTACATTTTAGCTGACTTTGTTATCTGGGGCGATGGTTGCAGTACAGTCAACACAACAGTAGAATAAGCTTAGATTTGTCCATTACTTAAACAAGTAACCATGACTAAGCAGTGAATGTGTCAATCCACCACACCCAGGCAGTAGATTTAACAAATATTGCATGCATACTATACGCGAGTGTGTGTGGTTGTGTGCATGTCTATATACAGTCCTGATTTAAGCAAAAAGCTGCTACTGTATGAGTGTACAGGAAGGGTGTGTGGGGAAGTCAAAACATTGCGCGCCCATCCTGTTTGGGACAGTCCATGTCCTGTGGTGGTGCCCTTAACTCCTAAACACACACTGACACACACAGAGACAGTGCACCGGTGCACATTCACACTCCGGCTAATCATCCCATATGTGCTAACAGTATGCTGGAGTGCATTGTGAACACATGCAGGAGGCAGAACAGGTGCACACCTGTTACACATTCAAGCGCACACATACACCTACGCAGACTGAAGAGTAAATGAAGATCAAATAAAGATTTGCTTTGTACTAAACATTTACATGCATTAAACCACATTCAAAACAGTGTTGTAATTAGTATGCATTTGATTCTCTGCTATTAGCATTTATGATGGAAAACATTCAAAGAGTCTCAGTGCAAATCCGTTATCATCCTGTTCCACAAAAATCTACTACCTGCAGATCATCGCTCAGTATTTCAAAAGCATGTATGCCCACATCGACACTGATATTGCTAATTTATCTAAAGTCTTTAGTTAGATAATATCTTCAATAATGTGCCTCAATTTGTCTTTTTTAACTGCCAACAACTTAATTTCAATTGCAATAATTATTGCAAATAACTGTGAAAAGAAAAGTGAAGTTTCTCATTCATCATCAGGGTTGTTGTTGTTTTTTGTCCCTAGGAAATTAAAGGAGGAGGCTGCCACAGAAGTGTGTCCATCGTCAGCCGAGACACTAAAGAATGGCATAACATCACACACACTGCTGGTAATTCTCTGTTCTCATACACACTCACACATACACATTTATTCACGCATATAGGAATATAAACCTGTTAGGCAAACTAATATTTATAAAATTTGAATGGAAATTTTCTATACTATTTTCAAGATCTTGTCAAGGTCATGTTACAGTTGAAGATAATTATGCACAACATGGAAATGTAAACTTTTCTCTTGGTTTTTAAAGTTGTTACTCTTGAGCCATGAGTCCCACTCACTATCTGCCTCTCTCCGTTTCTCTGTGCTTTGTACTGATAGAGGATGGATTCTCCGCCAGAGTGTGTGTTGTCTCTTTCTTGTGAGCAGCCCCAGTCTCCCCAAACATTGCCATCCCTCGACCATAGCCCCCAGGCCTCCTCTCCTCATACCCTGCTCTCTCTGCCTGACAGCCCTGTTGTCCTGCCCATTCACAGCCCTGAACCTTCCCCCCAGAGCCTGGAGTCCACACCTTATTTCCCCCTCTCTCCCTTCCCCCTCCACGAGGACAACAACGATCACCACGATGTTGATGAAGAAGACAATGAGGAGGAGCTGGATGGAGGTCCTCCATCTCCAACCCCGGCAGTGGCTCTGTTCCCAGGAGGAGGGGGACAAGAAGCTGGGTGTAGCTCTTGTTTGGATTCCTCTCCACCGGCTACACCATCAGCACCATTCCTTGGATTTGGAGCCCTGGAGCTAGCCCTTTCATCAGGGCAGAGTGGAAACTGCAATGACGAGCTAGACCTCCAGCTGTTCCAGAAGGATACTGTTACCAGGGCGATACCTGGAGTGGGAGGGGCCTCGTCAGGACCTGCGCTCAGGTTTCCCTGTCACGTATGCGGGAAGAGATTCCGATTCCAAAGCATTTTGTCTCTTCATGCACGAGCTCACAGTCTGGACCGAGACCGCCGAGCTTCAGCCCTATACCGTACTGGACTCCCCTCAGCTCCCCTAAAGCAGCACCTCAAAATCCAACAGAACCACAAAGACTTAATCCAGAATCACAGAAGTCACCCAAAACAGCGTTTACTGCCAGCGACTCTCATCCAGCATCTCACAGAAGAAGAGGATGTTGATGGTGAGGTCAAAGGTCTAGATGACGGCCTACAGACAGACCAGAACCCAAACTTTTTACTGGATGACAGCACACCCTTGACGCCTCCACTTACAGAGGACCCTGTTTCTGTAACCTCTCCCTTTTCTTCTGCCATTGTGGAGGGTGCGTCTACTCCCATAGCGCCCACGTTTCGCTGCCATGCCTGCAAAGGAAAATTCCGCACGGCTTCAGAGTTGGCGCGCCATGTCCGTATTCTCCATAACCCGTATAAATGCACTCTTTGTCCTTTCTCTGCCAGCCAAGAAGAGAGCCTGGCTTCTCACTTGCAGGAGTGCCACCCTTCCCCTGAGGTACCTGCTCTGCCACCGGTCTTCAATTCCAGGCCAGTCATTGCAACCCCTGACACTCCGGTGCCCACCCCGACCCATACTCCAGCCCCAACCTCATGTACCCCACAGGTGGCATCAGCGGCTACAGTCAGTCCATCCTCCTCACTGCCAGCATTTCGCTGTGATATTTGTGGACAGCGGTTTACCCAGTCTTGGTTTTTGAAGGGACACATGCGAAAGCACAAGGACTCGTTGGACCATAAATGCCAGGTATGCGGCCGTGGCTTCAAAGAGCCTTGGTTCCTCAAAAACCACATGAAAGTACATCTCAACAAGCTTGGGTTGAAGGCTGGGCTGGGAGCCCTTGGAGGGCCAGGAGTTGCTGAGCAGCAGGCCAAAGGTTCTGTTAGTAATCAGTCTCTAAACGCCCTCTACTCAAGCCTCCTTCTGGCCCAGCGAGGAGGTGGCAGAGGTGGACAAGGAAGATCAGAGAGAGAAACTGGAGGCAGAATTGGGATGGGCTCAAGCAAATCAGCCATCTTGGGCTACCTGGGGTTGCCCAGTGATGGCAGTGGGGCCAGCTGCATGGAGAGACTTCAAGCAGTGGCTCAGGTGGCAGAGATGGGAAACGGTGGTGGTGGCGGCATTGGCGGCTCAGGAGGAGGGGGAGCAACTAGAAGAGGGGGCACAGGTGAAACTACAGCATCAGTTTCAGAAGGAGGGGACCAGGCAACTTGGTGGCAGCTGGTGGCTCGCAGCCTGGCAGTAGCTCAGCAGCAGCAACAGCAGCAGCAGCAGAGACCCCTCCAGCGAGGCCAACAGCAAGGCCAGCGAGGCCCAGGTCGGAGCTCGGTGATCACGGAGGCCGATCAAGTCAGAGCCTACCTTGGAGGCCTGGATCCAAGAGAAGAGTCTGGTGGAGCAGGAGGGCCATGGGAATGCCCAGACTGTGGAAAGCTATTCCGCAGCCTACAGCAGGTGGTGGTTCATGCTCGTGTTCACACTCAGAGGCCCCAGAAAGGAGGTGGGGGTGAAGAGGAGGGCAGTTGTAGTGGTAGAAGAGCGGGGCTTGGAAGGGGAGACAGTGGTGAAGTGAGACAGGAATCTCAGCTACACAGTGGTGGATCCCAACAAACGGGAGAAGTGAGACAGGAATCAAAACTGCACAGTGGTGGTTCACAACAAGCAGGAGCAGCTACAGGGTTTCATTCTGTCATCTCAAGCTTTAAAGGTACAATCACCTCCACTATTTTCTGTTTTATGCTTTGGGTTGTTTTTGTTTGCTCACATGTTATGGTGTTATTATCAATATTTTCATGATACTTTTCTGGTGTAAATAGAAGATCTTGGGGGGCCCTTCACACCAGCTGTTATCTTTACATTTTTCTACCTTTTTCTCCACTTGCAGGCGAAAATGGCTTGACAGCAGTATCCTCCATACCTCCAGTTCCCACCAGGGAGCGAGTGCGTGGTAGAGGGATAAAAGACTGCCCCTACTGTGGTAAAGCCTTCCGTTCTTCACACCATCTCAAAGTGCACCTGAGAGTTCACACAGGTGAGAACTGCTGTGAGTTTAACAAACTACATTTACTTTTTTTAACCTTTATAAATCCCTGGAAAGGTTTCATTGAGCATCCTCACTTTAATAGCACTACCTTTTGTCTTTTTTTACATATTTACCCCAGAGATCTGGCCAGTGCTAATCATAGCCCTTTACTGCAGGCAATTGAGCAGCTCCAGTGGAGCAACTCCTGGTTAAGTGCCTTGCTCGAGGGTATATTAAGAGTAGTTTTTGAGGAAAGATCAAGCCACTCCAGGGATTAAAATCACAGTAAAAAGCTCACTTCTCTCACTAGCCTGTAAAGAAGAAAGGTACAAAAACAATTTTATTTTTTCCCTGTAATTATAGTAGCACTCTTTTTTCTCTAAGTTTATTTGCCTAACTCTAAATTGTGCAAACTGAAAATGGTTTGGCATAGGGTTATTTTTGATAATGTATAATGATTCTTATGTAAACATCACAGCAAGAAGTATATGCTCACAGATTTCTCCACAATAACATTGTTTCCTTTTTAATCTTTCTGAGATTCACATTCATTGACCTTGTCACTGAAGCAAGCCAATCTGTAATTGTTTTCCTTAAATTTACCTCAAATAATTTCTCTGTATAGCACAGACACAGCAAACTCCTGCAGACACTTTCACAACAAGACTCTAACCGGCATTTCCAGGACTTAAAAAAATAACAAAATTTTTTAAAACCCATAATAACTTTCTGGTGACAAGTGAGTAGGACTTTAATGAAAATTGGGAACTCTCACGGCACTCACTCACACCCCATATGATCCATATTCATAACCAGCATGAGTCATTGCCATTTTTTATTATTTGCCTTTGTTTAATGTGTTTGATGAAAATTAAGAAGCCTCTTCTTTCTGAGATGCCACCAATCTCCAGCAACTGGTAACTGGAGCACATCCAAGTCTTTCCAGCAAGACGGTGCCCAGAATGCATTCAATGAAATCTATTTAGTAGTGCCATTATAAATGCTCATTTATGGCTGACAGGTCCTATCACATCACAGCTATATTATTCATGTTAGTGTACAGCTTCTTTTCTCATGCACTATTGCCTCTCTGTGCCATCAAGTGATTACCACTGGTCAGTAAATTAAGTGAAGGCATCCAATTATAATAATATTCTCTTGATATTACAGTTGTCTTGAGACTATTGCCCCTTGAGACTTTTGTCCCATTATTATTTTTTGATTCAGCCACAAAATCAAATTGTTCACACCTTTGCATGTACTTCTGCATTCATCAATAGATCTGCGTTCTTACAGCTGTGTTCTGTTTTATTTTTGTTCTTGTGAATAAGATAATTTACACTTTACATATGTAATACATTTCCTGCTGTTGAAATGCCTCCAGCATGATGCCCCCACCTCTTTATCTTTCCCCACAGTGTAATTTTAATCAGTGATGGAATACTGCCATCTCCCTTTAAAATGTGTAACTACATCTCCCATTCACCACTATTTTAAGGAGCACACCAGTTCCAATTTTTAATAAATGCAAATGTGGAAGTGTTTCAGATTTTTTAAAAGTAATTTTCTGACTTTGCAGGCAGCCATTGTCTTCTATTCTTTTCTATTCACCAAAGTATGGTATAAAACTTAATTAGCAGGGTCTTGAAACTTGCCTGTAATGTGTAATCCATCACACGCAAGGTTAAGATTGTTTTGTTTTTTTGCAATGTAAAATATTGTTAGTTGCTACTTGTTGAAACTCCAATACTATGTTCCCCCATCTTATTTTGTTAATCTTATTTTCCCTAGGTGAGAGACCCTACAAATGCCCCCACTGTGACTATGCAGGTACCCAGTCGGGCTCACTGAAATACCACCTCCAGCGTCACCACAGGGAGCAACGCAATGCCTTAGCAGCCACCTCCAATTCCTCCTCCACTGGTCTCACCTCCACTATCAACAGTCTGACCTCTGGAACCTCTGGGCTGGCCAAGCAGCGCCGATCCCAGCTGAACCATTGCCCGGTTAACCGAGGCTCAACTGACACAGCCACCTCTCGTCCCAGCCAGCAGTCCTGGCTCCTGGGGCTTCCAGACCAGCAGGAGCATCGGAAGGCTTTGGCAGCTCTAAGGGATGTCGACTTGGAGACGCAATACAGGTATCTGTCTGGGGTGATGGGGGCCCTTTACCAAGGTGGAATGGAAGGAGGCTGGATCAGGGAGTCTCCCCCACCAAAGGCCCCTAAAGTGTCCCGTCGTAAACCCCTTACTACTAGCCGAATGGTTCAGCAGTCGAGTGACAAGGAAGTGCCTGCACCTTCAACTCAAGAGGGTGGGTTTGAACCCCTGGATCTTTCCCGTCGCCCCTCACCTGGCCTTGGAGGGATGGAGGAAGATGGAGGCATGGCTGTAGGGGAAGGAGGAGGTATCGGTGGTGGGGATGGCGGAGGGGATAGTTCAACAGGGGTGAAACTCAGCCAGTGTTTGTTCTGCCCTTTCCGTACATCCTCAGGAGAGCTGATGGCCATGCATCTCCAGGTCAACCACACAAGTAAGTCCAGGCGCAAAAGAGGCCCTTCAACTACTTTGGATGATGATGGAATTCCAAAGGCCACCAAGCCCAGGAAGGATAACACTGACCTCGACCCTCTGACAATATGGAGGCATGTGAACGAGGCAGAGTCCCAGGCACCACTGGGGGAATGGTCCTCAACTCAGGCCAAGACTCTGAACGGGCTCTCTGTGGATACTGCAGAACAACTGGATGACATTCTCAACCACCCAGACTCCAACATGGCCTCGGCATCCAAAAATGTAAGAGACGGTCTGGCACTCAAGGGGAAGATGGAGGGGGATGAGGAAGAGCAAGAGGAGGAATTGGAAGAAAATTTGGAGAACAGCAGTCTGGAGGATTCGGAGGACCAGGATCAGAGGATGTCCCTCACTCTTTCACCGGCCCTGAGCGCCAACCACATGGTGGGAGAGGAGGAAAGATTCTTCACAGATTAAAATAATTTTGGATGACACCATTTAAATTGGAACAGTTGGGTCCAATGTTTTTAAGTACAGTTGACACAGAATTGAAGAAGGGGCGGGTAGCTTTGCAGAGAGAAAAGGAGATTAAGGTCAAATAAATATTTGCGCTACGTTATACTTTCATTTCTGGACAGAGGATTCTTGACTCCTGATGTTTTGTGGATGGAAAGAAAAATCACTGCTGTTATGTTTCCTCCGACATTATTCGTCTGCTTCAGTTCTGACAGTGTGGTCATCCATGAAATAAACTTCCTGTACAAAAGAGCAAAGATGCATCTTTTCAGGATTGTAGGCCACTTTTTTATTTTTTTCCCCTAAGCTTCCCTCCAAGATGGATGATTTTTATAAGATGACCTCCTATTTCATAAATGAAAGAAACGTATACTGTAAATGATTCCACATGCAATTATTTCACACTAGTAATGGACTGAATATCCCAGACTACTATACTGACCAAGTTCAAGCCAGCTGTGAAGATGTGCTTTCCTGACTGACCACTGAATAGTTTGAAACTTCAAACTTTAAGTTCCTCCTCAGCCCACACAGATAGGGAGGAAAGTTTAATCGAGAAGTGTTTCAAGCTGTGAACCTCAGCTAAGCTATTTGGTATTAATTTAAGGCATGAGATAACTTGCAGGCCACGTGCTTTTCCTCAACTATATATCACTGCCTTGTTTGTCTGAAAAGTGTTTCTAGATGATTGTCCTAAAGAAAAACTGAAAGAAAAGTTTGTAACTTTTTATTTTAATTTTCAGTTAGTGCCTGTTTGTGTATGTTGTCAAGAGAGTCTCTGTTATTCCTTCACATCGAGGCTCTGTTAGGTCATTAATTTTACCTGAATATACAGTCTAAAACATTTTAAGTACAGTATATTTGTTAAAAGTGGTTCTAGGGTGTTGTGAATAGTTAAAGTTGTACAAGAAATCGCAGCGTGATGTCCTTGACACAGACGGCAGCCGTTTGTTGCTCAGCTTATAAAGAAAAGAAAAAAAAGCAGTTGATATAAATAATGTATAATGTGATAAAAGAGGTCAAAGGCTGAGTGATAAAAAAGGGGCCACAATTCAATATTCAGTGTTTACAATGCTGCCGAATGCGGGTTGGGTTGCCAAGACAATGTAGATGCGTGGAAGAGAACAAAACACAGAGCGGCAGTCTGTTTGAGGGCTGTAGGGACATCGCTCGAGCCCACGAACACAATCAACTGACACACCCTTTTTAAGGAGACAGAGACTTAGCAACTGTGTCAAAAATGGAACAATTTCATTTTTTCAAGGTAGAGAACGCAAAAGAAAGCAGTATCCCTGCCAAACAGGACTAAATCTGAGAAACAAACTGTACTCTCGGGGTATGGTGTCTTCTAGATGAGTAGATTCCCTCTCTTCTTCTTTTTTTACAAGAAAAGAAAAGACAATGGTAGGAGTAATTATTAAAACACTAACAAATGCATAGACATCCCAGTAGAATATGTGTAGCTTTTGTAAAGACAAGACAAAAAAGCAGACTTTTGTTTATTTTAATTTCAAGATGCTTACAGAAAAAGGTTATCACTATAGGTAATATTGATTATAATGTTTGTGAGCTAAGACTAGTTGGAATGTCTATACAGAGCACTGTGCAAGGTTTGAGTTCCCAAAGTAGTTGTTTTCATTTTGACTTTATCAATAGACCAAACGTTTTTCAATGGAAGTTGTCACTTTCTGTTGTTGTTTTAAATGTGTAAAGCTGTGGTTTCAATAGATTAACCCCATCGATTAGCGAAATCGGTCAATCAGTTGACCAGTGTATCAAATACCCAACCATTGAACTGGTTGTTAAAGAAAGTTCAAATTCAAAGTACATATTTTTTGTGTAAACAACAACAACACCGATTGCTATTCATTGAAAACAATCTCTTATCCTGAATTATTGTGTTTAGAAGGTAGATTTAGGAAAAACAATATGATTGTGAGAGAGTAATATCCCCTTACACTGGTTAACAACCACTATTTATCTACTTAGACTTCTTTTTGATGGGGTATTCTATGGTCGCAACCACACAATAATGTGCATTAATGTGTTTAAGTTCTTTTTTTTAGAGCACCTTATGAGTTTTGTAGTGAAAGTCCCTTAGTGGTGTCTCCTTAACAACTACTGTCAATGCCATCGTGCCTTCTGTTTCAAGCACTTCCTGGTGTATTTTGTAAAACTCACCAAAAGCACTTAGCCTATATCTACACACTCTCTCTCTTCCCCTCTGTCTCTGTCCTTCCACTTCCCTCCTTTCTCCTGTTTTATTTTCCTCTGCTCCTTCATCACCTCAGCCCATTTCATTTCCCTAATCCTTTTCCCTTGTCTTTACCTCTTGACCTCTCCCTCCTGGGAGAAGCTGTCTTCACACCAGATTTCTCTCCTACTATTCAGCCTTAAACAAGGTCACTAGGCCACATTACAATCGAGCATGGCTAGAATGGACTATCTAACCTTTAGACAAGTAAAAATCATTATACATTAGTGGTAGGTTTAGACTACATTTGGTCTTAATACTAACCCTTGGTAAACCAAAGCCCAAGTCTAATGAATATTATATTTAATCTCATACGGTGCCAAAACATGTCGGGGGTGACACTAAAACACGTATCACCTTGAGAACCTGAGAAAACAAAATAATTCACCCGTCTTCTCTCTTTCCCTCTCTCTTTTCTCATAGTGTCTTTTATAAACCCCTCTTCCTCCTTTTCTCTCTCTCATGCTTGCTCTTCCTCCACGCCCCTCTCTCGTCCGTAAACTGTCTATCTCTAGCACCACTTGAAGGTGACGTGTACTATCTGGTATTGAGGCCTTTATTAGATTTTTATTTCAGTTTGTGTGGTGTTTGTTCAATGCCGTTGAGATGGAAAAATGCTCTTCTTATAATGATAATTATTATTGTTTTGGCATTATGTTTAAAAAAGCAACAAAAAAACAAGAGAAATGTGTTGTTGAATGTTGTACAGATAGCACTAGAGATGTTGTGTTTTTTAAAGAGAGCACAAACCTGAGTGATGGTCCCTTCTACTCCTCCCAGCGGCAGATGGGAATAAAACAGCCTGCCAATCAGTCTAGATGTCTAATGATAGAAATTTTCTCTGTGATGACAGATTTTCAAAATAAACCCCTTTGTATAAGTAGCGTACTTCTCTGGAGATTTGAATGTAAAAAGGCAGCCTTTGACTCAAACTCCATCCCCAAATTTCTTGCACAAAAAAAAAACCTCTCTGAAAGACTAAAGCAGCACATGAGCCAATATTTTTACTCCTTTGAAGGTATATTTTGATATACCTGAGAAACTGAATGATTTTGCCTACTTACTAAGAATTAGACAAACACATGGGTGCCTTTTTATATGTCCATTAACAGTCTGAAAGTATGTTTAGGAGCAAGTTAAGCCCATTTTAGCTCATTTATGTACATGGGATCAGTAGAAGCTTAACTGAAATCCGAAATACACCTTTACATGTATCCAAAGATGGACAGTTGGCTATCATCTAATACATGAAAATGTATTTATAGAGTTGCTGATTTCGCTTTAATGACGTGAGATTACATCAAACATCTGTTTATGTGTGCCACAGTGGAGGAATATGAAACTTTTGTTTTTGATAAAACAGTTTCCTACTGTACTGCTCCTATTTAGACATCCATTGACATCCATTAATTGAGTAAAGTAAGCGTGAGCTCACTATTCAAACTACCTTCAAAGTTCACAAAATACATGCTAAAGCATCATTGAGTTCATCTGACTCTGAATTAAGTTGATAAAATGGCAAAATTCTCTACAAACCAAACTTTTACATTACTATTTACATTTCCACGTGTTTTCAACTGAATACAATGTGGCTCCCTTGGGATTTTTCAAACGTATGTGAGAATTGCACCTTATTGTCTCCTGATTGTGAATCAGATAATTTCACCAAAAGGATAACACTATAACTTAGTGGGTATCGTACGGGCTGAACATACGTAGACAGTATCTATAGGTATGATCGTTTTGAAGGTGTGTTTTTTAATGAAATGACAAATCTTTGCGAGGTGAGGGGGCCATGCTGGGTTTGGGCTCTTGTGTAGTTTACTGCCATTGCAGTGAGGGAAAACTGATCTAACATAGTAGTGACTAATATGACTTTGTGGACAGATAAAAAAATAAAAATAAAATGCATTAGAAATAAATAAACATAAACAAAATAACCCTGTCTCTCTTTTTCATGTATTTGTACACCAGATACCATTTCTCTTTTAGGTTTTAAATACTCATAACTTCAGGTGGCAAACAAACCATATGATTACATAAATCCCCCGGACAGTCATCTACCCTAAATATTTATATATGTCAAGACAAAAAACATGTACAATGTCTTGTGGCTTTATGTAGAATTGTAGGAATTAAGAGACATTCCCACTTCTCCAAATTCGTTTGTTTCCTTTGTTTCCAGACAGGTTATAGAAATACATAGTTTTAAAGGTTGTAGAAATCGTGAACAACTCAAAAAAGAATTACTGTAATAAGGAGAGAGCATTGTCTGGACATTAAGGGTTGCATGTAATGTAAGACATTTAGCAATTTAAGCTTATTAATAACCATTTCATTAGTATTCTAGAGCAGTGGTCCCCAACCTTTTTTGGCTTGTTTGTGGCTGCTTGAAAAAAGCAATGTGATGAGTGATTTCCTTGCTATGGAACCCAGTCAAAGTTGGGAGCCACTGTTCTACAGTATGAAACAGTTTGGGGACTGACTCAGAAGGTTAAAACTGTGAACTGGCCAATGTTAGAAGGTAGGTTATTGTTCTTGTTGGAGACATGTGACAACTTGATATAAAAGATCTTTCTTTAGGCCATGATCTGGCCCATGTATCATAGTAAACTGGCAAATGTTAACAATAACTATCCATCCATCTTCAACTGCTTATCCGGGGTTCGGTCGCAGGGGCAGAAGCTCAAGGAGGGGACCTCAAACCTCCCTTCCTTGAGCCACATTAACCAGCTCTGACTGGGGGATCCCGTGGCGTCCCAAGGCCAATGAAGAGATATAATCTCTCCAGCTAGTCCTGTGTCTTCCCCAGGGCCTCCTCCCAGCTGGATGTGTCTGGAACACCTCCCTACAGAGATGCCCAGGACTTGTTGTTATGCTTTGCTATGCTATGTTAAAAATGACTGTGTAGTTTGAATGCTTTTCACATAATATTGTCTTGTCTTTTTAACAACAATTTGCAGGTTAAACATAACTCTAACTAAACTATATGTCCGCTACGTACAGAGGTTCAGGGGCCAGGGCGTTTGTATGAAGCTGCTGTTAACACATAGAAGGTCTGGTTTAGTGCCATCTAACCCGTTGTGTCCCTGCACCCGGTGGCCATCCATCCATCTACCTCAGCTATTCTTCCTAAGTGCAACACAAATGTTGCAAATTGTAAACACCACTGCACTTTTGTGAGTGTCTTCAGGCATCAACTAATTAATTAATTCATAATTATCTGTACCTGAAGACAAGGGCACAGAATTAGATGAGGAGATGTCCCGACCAATATCCAGTGACTATTGAATTGTCCCTAGCAATAACAGTGATAAGAAAAAGAAATATAACCACCACTGTTGTCCTCAGTGTTTAACCAATGTATTTGATACACAAACGGCAGGCGCAAATTAGAGAGAGAGAGAATAACATAAATCAAGTAGTCTGACTACACGGAGTAGGGGAGAGGGTATGGTTGTAACACTTTTTGCTTTAGCAACTAAAACTTTACTTTTTTACTACAAGAATATCACAGACCTTGTGAGTTGATGTTAAATACACGGTGTTCCTTTGTTATAACCTACCCCTCATGCTAGGGTAAGTTGTAGCAATAAGACCAAAGAAGCAAAATTAGATGCCAGACCATATGATTTGCTTCAGGCATATTGAAATAAAAGAACAATGTTTTTTCTGTAACAGACTCTGTCTGATTGACTCACACGTGTGTGAGTAGATTTTTCCACTAGAACAAACTTACTTAACAGTATTAAACACTACTAAAAGATACCTAATTAAAGAAAATCTTTGTACATCCTTAAGTTTAACAAAAAAAACGTGTGTGTGTCTCTGTATGTCAATGTGTGTATATTCTTAATCAGAGTCACAGTCAATGCTTGAAGTGAGCCTGTACAAAGTACTTTTACATTTTACTCTTTGGCGTACTGGAACTTTATCTTCAGCCCTTCTCACAAGCTGCCGGTCTGCCCTCTCCACTAGCGGAGACTGATTAAGGAAAAGTTGGGTTACGATACACAAACCAACATGTGAACAACATGTTAATGGGGAGTACTGGTCACAGTGCTGACAAATGAATGCTGGTAACCTTGGAGTGCAGGGTTGTTAGGCCCAGAGACTGTATAGGGCACTCTGTAAAAAATTTTTAAAGAAGTGTTACAACCCACCCCCCCTGCCATAGTTGAACTAGCTGTATTAGCATATGGTTTTGAAATTAGCAGGGGAAAACTGCATCACATGTTGCCTAAGAAACTACATTTTAATCTAATATTAGTCTATTAATGTTATCTGCAATAGTATAGTTACTAAACAAAATATAGCCTAGTTTTGGTCACAAAAATAACTTTCTGACCTCAAAATCAGCCTTTTCTCTCTATATTCTGTTTCCAACATTGACAACCGACATGCCTGATCAGGGAGGAAGTAGGTAAAAACTGAAATGATCTCATAACTCCTACCTTATCTCTAATTGGTGGTGTGGCGTTATTACAACTCTGCCAATGTTACAACTGACCCCCCCGGTCTCCCCCTACCTATCTGGGCCACCGTCTGAAAAACATGATAGTAATCTGAGATTTTGAGAATAAAGTCATAATAGAATAGGTTGCTTCGAGTCATATGTGTATGTGTTTGTATTTCCTGGCTTTTTCCAGTTATTTTAGCCTTGTGTCTAAAATAACAATTTAGTTTTCCCTCCTTTTGTGTCTTTTGATTGGGGAAGTGATGTCTTTAAATGTGCATGTTTGTGCAAATGTGCAAATGTGCATTTTAGACTTGTTTCTAAAATAACAGTTTGGACTGCAGTATGGCATATTTTCTGTGACCGGTAGCTCTGTGTCACTCAAGTCTCTGCATCACTAACCTTTTGCACTGTTTGGGACTGAAGCAGCTGTGAACTGCACTTTACCAGAGGTGGTGAAGTTAATATTTGTGTGGGTTAATATTACAACTTTATTCTTGAAATATCAGAGAACACAGATATGTTGGATAGATTCTGAGTGTGTAGAAAGTTTTGGACACTTACTGAAACACATGAACAATAAAATTCTAGGGGTTTATAACTAAATTAAAATGAGTGAATTTATCAGTGGCATGAAAAGGTGACACATGCACATTTAAAGACATCACTTCCCCAAACAAAAGACACAAAAGGAGGGAAAATTAAATTGTGCCTACCTGTGTTGACTCAGCATGGATAATATTAAATGAGCAAAGTTGATCAACAGGAGAAACATATCTGAAAGCAGCACAGAATTATAGTTTTTATAGTATCAATGCCGCCTGAATTCTGCGTTTCCCTTTGCATACATCAAAACATTTCCACCATAATATTGACGCAGAAGAGGCAGAAATGTGTGCACAGAAAGTCAACAGAAAGCAGGATATGAGGCGTCAAAGTGTTCTCCAATGCTGAAACGAACCCTCTGCCCTTTAGAGATTTTACAGCAGCCTTTCAGTATCTGATGATGTAACAGCGCCCTCCAGTGGAGACACTTAACAGGGTTGAAATAACCAATTTCCCTGGATTAAACTATTAGTTACACTAATAAGATATAATTACATTAATTAAACAACAGAACTACTAATTGAGCAAGTTAAGACACATTTTTTGATTTTGTGTGGCCCACCCATAGACTGTATGGGCTCACCTCAAGAAACGCAGTCCAACCACATTAAAGTCAGCAGAGAGCTGCACAAAACCGGATGTAATTGATTTACCTTTCAAAATAAAATTGAGAACGTTATGGCCTTTGAACTTCAAAAGTAATAGATCTATGAATATGCAATTAACAGTACAAACAGAAGAAAACGACAATATTATTGTAATGCCCAGTTCGTTGTCAAACCATCATGTATTTGTGTTTATGTGCTTTAATAAATTAAATGTAGCCTATTTTGAAAGGAAGTCGTACATTAAGTTAAGCTGACTTTACAAAACTGGGCAGTGGAAAATTTAATCGCTCTACTAATGGACAAACACCAGCACTGTTGCAGGGGGTTTAAGAAAAGGTGCAACCCCTAAAAAGGAAGTCAACCTCCCTCACCTTTTAATTAGTGAAACTATATAGGCCTATATATATATATTCACACATGTCTTTGTAAGCCTATATGAACTAAATAGATACAGAGCGCACAGCAAGGATATTAGCAAAGGAAATAAATAAATATAAAACATTAATTAACACTGTTCCGAGAGAGGCAGTGTTAAATGCTCCAGGGTTAACCTTCTTATTATGTACCTATTAGCCTACATCCCTGTACTAGGGCAATAGTCTGCTCCCTGGTGACTGGTTGAGACTGAGTGGGCGAGACAGCGAGGGGGGGGGGGGGGGGGGGGGGGGGAGAGAGAGAGAGAGAGAGAGAGAGAGAGAGAGATCCCATTGCCCATAAACCGCACCGTTACAGACACTAAAGCTTCCTTCCATCATCTCTACTGGAGGAGAACAGAGCATCACTTCACTTTGTCAGCCCGCCGCTTGACTCGGTCTCGGATCATCTACAGGCAAACAAGACTCTTATAATTTGGCACAGCTTGTCCAACACACACATATACGGCAGCACACTTTTACGGTTTGGCTTCGGTTCTGAAAGCGGCTGAACACGGAGAGAAGACTGTGAAGTCCACTTCTGCTGCAGAACTCTCTTCGCGCACATTTCCAAGATGAGCGAGGTGAGTGCGCGCGTTAAAAGCGTAAATCATGACTGGTGTTAAGACTGGATCAGTTTGGAACAATTGGTGCAGTTCTTTTGAGTTATTTTGCTGCGCTGCAGTCAGTGTTCTTCGCTGTGCGGTAATTTTCTACACCATGCACCTGTATAGCAGACACCCTGTCATTTCACTCCAGCAAGCATGCACAGGCAATGGAAGCTATATAGGGTAATTTTTCCGTCCACAACCTCCAAACCACCATCCCCCCCAAAACCCGCAACCAAGGCGCGGTTAGGTATCAGAACAAAATGTTTTAGCGCAGCGCTGTCGACTCTTGCTTGGCTTTGGTCCCAAGTCTGACAGAAGCCCTGCAATGAGAGGCGAGCAGCAGCGGTGACACCAGCTCACATCGCCAGTGGGCACTATGAACATCTGTTGGAGCATGAGGGTTTCCCCAAACTGGGGTCCGGGCCGGACCTCCGGGGGGTGAGGGGTGGTGGGGGGTCCACAAAATTGTTTTTTCTTCTTTTCAATTAATGTTTGGAATAGCTTGATGATATAAGGACTATTTGTAATTTTGCTACTCCTCTTGCAGAGGGAGAAAGATAGGCCACTGTGCAGTACATTTATGTGATGCTACAGGGATTGTGGGTATCTTGGAAAATTATAACATTGTAGTGATAAGAGCCTGTGTGTAAAAGAAAGCTTAGCCCACTTTACATAAATGATGCAGCATATAAAGTGCTTTATTTCCTCTAGAACCACTGCATCAGGTCCTTTCCAAACTGGCTGCATATGCATAATTTTTATTTTGCATAATAAAGTAGATTTTTTATGATGGATATGAGGCTTGATGCTTCAGGCGTCAGTGCTAAAGGACGAAGACTTTGGGAGTTGTCATGTTTGATTGGAGGAAGCTATGACAATATTTATGGACACTTCTTAACAATCTATATCCCTGTACTTTAGGTTAGCATAACACTGAACTAACCAGTTTTAATATTGAGATGCTTCACAGTTCTTGGAGCGCAGAGCTATTTAGAGTCTCCAAATGCTCTTGACGTTGGAAACATCAAACAGAAAATGTGTTCAGACATGGCTTGAGTCTGACTTGCATTCAGCTGTCTGCTGAGGCTCTCTGTCAGCGATTTATTACTTATAATCCCTAAGGTTTAATCTGCAAGTTGACCTGGAAGAAGCTCTGCAACAGATAATAAAGGTATAATGTATTACTGTTGCAGTCTTCAACGTTCACCTTCCTTAGCCCTCTTATAGTAACATGTATATGCGGCGTTTCTTTAAATTGGCCATAGAATGAAAATGATAATCAGGTAGATAAAAGCATAGAGTAGCTGTGCTTTGTAAACTACCATGTGTCCCGTCAGGAGGAGCAGCGATCAATCAATCTATTCCACAGCAATAAAAATGAAATCACAGAGGTCCCTGTGGAGGGATTATTTTCCCTTCACAGAAGCAGAGCATTGCTCAGTGTCATTTTGATACATAGCAGATGATGCCACTTCTGCACATGAGAGACTTCAAATGTAAACACAGACTGATAGATGGAACATCTGCCAGTCACATCTGCAGGTCACTGATAACCAAAAGAAACACCCACTGCACCGTGGAAGCCTGCTGTGTGAGAAAGGACTGTGGCCTGAGCTGAAGCTGAGCGCTTTGCCTCTCTTCAGTTCACCTGCACGGCCTTTTAAAAGAAGTGCACTGCAATACAATTTGGACATTTTCCTTCCTAGATGGAAATTTCAAATCTAATGCCGATGTCTGAAAGTTAAAGAACAACTTGCTGGATTAGTTGCCAAGTATTATGTGATAGTCAATCAATAATCTGGGAGTTCTTGGGCTCTGTATCAGAAAAAAATAGCTATTTGAAGACATTAACTTGGGCTTTAGGAAGCTCTAACGGGCATTTTACACTATTTCTGGATCTTTTATAGACCAAATGACTGATGGGTTAGTTGAGAAACGAGATTAGTTGATAATGAAAAAATGGCCAAAAAGTTTTTACAGTAGTTGATTTCAAGAATCTTCTTACTCATTAACATCGCAAACATTTTCTATTCCCTTCAAGTTCAATATGGCATTTCAAAAGCAAGATGAACCAAGTCCATGGCATCCTTTATCAAAACATCGCTGTTTGACCGTAGATTTAAAATCTTTCATACCATCTAAATGTGGTGTTAGACTACAGACCTACCTCACCAGCCTGTAATCTCTGGGGGCCATCCGTGCCATGCTACTTTTAAAGCACACCATTTGGACGGATACAAGTTGAACCGGTGACCTCATGCATTAGACTGCAGCCATGCCACGGTCCCAATGGATGAAGCGCTAAGTGGAGTGTAAAAAAAAGCATTTCTTGTTTTTCATAGCAATTTTAAACCTCCTCCCTCTGACACTGGGTCATAGAAACACATCTGCATGTACAAATTTACGTAATACAGACACGTGAGTACTTACAACGTCCACTTTGAGTCTATGTAGACAACAAACAGCATGTGATAAAGGCTTCATGCATGACCATTTGATAAGCTTATGTGTTTAACAATCGATAATAACATTTAACAAAGTAATTATTACTACAAGAACATGCTAAAGTAGATCATCTTAATATGCACATCCTCTTCTTTTAGTTTGTGGAAGATGATGAGGGTGTGTGTCATAACTCCACAGTGAATTCAGCCTATCTGCAAGCTACATCCACTCTCATTGAAGTAATGGCGATGAGCTATCGCGCTGCACCTTCCCACTGCTTTGACAGGCTGTCTCCTCCAGCTGAAGTCTTGTCACCCACTGCCTCATTTCCTCCTCTTTCTTTTCACAAACGTCTATTCATCTCCCCCTCTCCATTTTTTTCTTTTTTCCTCTATGCCTCCCCCCCCCAAGGGCTTGACTGTATTCTCCTTAGCAACAGCGAGAGAGGACTCTGGCAGGGTATTAACACTTGCATGTGCACATCCGGGAGCTAACATCTGCACAGCGTGAGGCATAGAAGAAGTCAAAAAGAAGAGGGGGTGGGGCGGGGGGCACTTTTAATTTATAGGAATATGAATGGAATATGCAGGGAATTAAAAGAGTTTGGGGGTGTTATGTAATTCGTGTTTGGCAGTGGTTCTACAGTGGTTTGACAGCTGTTTGGTGGATTTTCCTTTCATCCTGCGCTCGCTCGCAAAAGCAGGACGGCATAAGGAAGAAAAATAAGAACTCGCCGTCTTTTTTAATACTTTTAAAATGAGGCCAGTAATCCAAAAAGTGTCTTCGTGTACAGCAGAGCGCACACACAAAGTAAGAGAAAGGTAGCTTTCTCATTATGCTGGTAATTATCACTTAGCAGGCTTACCCCCTCACAAAAAGCCACCCTATTCCTAGCAAGCTGGCAGGGGATAATTACCAGGGCCTGATGTGGCTCGGAGGCCAATCTGAAGGTAGTGAAGTAAAACTGAGAGAGCACCAATCCTTCTTTCTCTTTGTCAATCTGCCTCTCTCCATCTGTCAGTCCCTTTTCCTCCCTTCCACTTTCTCCCCCCTCTGCATCTCCCTTCCTGCCTCCACTTTCCCTCCAAGTGAGATTGTATAGCATCTGGCATGTTTGGAAATCACTGGCTTTCCCCTACTCCCTCATGGAGGTATAATCCTTTTATTTCTGTCTATAAATACATTTCTGCTGAGCTTTTAGAGGCTTGCTGCCTCTTTTTCCTTCCATCTTCTGACAGCAAGTGCAGCACTAAGCCTTGTGTGTGTATGGCTTAAGAAATGTACTGTATGTGTGTTTCAAAGAAGACACTATTGAGAATTGAGCACAAGCCGAGAAAGGGGACAAGGAGAGGACTTGTTTTTCTATTAAAGGAAACCTAAATTTGTGCTGCCAGTCCCTGGGTTTTTTCCCCCTGCTTTTTAGCCACTGTTTTTTTATCCCACCATTACTAGTCTTGTCTCCTCCTGCTCTTCTACCCAATCACGTCCTTCCATTTCCCAAAGGGGTGAAGTGGTGAGGGTTTATCCGATATCAAACACTGAAATGTGAATAGGTGAATGTTTAATGACAGGAATGCGTGCTTGGAATATCAACTGCAAATTACTTTGATGATGTCAAAGCCACCACTGAATTTTTCGTTCTTACCAACAGCACTCATTCCTATGAACAAGAACATGGATGTGTAGTGTCTTTAAAATAAAAAATAAAAATAACTAGAAACACGGATCCATTCTCTGTAAACTAGGATCTTGAGTGTAATAATCAGTCTCAGTGCGATCTTTCAACTATTGATTGATTGTTTCGTAAACAAAATGTCAAAAATTGTTATAAATGGTTTTCGCAAGTTTGCATAGCTCAAGGAGACGTCTTCAGGTTGCCTGTTCTGTCCAAACAGTCTATACACCAAAATATATTTTATTGACAATCACATAAAAACAGAGAAATGCAGCAAATTCACACATTTGAGAAGCACGCCAGCGGTATTGGGTGGTCGGTCCACCACTTTGATTCAGTCTGTAATATCTCAACAGTTATGAAATAGATTTGCGTTACATTTTCTACAGACATACATGGTACACAGAAGATGAATCATCATGACTTTGGTGATTCCATCTAGCACCACCAGCAGGTCAAAGTTTTTCCTTAGCTAGACACATTTTTGAAAATCTGCTAGATGGATTGGCTATTTTTAGGGGTCCAAGCCTGAGTGGGCTGGGAACCCGTGAATGCAAGGCATTGCGGTTGATAGTACCAGCGGAGCTGGGAACCTATTGTATTTGCTAAGATTTATATTATTATTCCGCCGCTAAAACTCATACTGCAGCCTAGACGGAAAATGCTACACATACGAAACTAGGGAATACTTCCTCCAACTAGGGAAAGTAGAAACATACGAGTAGGTCCAAACTATTGCAAATACCTCAGGCGCAAAAATCTACAGACTTCTACCACTAGGGGTGCTATTGCAAAAGCTGATGAAAGTTTGCAGAGGAAATTTTGATTTGTGAAAAAATTTCCCAATTATATGCTAACAGATCTTTGTGAAAACGCTAAAAGCAGGAAGTAATATCATATCTTAGGTTTGGAATGGCCGATCAACACCAGACTTGGAGCACCTAATGTGGCATTGGTGGCTGAGTGGCTGTGCAATATTTTGTGCAATTAGCCCCTAGGTGGCGCTATTTAACACAAAATATTACTTCCTCCATAACCACAAGTTAGATTGATACCAAATTTAGGTCATTTGTTCCCCATGAGCTCCTGATGACACCTGAAAACTTTGGTGCAATTCGGCCAAAATGTGGCGCTATAATCAAAGCTGAAAAACCCAGGGAAAATCCTATTAATTTCAAAGGGATTTTGAACCAAGGGCCATTTTGCCTCACAGCTATGCACCACTACATCGCACATTCATAAATCTTATATCTACATGTTTGGGGGATAGTGCCAATTCGTATGGTATAGGACGCGCCTCTGTGCGATGATGTTTTCATCTCGCTAAATCGCGAGATGAATTATATGCAAACAAATGTTTGCAAAAAACACTAAAAACAGGATATGATGTCATGTCTTAGTTTTGCAATGTCCGATCTACACCAAACTCGGCGACCTTATCTGACCGAGAGGGGCTGTTTGAAATTTGGTGTGAATTGGCCTCTAGGTGGCGCTATTAATCGTATATAAAATAACACTCCCATAGACATACATTCATCTCCGTAACCGCAAGTCCCTTTAATTTCAAACTCTGGTCGTTTATTCACCGCGAGCCCCTGAAGCCACAGCGGGCCACAGCGGGCCTCCGTGGGGTGAGGGGCGCGGCTGGCGCTGGGGGGCTTGGACCCCGCTTACAACTGTTCTAGTTTAATTTCATGTCAATCATGTTTTTCAGAGGTTAAATTCATCCCAATAACTTTTCTTGTAGTGTCACATTTGTGTTTTGAGTGTAAAACTATAGTGGATGAATCGTTGTGCAGTTTTGTGCAGACATCCAGGCACCCCTCAGGATGAAATGAACTCACTGTGGTCCTCCTGATGTTTTCTCTTGCCCCGTCATCAGGTCAAAAGCTCAATTTATGCAATACTTTGATTTAATACCTGCAAAACATTCCATTTGCTGTACTTTGTGATTAGGGATAATTAGGAAAACTAAACGCTAAACCAAGGTAATATGGTAAAGATTATACCCACTAAAAATCAGCATGTTAGCATCATCACTGTGAGCATATTAGCATGCTGGTATTAGCATTTAGCTCATGGCACTGCTGTGCCCAAGGACATCCTCACAGTGGACTAGTCTTGTTGCTTCAAGTAATGATTGGTAATCGAAATTGTCAATGACCGATTTCCTATAAATCGAATGTATTATTAATAAATTGGTAAATCATTTCAGGAAGTTCAACTGAGTATAAGAATAGCGTTTCCTGGCCAAAGCTTACTACTTGCCCTAAGCTCAATCATAAATAAAACAAGATTGCTAAACATATTGTTGCAACATTTACATAATTTAATTAAAATTTGTTTTTTAATTTAAAATCAAGAAATTGAATGAATTAAAATCTATTCAATAATGTAACATAATAAGGTTCTTTAGATTCTGGTGCACTCACTCTATGCACTTTCATTGTTAATTATTCTATACCAAGTCCTCTTACACATAACACCAGCCATTATCCCCACCTACCCCCAGGAATTATAGTTATTTCTGAATTGCTCACTCACCACACAGACCCACACCCACTGACTTATATAAAGCCATTAACTGGCATTATGCTATTTTTAGTGGGCAGGTACAGTGTGTTTCAGCATGAAGAGGTTGGTACGGCTCAAAAACTGAGGCAGAGGGGAGCTGAGCTGCAGAATTTGATGGACAGATGGAGGAAAGGGCCCCAGTTTTAAAAATAAAATAGTCACCAAAAGCAGATGGATGGGTAAATAATGGCTAAATGCACAAAAACCAAGGCTTTTCTTATTGTTAATTTTGTATTTTTAGAAGATTAAATCTTAACGCTACATAATGTTGATCATCATGTTCACTTTATGTCTGGATGCCAATGTTGGCTTGGTGGGACAAAGAGAGATGTACCGTAAATGTAAGAGGACCTACAGCACTGCTCCACACAGGTTAAGCTGGGGTCAACTAGCTTTAAAATCCTAAAGCCCATTTAATAATACAATACATACATGGTACAAACATAATCTTGTGAACCTTGTGTCCATTTTAGATCCATATCTTTACAACTCAAAGTCCAGCTCTAATTCTAATTCTAACATTATAGCCTAAAGTTCATCTACAGCCATTTTGAGTACCTTAGATTAGTATTAAGCTGTAAAAGCAGGATTTTGAATGAACAGAACTCCTGGCTGCATGGAGCATCCAGAGAGCTTAATAGCTTGGTCCACTTAATGTACAGTAAGAGCAGCTTTGAGCAGATGTTCAGCTCGTACAGTAGGACACACTCAGCACCAACGCACATCTGGTCACCCGGCCACACAACACAGACCATTAGCAGAGTGTCTTCAGAGGAGGGATGGAGAGATGAGGTGGAGGAGGATAGTGAGGGGGAATACAGCGTAGATGAGATGGAAACAACAACTGGGTGGGTGTAAAATTGAAGGGTAGAGTGCAGAAGAGGACAGAAGAGGAGATGAAAACACAGAAGAGCATGAGTCCGCCCAGGCTAAAAACGTAAGCACTCATGGAAACTATAAGGTGGATAAAAACAGCCCTCCCCCCCACCTCCCAGATGGCATCAGTTATGTAAGAGAGGATGAAAAAAGAGACGGAGATGGATAGTTGTAGACAAAGAAATCCTCAGCTCCCTTTATCTTGACATAAATAAGAAAAAACAACAGTAACAGTAACAATGTCGCTTCCCTGAATGATGCATTCTCCCTCTGGACTAATCAACATTGAATCCAGTGCGTAAATCTTTTGACATGTATTTATGGCTTCGTGGCATTTAGTCTTTAGGCTAGTTTCCCCAAGACAACATTTTAAATTGTGTTATTATGGAGAGACAGAAATATTGTTTTCCCATGCATGAGACTAATTTATCACATTAACTCTTTATCATCCCATTGATGTTGCATAAGAGTCTAGTTGGATATTTTCATCATGGAGGGGTTCCTCTATGCAAATAAAAGTTTCATAATGTTAGATTAAAGTAATATTGGACAAATGAATCAACTGGCTGGTGAAGTGAAATGTCTCCTATCGAGGTCCCACCCGTATACCTGACCGACTCAGTAGCGAGCAGTGCTCAGCTGGGCCTTCTTATAGCGTGAAATAACTAAAAACATGAAATCAGAAAAAAAAATCTGATAATTTAACACTTGAACAAACATCAGCGTGAAATAAACTTACAAAAACCATCTGTGGGAAAAATGTCTTTGACATGTATTTTGATCTAATTTGGCTCATCAGCTAAGGTCAGGGTTATCAGGGTTAGGAGGGGGGATTTAAGACCTATACTGTAGCCCGCCACCAACGGGCGATCTAGATGTTTTGGCTTCACATTGGGGGAGCTGTCATGTCGTCCATTTTTATACACAGTCTGTGGTTTACAGCATTCAGCATTTGGATTGTTCAGTACGTAAAAACCTCAGTGGGTCAGTCAAAACCATGAATATGTCAAATTATATATATTTGAATAACAGGGTTAAATATTAGCAAAATATGTAAATTTTAATTACATATTTTGCCCCCGCCTCCCACACACACATACATTAATACAAAACAACTCCTTCATGAATAAATTTGGATTCTACGCCAGAAAGGACCAGTGGGCTAGTTTTAGATTTGAATCATCTCTGACAATTGCAGGCAGCTCTCTAGGACCTTATATAACTTATCTAATATTTATTGCGTTTATTCCAAGAACACTTGGCTTTGAGATCAAGGGAGAGTGGAAAAGGGCCAGCTAGCAACTGATAAAGAAATGTGACAGAAGTGTGAGGAAAACAGCTTGGAGAGGTGTATACCCCAGAGGAAAACATTGTTGTGAATGAAGTGCATTGCATTGTGTAAGAGGAGGAGAGAGTCGGGAGGGGGGTACATGTGTTTCTTGCTTCTGTATATGTGTGTACAGTACAAGCATGTGCGCGTGTGCGTCCATCTGGACTCCATTAATGCCAGCCGAGTCTTTTCTGAATAGGCCGTGTACGTTCCAATCTTTCTCACTGAGCCAGTCTGCGAGCTTATTTTTTTATCACCCTCTTGCTACAATGCATGTCTCTTTCTCTCTATCTTGCCTCCCTCTTCCTCCATATGTGTCTTTCTCTCTCTCTATCACCTTCAGCGGCTCCCCAGGGCAGACTATTAAATGCTGCAATCTGTCTCTGTCTCCTATCCTTACCCTCCCTCCCTCCCTCCCTTTCCTTTCCTCTCAGCCTTTCTCCGAGGCTCGCTGCTCATGAATCACAGCTCTAACTACTACATGTAAAAGAGGGAAATCCCTGACTAAAAGCAGAGGGTGGAGGGAGGTGATAAGGACATATCTCAAGGGGGGTCAAAGCTAGCTCATTTGTGATTAAGAGGGAGGAAGTGGAAAGGACAAGAGAAGAAGAACAAAGGACGGGACAAAAAGGTGAACAGATGATATGAGGATTATTATATGGAGGGTCAGAGGTCAATTTTTAACTTAATTTCAGCCAATTTGGAAAGCTCATTTCTGACACTATCAGTAGAAGAAACACTTTCTTACAGGAACATAGCAACATTAATCTTCTGTCGATCACAGAGCAGCTTCACTGGAGCAAAAGGGGGTTAAGTGCCCTTCAGAACTAATGGTGGTGGGAGAGGAAAGTGGTTCTTACACGCTATTTTCAAGCAGAAATTCCCAGCAGGTCCGAGACACAGACTAACAACCTTCCCCTCCGCAGTCACACGTCATGGTTTCTTCAAACGCTCAGAGATTTAGTTTGTGTTTTAATAGGGAAGTGAACTGACTGCAACCCTCAACTGACTCTAGCTGAAAAGACAAGAGAGAAGGTGTGAGGACAGATGGGACGGCTGTGAGGGAGATAATACTGCAAGCAGAGTGAGAGCAGTGTGATTTTGAGATCAGGGGTAAATCAGATCTGAATATTTAAATCAACCACATTAAGTTATTCAGGCATAGTTTTACATATTTCAATTCCTCCACAGTTAACAGACTCCAAAGTTGGAATTAAATACGTTATAGTGCTAGTCAAGAATTAGTGCCAAAATAAGAGGTGTTGGCAGGTTGGTGACTTAACAACTGCAGTAGTTATCGTTGGTTGTCGCTAGTTTTGCTTGTGGCAAATTTACCATATTGGCTGTACTTCTCTTTAAAGGTGAAGTAAGTGATTCTAGAGAAATCTAACACCATGACAAACACCATGATAAAGATCGAACAACGACACAGCAAGTTATGTAACTAACTTAAGCTTAGTTGTGGGCTATCAAACTGTTGCTACAGCTGCTGCGAAGCTAACATAAGAGAATGAGACGGCCCCAGAGCCAGCACACCAGCTCAGACAGAGATACTCACAAATCTCCTGCTACTGTAACTGACATCACTACAGCAGCATGTCTTGGTGAACTAGAAAGTAAGCTCAATGTCTTAGGGCAAGTCATTTAGAGCCCAATCGATATGGGTTTTTGGGGGCTGATGTCGATATTAAAGTGAAAAAGAGCCGATTTATGAGCCAAAATTTTGATTTTAAGAATAATTTGGATAGTACACACCTTTACTGTACTGTACAGCTGTCTGTAAACAGAGAGAGTGAGAGAGAATAAGCATGTGTATCTCACTTTACACATAATCTGCCATAATTTCAATGTGGCACATTCACATCTAGTTAATCCCTTTACCAGCACTCTTCTAACCAAAGCTACGAGAAACCATTTAACCACCATCAGTATAAATCATGCCGTCTATAATACAGTGAGCTGCTGTTGAATGCATCTAATACTACAGGAATGTCTACAACGAGGACCTGCAACTTTGAGATTTCATTTAACGTTATAACTACAACCAGAGCCGTTACGGCTCTGACTACAGCGTTTCACATCTACAACGTCACAAAAAGAGGAGCTACGGGAAGCCGTGTTAGATTCTTGTTATTTACATGTCCGCTCTGGTTTAATCATTTCAGACACGCCGGCTAACTTCAGACAGTCGGCTCGCAGATATATTTATAATATGTCATTAGCTTTGTGGCTAATTTAGCAGCGGGCAGCGTTAGCTGCTGTAACGTTACGTGATTTTAGAGAATATTTAGAAGTGATGAACTAGGGACAAATGTGGACCATTCGCTTGAACTGCCACACTGTTTGAAATAAATGTACAGTTACGTCTGTCCAGCAGTGTAGCTTTCAACACCGAACTACCGTAACATTAAACTGCTGTGAGCTGGTAGGAAAACGGGAGGGTTAGCAAGTCATGAATGTTTTCAGGAGAGGAGAAGTGACTGGGTCTGTTTTTATTAGAATTAGATAATTAAATATTAAAGTCATGTAATTAACTTGACAAAAGACAGACTCACATCTCACACAGCCCTCTGCGTGTTTCTAAATGCTGCATGTAAGCTCCGGTAAGCTCCGGTCTACAGATTGTTTTCTTCTGTGGTTTTTGTGGTGAGGCAGTGTAGTCAACAGGGGAGCTGCAGCTGGTCGCCCTATGTTGGGCAAACTATGCAACACCCATGACATGAGTGAAGGGTCTGACTCTAGGTTTCTTTTTTAATAGTCATATATCTGCTGTTATAAACGTCCGATGCCGATTAAATGCAATTAGCTCATATCGGCCGATGATATCGGTCGGTCTCTAAAGTCATTTAATATTTCCTGAGCACCTTTCTTTGTTTCCCATTGACAGAACCAGGGCTATGTACAAGTTTTTTTTAAGCACGCTAACAGAACAAACAGCTAGCAGACTGTGAGGAGATAGAGGAGATATGAATTTGACAAAAAAAGGTGTACTGGATTAGAATTGCATACCTTTAACTTTATATCATTGCAACACAACAGTCTGATATTAATTAATTCCTGCTTTGTTTTATTTGTGTTTTGGTCCCACAAAAACTCAAATAGTGGGTGGAACGGCAGGAATACTGTTGTGTGGCGGGGTGAGGGCCACTTTATTTGTTTCTGATTTACAGAGCCAGGGCTGAGTACGAACACCAGAATTGTTTTCAGGGCACACACAGAACAGACAGCGGACCCTGAGGATATTCACTGAATGTAACATTGAAATTGTTTACCCCACATTTAACAAGCAGAGCCGTATAGAATGTGAGTGTGTGACAGCTAATTATGCCTGTTAATTAGTCAATGGCAGGAATATTTGTGCACTGTTCACCCAAGTAATTTCTAAATTAAAAGATTTACTTCACCTCCATGACTAAATCCATGTGGGCATTCTATTTAGATGAACTAATTTTGATAGTCATTTCACTGTAAATACTGACCGTGCCCCATATTGGCAAGTGTATCGGAACTCTAGTCACCACGTACACCATGCACACTCTTTAGTCTACAATTGAAGCTCACATTTTTTAAATCTTTAGAAGGCCACAAGTACGTCTTATGTCCAGCTGATAAAGTTTGGTGTTATGAGTCTTTCTTGTTAGCAGATGCTCTTGGAGATTTACTCAACTAAGAAGACAATAACCACAAACATTTTGGTTCTGCTGAGATATTTATTGTCCCACAAGTGGACAAGCAGCAAGAAAGAGATATACAGTGCATAAAAAGTAAACACAGTGAGACATATAAAGTAGAGCCCTGCACGGGGCCCAAAACTCTAGCCCTAGCCTGGTTCTGTTCTGCGGCCTGTGATGTTCCCAAGCCCTAGCCTGACCCCCAGCCCGACAACATCTGCAATTTTTCAGCCAGAGCCCGACCTGAGACAGACACCAATATCACTTTAAGCTCTCTCTGATACACCTAAACACACACACACACGCTAAGAGGTAAACTTATTATAGACTTAAAACATAACTACTAGTGCTACCAACAATCATGCCCACAAATTATAATACCAGCTGTCCATTAAAGAGAAGCATTGGAATGCAATAGAGAATATAGCCAAGCTACATGTGTACTGCGTAGGCTATGTATAATATTTATAATAGAATCAATGTAATGATATTTCATACAGTTACCTATGTGTACTCTGCACATATATGGGCACAATTAAAGGAGAGAAGTTAAATGAAGTCCCACCTAACCCTGATCTATGAAATCAAAAGGACTGATCCTGGCCAGTACTCTTCAGGCAATTAAAAGTGCTGGTACAATACCTGCAATACAAAATACAATAAAAAAGGTCATGACAAAAACACATGCAGGGACATCAGGTAAAGTGAAGGTCAGTTATTACGTGAATTGTTGTTAATATGAACATATGATTCATGGTCAATGCAGATGTTGATTCTGCCTGTATTTGTCTTTTTCACACTTGCTCTCCATTTTCTCCTACAAGTCACCAATGCTTTTTGGTTTTTAGCCTGTTTGTCAAGGACAAATTCAGTCTCTCTCTCTCTCTCTCTCTCGGCTTATCAGACTCACTCTTGAGAGAGGATCCTTTCGGAGTAAAAGCCTGTTTTAATGCCTCCTTAGCTGAAAGCTTCTGCACACTTACTGTGAGATGTGTAATAATGCTGAACATACAGGCCCTCTCTCTCTCTGCAGTGTTTCACCCTCTTGCTGCAGACTTACTTACTCATATCTCTGCAGTCTTTCTGTCTTTTCTTACCTCACCGTGTCTCACCAGTTCTCTTTTCTGTTTTTCTCGCTGCTTCTCTGTCTGTTTCACCTTTGCTGCTCATTTTACGTTTGTAGTCTTGATGCCTTGATGGCTCAGCATGGCCACAGTGGTGCAGTCCAGCTTGGTATGAATAACACAACGATTTACGAAGTCATTTGGCGTGGTATTCCAACGCAGTTTTTGCTTTTCGCGTGTCATTTCATAACGTTTAGACTGCATTGACTTTTATTGTGCAGAAACGGCATGCCATTTTACCTACTGTCACAGGTAAAATCAATGTGTGTGGGATATAAATAGCCATGAAAGTTCAATACTAAGGTGGAGGAGGGGTGGTTGGGTGGATAGTAAGTTCCCGTTAAAGTTTAAGTAGCTAGCTAGCTAACGATGCTAGCATTGACATCCCCCCGATGTACTTCACTGCTAACTTTAACCATCATTCATTATATGTGCATGTCGACGGTTAACCGTATCTGCTAGAAGATCAGCCATGAGGCCGATAGCCCCTTTGTGTTGCTTAGGAACAGCGTGAAATGACTGCACAGTAGAAGTCAATGCAGTCTAAACGGCCATTTTTCAAAAAGCACACCCATTTCCCCTAAACTCACACAAAGCCCTTCATTTCTCACTGCCTACACCATGTGGTAATTCAGAAAGCACTAACATTCAATATTGTTCACTCAAGTCAGCACAGGTTGAGCTCAATTACGACACAACTACCCCGTTGGAAACACAAACAGTCATAATTGATAACACAACAATCTTCAATAGAAAGATAAAAGGACCAGAGTCAGTTCAATCAGTTTGGAACAATGGATCCAGAGAGATGTGAAGGAAGAGGTAGAGGCAAGCGGGAAGCTTCCGGTCAGCAAACTGATGCCAACCCGGGAGTCCCTTAAACCTGCATTTTATTGAACAGCCAGCAGGGGGCAACTCTTCTGGTTGCAAAAAGAAGTCCGGCTCCGTTAGAAATAATGGTGAAACGACCCTACTTCTCACCTAATTTATTAGCTTACTAGGAGTTGGCTGTTCACTTTCTCTGGTGAGTACATTTAGTTTTAAGTCTGTTGTTCCCTAAATGACAGTTAACGTGAATTACAGATGCACCCAGCTAAGCACGCTGCTAGCTCCACACAAGGCCGTTAGCTCCACCGTCTCGTCCAAATATGGTTACGTCCGGTGCCTCTGGTTGCAAAAAATCAACATGGCGGTACCCTATGGGCCAAACTCAAGGCTTCAAAATGGCAGTCCACAAACCAACGGGTGACGTCAGATGACTACGTCCACTTCTTATATACAATCTATGGGAAGAGGACACCAGAGAGGAGGAGGAGGAGGAGGAGTAGTGCGGAGGAGGAGGGAGGCAGAGGAGGTGGAGAAGGAGGTGAAGGATGAGAATCTCTTGTGTGTCATGTCTGATGACAAAGTTTGGTTTTTCAGCAATTTGACCTGTAAAGTAGGATGTTTGGGGAATTGGGTGAGAAGTTGTGGATTTGTGTTTAGAGTTTCGAGAAAATGAGGCATAATTTCAAGAAATGTGTTTAAGCAATCAAGAAAAACTGTAAAATGCGTTGACATGGCATGCCGAAATGTCCTTAAAAGTGGCGTGCTATTTATACGCCATTCCACGATATCACGTTGTGCAGTAAAAACTTTTTTTCTTGCTTTCCCTTAAACAGGGCTGAATAGGACAGGATTGAGGTTTTTCTGACCAACATTGCAACCGTGATTTAAATCACAGTGTAATTATTCCTTTAAAATTTTACCTTGCCAGATCAGCAGCTTTGAACTATAGTTGGGAAACCTTTGGTTTCCAGCTAATTCAATTTAGGTTTGGCTAGTAGATAAGATCAAGCTAACAGTCCGGGCCAAGTCCAGAATCACTCCCATAAAAAATATGCTAGGCTACAACACCTTTTATAGAGGAGACACGCCACTCAGTCACATCCTCAACTGTATGGGGAAAGCCCGTAACAACAAAGATGTCATCCCGCCCCTCCCAATAGAAAGCCACGTTTCTGCTTTTAACAGCCAAAGCGGGAATCATATTTTTGCCAATTGTGTGGTTTGACTGACGTAAGGGTCTGTTCTGGCTCTCTCCCCATTCATTCAGATAAGAGCCTGGTCTTAATAGTCTGAATTAGCTGCGCAGAGGCGTTGCCAAAATGGCTGCAGAGTGGCATGACTTGCCTGTAAGGACTTTGACATTGCACACAGATAACCCACTAAGCTACCTTTCAATGGGGGCATGCTCAGTAACAAATAACTCCAAGCCTGGACTTGTGTCCTGCATAGTTTAAAATGTTTGTACTGAGCACAATCACAAATGTCTCTTCTATGAATATAATCTGATAAAATAATTCATTTTCTGGTTGTTGAGGTTCAATTTTGAGATCAGTAATTCTGAGAAAAGTTGACTTCTAGGTAAACTTGTTGTGCGGTCAAGTTGGTGTTACTGAATAATATTGATATAATTTTGACATTCAAAAGTGGCTTTTTCTTTATCAATAACAACAATTACAAACTGCCGTGGTAAGTCATATCTGACAATATTTTTATAGTCATGTTCTGACTGAGGATGAGCTACTGTTGACAAATCCACACTGTAGCTGCTTAAGCTAACATAATATTGTCACAGATGGACAGGACCAGCTGTTTCACAGCCTCAAATCCTGGAGATCCTGATTCAGAGTGTAAATGATACTGTAAGCCTAAAATGATGATATAATAATGTTCACAAGCTGTCAGTCATTTACACCCAGGAACTACATAGCTAAAGATTAGCTATCTGTCTTGACGTGAGGAGATCACCAAGATTATTTGGAGAAAGTGTCACCACTCCATTGTCACTCCTTTTCTTTTCAAACATCAAAATTCTACTGATGTTCCTTCTTGCCAAAACCACCTTTAGCCAAGTGTAAATAGTAGACAAACAGGAGAGAACATTAACCAGACATCAGAAAAAAGTTTCCATTTTTTGTTTGGCCTTCTCAGAATTTATGCTGGCTGCAAACATTTGCTGGTGACAGTTGTCAGAGGTCTTTTTCAGAGAAGACATTTCAACATGTCACAGTAATAAAAGCACATTAAATAATACAGTTATTGATAACTGTATTCCATGTAGCTGCTTTAGTTTCAGGGTTCTAGTATTGTGCATGCTAACTCACTTTTGTACTACTGTACACTACTGGGACACTTAAAACAGAGCCAATTTTAATGTTATTAGTAACATCTCTGCTTGACAGACCAAATTGTCTGCTGTGAAAAAGGCCTATTATAGGTGGCAAAACAATAAACATTCACCTCCTACAGCTTGTTTTGGCACTAAATTTGCAGCTCTTATGACTTAAAAATGACACAAAAAGTATTCGTTGCTCAGACACATTTACCGTTTATATTTATTTCTTTTCTTTCTGACTTGTTATGTGATGTCCTGTAATGCTTCCTTACCTGTCATTTGAATTTCTTCTCTCGCAGCTCTTCTTCTCTCCCTTCTTTGCCTTACCCCCTCTCTCTCTATGCCTCTCTATTTCTCCTACCAGACACATACTGTATATACTCGTAGTCAGTGAACATTAGTTTTCTTCTCTGTCTGTCTGCTTTGAACGTGGGCCCCCCGGATTGGCTGTTGACCCATTGGGTTTCTTTTGCACGTGTGCACACACATTAAAAAACACACATCATGCTCACAGACTGTTTGAGCACAGAAAAAACTCCCACTCAAATCAACACATCAGCACACACATGCACTCATGCATGCTTGAAGACATAGGTACACACACAAACATACACACACACACCCACAAACACACTCTTTCTGAGTTATTGGCAGGGCAGGAGTGACATGCCTCTTTCACCAACTCATTTATGCTCTGTTGGAGATTGTGTTATGCATGGGTCATTTGCTACGTGGATCATAAAGTGCAATAAGGACAGAATTAAGCAGGAATATATGCACATACACACACTTAAACTCAAGCACACATGAATGCGCATGCAAACACACATTTAGACATGCGCAGACTTCTCTCTTCTTTTTTTTCCTGATGCGATATTGCATAATCGCAGAATCTGTCTAAATCGCATGCCCCTTATCAGTCCATGTCCCTCTCTGTCAGTTTTCTTCACTCTCTGTCCTGTATCACTGACTCATATGTCCGCAAGAGTAACTAATAGTGAGGTGGTAGAAAGGCAAGTATAAAGCTTAGGAGGGAAGGAGAAAGTTTAAAAAAAAAAAAAAAAAGGAAAGAGAAGTGAGAGGGAGCCCAGGAAGAGAAGCTGTTAGAAGTATGACAGCTAATGGAGGTCTGAGTTAAAAATAACATCTTTAGCAACGAGTGTAGAAGTGTAGCGGAAAAAGTGTTCAAAAAAAGACAGCTCAGAGGAGAGTGTAAAGTGGGGATCACATCTTTTACTCCAAAATCTAGAAAATAGTGAAAACACAGCACCTATAGTGAGGCAACGATAAAAAGTTGAAAACATTTCCCTGTACGTACACACCACAATTTAAGCAAAGAAATCACAGGGTGCATGCCAAAGATTTCTATAAAAATGGACACACACTGTTGATTACTAGTTAACTACGAATATAAGATATTGCGTGGTATTGTATTGTAAACAGTTTTCATTTATCGTTTTGCCACTCGGGGCCAGAAGAACAAGCTGTAAACACAGTATCAACATACTTTTATACTAAATTCTGTTATCAACTTTTGAATGAAATATCTGCCTCTTGAGCTGCTAAATGCTCCACTATGTCCGCTAGCTAGTCACTACATTTTTCTGTCTACAATTTGGTGCTGCGAAGGCATCAAGTGGGTTTGGCAAAGCTTTTTTGCTGCAAAAGGCTGCTGCAGTGAGTCTTAAGGTAGAAAATAATTATGTAGAAAATAGTTTGGGTCTGATTTGTAGTGACAGACATTATCTTAAGGTCACCGACTGGATCGAAGGCACCCCAATGAGAAACCCACTTCAGACAATGAAAGCGAGCTAACCGGGAAGCGTCACCAACGTGTTGTGTGCTAGTCGTGCTATAAGATGTATGAAATCTTTTTTCTGTGCTAAACATAGCACACACAAGTGCAACTAGCTGATGGCGACAGTCCGCATCCATGTTAAAATCTGTTAAGATCCGAAAATCCTTTAGTGTGCTCCAGGGAGCCTGCCCTCCACAGAAAAACAACCAAATAGGCCGTTTCAGCCACACAAAATTATGACTCATGTTTACATTTATAGTGAAAACCACCACTAGTGGCTGTACAACGCAAACACATGACATAGACGGTCTTGTATTATAAATAGCCATAAAGTTGTACTTCAGCAGTGGTGGGTTGGGTGGAAGGATTGCAACTTAGCCTGAACCTAAGTGTTTGGAAGTGTGTTGACCGGTGAACCCAACAGAGATTCACCTGCTGTGTGTCGCTGTGGTCTCCACATGTTTAAGTCTTCCAAAACATAGGTCCAGTCAGGAAATGGAGTTTGAAATTGCCGTTTTGAGAGGCATGGACAAACGTAGGGGCGCTATTGTAGGATAGGCTCAGATGAGCATTATTTGAAGGTTTGTTAAAATGACCTATGTTGTCGTTTAGGTTGAAGGACTTGTTGGCTCCAGGCATTAATCAAAATGGTAAAGTTGCAGTCCAAACCAAAACAGTGAAAAGGTGCTAAAATACTGTGTAGAGCTGAAGGGAACTGCAGAGTTGGGTGATATTTCTCTGTGGATTTGTTGGTGACAACTTTCACATTTTACATAGTCATTTTATTTTTCATTGTTAATATAAAAAGTTTGATAAATGCAGCTTTAAGAAGAGCAGCAAGATCAGAAATGCCCACTCACTTAGAGATATGTAAATGTGTGATTTAGCACAAACATGCTAACAAGTGGCATATGTTATATATGTGAACAGTGCTAAGAGAGCAATTTAAAGACATGTAAACAGTGATACAATGAGAGCAAATAAGAGAATTTACCTAAATTGAGGGATAAATAGCTAAAAGAGTAACAAACGAGGCGACCCTGAATAAGAAGTCTGAAAAACAGATTGGATTTTAGTGAAACAGACAGAGGCAGATCCTAAAATTAGATGACATGTCATCTGAATATGGAGCTGTTAGCCATAGCTCACCCTTGTCTTGCTCTGTTGCTCCTCTCTGACGGTAAACTTGTGGCAAATTTGGCATGTGGCAAGATGTGCGAGAACCTGGCTTACACTCATTCAGCTACCTCTCATTCAGCTCTCTCTGCACAGTCAGTGTGTCAGGCTGGCACTCGCATTTGAACAGTTCCAAGAAGACACGATACAGTCGTCTGCTTCTCACGCAGTCTGCCAGGATGTGAGCAAAATGTGAGACCATCAGGCTGCACTGTTTGGCAGAATGTTGCAACCGAATCGAGAACACATTTATCCACAGTGTGTGTGGGAGCTGCAGTATTTATTAATAACACTAATGACACTTGGACCATTCAATTATGACTGAAAACACTTTCAGCAATCAGGAAGTTGATTTTGCAGTAGTTATGCTTATGTTGTATTGCATAATATGTACTTGTGTGTGTTTAAGTACATGCAATTGCTTGTGTACAATGAACATCTATAATACAAATGCTGGTTATTCCCTAAGTGTCTATTGGCAGGAACAATTAAACAATTCCTTCAGGTGTAGAACAAAAGTCTATGCAGTCATGTGACAGCATAATGTATACAGTTACAGTACATGTTCCTCAAAGTGTTGTTTTTTCTTCTCTACAGCTGGCATCTACTAACTCTGCTAACAGCAGCCAGACGACTGCAGCTGACAACAAAGGTCTGTCTGAGTTTTGTTTACCTTCTCTATAACAATGTCCAATTTGCTTTGCTGTGGATCATTGGTTGCATTGTTATTTGGTCCTTTGATCAAGAGGAAAAGTGCTGCAAAATTTGGCAAACAATGTCACTGTAGCCAACTTAGCAATCTTGCTGCTATATTTGGAAAACTTTCAGACAGCTTTAGTCATTAGGAGCTGAGCAATGTTTTTCTTTTAGCAGACATGAACGACTTTCCTTGAAAGAGTTTCCATTAAAGTTCTGAGAGTCTTCAGGCTCATTTGTACTAATTTCTTCTCTCAAACTCACATTACATACATCATACAAAAGGAGGTAAAGGGTGCTCAGTCTTGCTTTTGATGGACGTTTTAGATACATTTGTCGTCACTCTGGAGATACAAACTTTGTCAAGTGGCAAACATGTCTGAAAAGCGTATGTGTAACTGTTTCTCTTACTCAACCTTTTTTTTTCTGTTTATCTCTATCTTTTACTTTCTCTGTCCTGCTCTTTCTCTCTGAGCTTCCACAATACAAAAAACTCGACATACTGTTTTTTTTGGAGGTCATACCAATGATTTTCCATGAGCTAAGCAACCAAGACAAGGCAGTCTTTTGGCAGGAATCACCAGTGTGTCAGCCAGGAGAAGTTGGCTTAACTTTTGTGCAACGTTGCTCATCAATAACCAGTTTCAGCACTGCAGAATTTATCATCTATCAGTGCACCACCAGCCTGGATCAGACTGTGGGATGAGGTTGCGTGGCATCTCAATACACACAGTTTGAAAAGGCAAAGTCTTTCCTTTTGTGTATCAGTTTCTCTCCAACCCACACCACATCAAATGTTTATTTTCCTGATCCTTATCATTTCTTCCTTCTATCTTGTCTCCTGTCCTTTCTCTGTTTTAATATGCCTAACATTTATTGCACGTAAAGGTTTTCCATTCTAGCTCCGAGGCAATGTTCACCTCCTGTTATGCTTATATGGTGCCTTGCAGTTAATATACGTACATGTATGAAGAGAATGTGCAGTAGAAATGTAGTGTTGTGATTCACACTCTGGTCGATCAGACACATACAGGTACAGCAGGCTAAGGTATCTTAAGAACTATTATATTAAGTAGAAATGTACTTCACACAGCTGCCTTCTGTTGTTGATTGTGGTTTTAACAATTTTCCTTTTCTAAATAGTTTAGTGCTCTCTGTACACTGAAGGTGCCATGATCTGCCTAGTAATGTGCAATGTAGCTGGTTGTTCATTGCTTTCCATTTTTATATTTGATTGTGATGACAGGTTATATGTATTTTGAAAGTGATTTTTTAAAGTAAAGGTTGTTATTTGTATATAATATTCAGATATGGGTACTTAATATATATGTTACAAGTTAATCAAGTGCAGTTACACAAGTACCTTCTCTGAGGAGAAGTTTCAATACAGACTTGTTTTTAAGAATGAAATTAAAATAAATTGATAGTCCATACTTGGGGTGTCACGATACCATATGTAGTAATCAATACCAATACCAGTGAAATTCTACGATTCTCAATACCAAATTCGATGCCACGTAAAAAAAAATAAACAACAAATGTACCCATGTACTTCAACATACACACCTTTAATAAATTATAAGGTATATCTCAATAAACACTAACAGCATTACGACATATGACACAGACTGTACAGTAAGGACAACAGCCTACTACTACAAGCATAGGTGTCCCCACCACTTTTTGAAAGCATTTGTTAAAAATGTTCTGAAAAATAGCTTGCATTAAGAAAAGTTAACAGAATGTTTTATTTGCACAATATAAAAACATGCAAAGCAATTAAAAAAAAATAAAAAATGGAAATACGTGAATTGCCCCAACATAGTAACTTAAGCTAAACAAAAAAAACAAGCTGCTGATTACTGCATTATATTCCATTATATTTTTATATTCTGGAATTGTCGTCTGCCAGCTGAAGTTTTTATTTCCCTTTATATAAATAAGGACATTTCCACTTTAAATTGGAGCAGAAAATGTCTAGAATGCAGGAAGTGTTTAATGCTCCTATTTTCTGGGGGAGAACTCCCAGACCCCTCCCCCCGCTCATATATTTTAGCATTTCATATTTCTTCAAAGTAGTGTTAAAAATTTCCTCGCCTTGTTCTCGTGTGTCATCATGCCTCTAATCTGAGCCCTTATGTCGCCACATAGTGACACCCTTGACTACAAGCTATGTTTACGTTACGTTAGCCTAAACATGGTAGCCATTGAGTTTAGCCATTGCAAACATTGTATGTATCTTGTTATTCATGTCAGTGCGAGACAGCTCCTTGATAATCCTGATCATCCTTAATTGTCACGTAAAATCAACCTTAAAAATTAGTATCAATTCTCAGTCTCACATATTTTACCCTTTATGAGACAAGTTGATCATCCAGCACTCCAAACATGAGGGCTGCCGACTCTTAGCCTGTTAGTTGACATGTCCGTCTCAAGCGTCTTTGTCAACAAAGACATATTTACTGAACATTGTTTATCGCCTTTTCTATGGGGAATGAGCTGTTCCTCATGACTGAAAATTAAGAATGACATCTTTCAGAATAACTCCAAATGTCCCTATTGGTTTTAATAAGCACCAGATTTTAAGAGACCCCTCTGCATGACTGCACTCATCTTCAGGATGTGCTGTTTGTTCATCCACACAGCTCTTTGCAGAGTCACAGCAGAATACACTGACATGCTATGTGGTTTTTAAAACACCATCAAACAATGACTTGTTACTGCCAGTTAAGTACATTTATAGTCTGTAGATTTTTATCACCTCCAGCTTCTTAGTCTTTATTATTTTTCCTTCTCTAATCAGAGATGGGATGTTTTGGAGAGACTTGAGCGGTTTCAAACTGCTGAAATTAGCTCTTGTACAGTAACAGGCACTTGCCCTGACCTCGCTGAATAGCTTTTAGTTTTACGTTACCAGGAACAATCCTGCGTTTGGTCAAGATGAAACTTGATTAAGATACTGCTAATAAACTGAAATGTCGACAGACTGATTGACTCACTGACACTTCCTGTCCACTCTGCTATGTATTAACCTCCACCCTTTGCCCTCCGCCCCTCTAGAGAAGGCATCAGCGGTGAAGCCTCAGGAACAGGAGGAGGAGGTCGACATTGACCTGGAGGCGCCAGAGACGGAGAAGGCAGCGCTGGCCATCCAGAACCAGTTCAGACGTTTCCAGAAGAAGAAGAAGTAGAGCTGAATGAAAATGAAATGAGAAAAAAATTTAAAAATGCAAAAAAAAAAAAAAAAAATAAAATCTTTCCGCAGATGTACATACATACAGTAAATGATTGAGATGAGTGGTTTGAAGGGTGACGGAGCAGGGATTTTACATGTTCAGGATTTTTTGTCATATTATGCAAAGTGTCATGACACGCCTTTTTGCATGAGAGATTGACTGATAAAGCGATGAGGGAGTTGAAAGAGGCAAAAAAAAAGAGGGAAAAGATGAGGAAACAAAAAGGTGGTTATTTGGAATTTATAATCTAGCATGACAAAATACTGTAACCTCCCGTCACCAAATTAACCTTTGCAAATGTCTCCACATATCACCCTGTGTGTCCCTCGATGCTCCTGAACATGCAACCTCTATCCCTTGTACTCTCTACTGCACACAAGCAGACAGAAGTGGTGCTTAAAAAAAAACAGATAAACACTTCTCTCTGCTGACTGACAGAACAAGCACACATCCGTCTACGTCGGTGAAACAGGAACGCACAAACAGAAGAGAAGCACACTCTCTAGTTTCCAGGTTCTTTTCTTTCCGCCATCACACGCTTCCTTTCATTCTCTCTCTCTCTCTTTTCAAGGATGAAAATAACACTGAGTAACTGTCTCAGGTGTAAAATAACCTCTGTATCACCTCCATGTAGGCCAGATATTGGATCGCTTCTGCCAGTCGGATCTCACAGGTGACGGAGGTGGTGGTCATGGAAACTGGCTGCCAACTCGCACACTCAGAGGCAATTTGCTGCAGGCGAGATCAATATGTGATGGAAAATAGGGACACATCATGCTCAGATGAGTCGTTAACACCTCTCTTGCACATTACGGTCAATCATTGACATATTAGTGATCATCAAGTGTTTATGTGTCATACAGCGTCTCTATCTTTTAACGGCCCCGCAGTGATACCTGATGCTGTTTAATATCAATGAGCGCCAGGCGGCCTGGTGGAAATTCATTCAAACATTCATGCCTACTCATTTTGAAAACAACTATTCAAGTGGCTTTAATGAATGAGTCAGTTGAGAATGGGTTATTAGATCTGAAGAGGTTTGCGCGGTGGCTGCAGTGACACCGCCACTGCCGCGGCCGCTGGTAGCTCAAGGACAATAAGTGATGATTAATTAATTCTCACTGTTTGTTTCAATTTGATTAAACTAACAATCGCCGGGGTTTGGCACAGGAAGAGAAGTCTAGCAATGCAAGATTAATGTTGTCTTTCACACATCTTGGTTGTAAATAGATTTTTCTCTGCGGCAGTTAAATCTTGTGAGATTTGTGAGAGTTGTATCTTGTCCTGATTACTGACCGTCCACTAAACACTGACTCCTTCCTTACTGTTGCTATGCCTGTAGAAAATCTTCAAGATTTTCTAAAACTATGTGTCGATGGTTTCACGCAGAGTTTGACTAAAGCAGATTTCTCATTTCTATGACCGTCCATCTTGACAAGTGAAATAATGACCTTTACTGATGGGGGTTTTTTGAGCCAGCTAGCAAAAGAGCTAAAGTTAGCTACACAAGTTAATTCTGGCCGACTTTTTGTTGTTTGTAGCTGACGAAAAGTCTGTAAAAGTGTTTTAAATTTCCACTTAATGGCTATTGAGTCCTATTGTTAGAAGTGTAATAAGGAGAAATGTAATGCAGAATGTATTTTGTTCCAGCAATACCCTGTCGGCATATGTTAAAATGTGAAATTACTAATTATTAATTATTGTTGACTTTCAAACACATGTCATGGTCTTCCTCAGCTGTTGGAGTTTCAGTTGAGATAATGATATGACATAATGTGGGTATTGAGCTATCTTCATAACTGAACAAACTCTTATCATCTGAGAAAGACTGAGATGTGTTTGAAATCTAGTAAGGATACCTTAAGTAAAGGTGTTTATGTCAAACTATTTTATTATGGATAGATGTCGAAGTTCAATGAAAAGTTTGGTCCCTCCTGTTTAAAAGGCATTTTATAATACAAAAAATAGAAGCTGAATACAGTGGGCATTGTTATCATGCCATAGCTTATGACCTCAGCACCTTTCAACTATCTTTATACAACCAAGAATAGTGTTGAACTCCAACAGGGCAGGCCTATAGCAGGCCTGACGCCACTGATATATAGTGTTTGCTGGTCTATACAACTGGCAATGTATTGCTTTGCCTAAAGTCACATTTGTGTGTTTGTGTACGGCTGGGAGCACGCAACAACGTTTGGTGTTGGGTTACTCAGTGCCCCAGTAGGTAACTCAAACCTCCGCACCCTTAAATAACCACTTGATAATGATTCTGAGCAGATGCCAGCCATGAACCCGAGCCCCGTCACCTTTAGATCAGACAGACGTTGCAGCTGTTGGACAAAGACGGAAAGAAAGGAGAAGAGAAAGAAAATGAAGAAAAAGCACTTTTCTTGTTAGTCAAACTGCAGCAGGAAATATGAAGCACTGTACATATCAATGACTCCTGCAATATACACATACTGTACTTATTTAGTAAACACACATGCACACCCTCCTTCTCATCCATGTCCCCACCCCTTTCCCCCTCAATGTATGTAGCACACTGAACTGCTTTTTAAAAGCCAGACGCACTCTCCATTGCTTTAATAATAAGCGCACTAATTACTAGAATTATTATTGGAATGTAACCTCTTTTCTATTTCGAGGACAGGAAGTGGTTGCAAAAAAGCGCAACCAGCACAAGCCAGCCGTCATCGCCGCCCGCTCGCTCTTTTCTCCTTCCTTCAGTGTAGAGGAGATTTGTCGATGACATCACCTGAGTTGCTATCAACCGCCCTTTTCTCTCCTAACTGGATTTGACATGGTTTTCAAATAATTACCTGACATACACTTAGTAATACGGATTTAAGTGGATTTGACTTGGCAGGCATTTTGAATAGACACCTCAAGTAAAAGCATGGCTTGTGTAATTCTTTATTCTTTTTTTTTATGTGTGTGGGCCTATCCAGTGTAGATACATTTGTGCCTGAGCTAAAAGGATTAACAAGTCAGAAAACAGCTCAGATAAGCTTACTGGACACCACTGATATTCAACCTTCTTTATGTACCTGCACTTTCATATCCAGCTGTTCAACATCACCCTCACTGTACACTTAAGCAGTGACTGAATGTCATACGCCTGTCTGCAAATAGTGCACATAATGAATCTGGAAAACAAACAGTTTCTTTGTGTGTTTAGAAGACCGTGATTTTCTCAGTTAGTTCACTTACTATAAGTTTTGTGTTCCTAAGTAAATTTTCAGCCAACGTTCAAAGTCTTAATTCCATCAAAGAGAGATTTTGTTAGACCCATTGGACCACTATGACCTGCAGTGTAGAGGTCACAGCCAGAGGTGTAAAAAGTCTATTTTTCCTTGCTTTTTCCTTGCTAGCTTATACTACAGACCAAAGTAAACAAGGAAGAAGCACATAACAAATCTCAACCTGCATATTTAAGGATCCCTTCAAAAGTTTTTCCTCTAATTCTTTAATGTGTGGGTCTGCCACCCAGCAAAAGACTTTACCCAGCTCCGTTCAAAGTGTCTGTCTGGAGAAATATCAGATAATGAAGTGGACATGGTGTAATGACTCTGAAGTAAAAAGATATTTGAATTAATCAGTTCCTACTGAAGCGTGTCCACTGTAACAACGCAACATTGTTAAACCCACATTCAGTGTGGTCTAGATAACACTGGAATAGTCCGCACAGCCAATAGCGGTCAGCTGGCAGTAAACATGCTAGCAGGTTAGCTTGCTAGGGGAAGTAGTGCTATCCAGCGGTCCATCAAGTCTCCCAGAAATGTCTGTATTTCTTTTGTTAAACTTTTAAGAAAATAACAGAAAATAACAGAATGTTGACCTTTGATCGCTGCATATTTAATCATAAATACATAATGGATCGGATTTGAAACCCCATTTTCAAATCTTTGCCTATGTGCATCATGGAAATGGTTTCAAGTAAATCTGTATTGTCATGACTTTTGTGCATTTGAAATAGCAATAACAACTTACAGCATATATATGTCCTGCATATATAGAGGGAAGGATTTTGAATTGTCATTGTGGGACCTCTTCAGCAGCCAGATCTGTGTAATTGAAAACAGAGTCTCTCTCTGGAGGCCGTAAATAGCTACCTGTCAGAATCTAAAGGAGGTTAATGTTGCTTGGCAACAGACACAACTCAAGAAAGTAACGCCAAGCTGGTCATTTCAATGTGTAATGTGACTTGTGATAAGCCTCGTGGATTTGAGGCTGTGAGATCTTTCTGGCGGTTAGATAAAGGTGACCTGCAACTGAAAAGGTCACAGGTTTGATCCTCATGGGTGTCGCTGTCTGCGGCCATCTTTCTTATGGCATTGAACAACATTGGTGGATTAGTTTAAATGTCAATTTTGCCCACTTCAAAAAGCGGTGTTAAAGGGGAGAAAGGAGTTTGATACAAATTCAGCCTAAAATGGATAGTCAAAAAAGCCATCAGTTCCCTGTGCTCAGTGATGAGTTTGCATGTAGTCAAATCTTTTAAAACAGAATCTCATAATACTGCCCGTGTATGACTTGTAACCACTATTTAGCAGGAAAAGCAGTTTTTCTTTGCAATATCACAACAGCCAATACCTTTACCAATCCAAGTATTGCTCCTCCTAAACAGCTAATTTTAAACTGTTAATAAGCCATTCGTGTGGATGCACTTTGCTAACATAGCTACAGTTGTTATGACATGACAGATGCTTCAGCATGTTGTTTAAGGTGTGCAAGATGTTTTAGGTTAGATTTGTCAAGGCATCATATCACATCTTGATTCATAATTTATAATATCTGATAGTTTTACACATTTAGTTCCCCCTAGTAATATACTGCACCACCTTTTAGCATAAAAGGAACACTAGTTTGTCTTTATTTCCATCTTTATTTCTTTCTTTCTTTGTCAATGCTGTGTTTTCGCTTTGCTTTGTTAGCCTGACCTCATTTCACTTTTCCCCTGAAGCCAACCAAATGAGGGGTTTGGCGGCACAGCATGGTCGCTGTGAATGAGAGGAAAGAAATGGGTGGAATAGAAAGCTTGTCTCACTGCTTCTATCATGAATGGTTTGTCCAAGATAGCTTAAGTGAAGTCCCCACATCCTCCGTAAAAACCTCTTTGACGTCACGGCAGACAAGAGCTTGGCAAACAGAGGCCAGGGTTTTTGTACATACCATTTATACACACTACAGTGTCTGTACAGTGTCTCCCCAAATCCATGCCTGCTACCTTAATATTCTCCTCTGCTTGTATATGTTTATTGACATCCACTTCTTATTATGCTTGACAAAAATATAATGTACTTGATAGTGAAAAGTAATTGGTGCGGTATGCCAACAATGGATATTTGGGCACAGCTTTACAGCCTAGAAATGACATCAAAGCCATACTTAAGAGAAGAAAAACATGTATATTTAGATAATCGTTTTCTTGAACATCCCTTCTGTTATGTTGTCTGTAGTGCTGTAACAGTCAAGCAACCCAGAAGAAGAGTAGATCTAGTTCATTCTGCTGTAATGACCATGCTGCAAAAAGGCAGCATGGAAAGTCAGGTTTTAGTTTGTGTTTGAGATGATTGTTAAGTTCACACTGTGGCGTAAGGTGTGGGCTTACCCTTCACAGCGTGGCCAATTACTGGCCACTGTCCTTTCAGGGAGGCATCTGCCAATCAGGAAGCTCTGCAGGGCCCCATCCCACAACCCACCAATCTTCTTATTGCCTCATCACCTCTTCTACCACGATGATTGATGCTTTATTTATTGACGGTTTATTAAATTACGTTTCTACAGTTTATGTGGATACCTATGTTGTTGTGAACTCCTTCCGACTTGTTCTGTTGTGTTTCTGATGTGAAGGCATGTGAAATCCATATTTGTATGTTTTAGGCTACAAGTTCCTTCAGTGTATTTTGGCATTTTCAATCTATGATGTGTTGTTGGACATTTAGAAAGGGCGGCTAAGGTGAGAATGCATAAGAACACTCCCTGTACTGTGTTTTCTGCACTAAATAAAAGTTGCTGCATATTGCTTTGAACTCTACTTTATACGCTTTTGTCAGGTTTGTCAATTACTTGCATTAAACATCAAAAAAACTGACAGTAATAATGGAGGACTTTTCTTTGTCCATTTCAAATATACATTTTCATTTGTATAAAACACACACAACCCATTTCTGTAGGTGTATTCCATATGTTAAATAAATCTGAATGTAGAGCTCTCAAATTAATTTCAATTGCTTGTAGAATTGTCCTTCTGACCTGGACCCTTCAGGGGATGCTGGTATAGCTTTGAGGGCCCCTGTAGGAGCTGGTTTCAATCTAGTCCCCTCTGGGTGCTGTTCCAGTTCAAACAGGCACTATAGTGGCTTCTTCATTACAGTGCTGGAATTTAGGAATTTGGAGCACTCAGTTATACACAGGGTAAATAGGACGCTTTGTCTTTTCACATCCCCTTGACACACATGAATGCATATACATGTGTCATACCACAGGGGTCAGAAAGGTCTTACATGCTTCACTGGTCCCAGCCAGGAATAGATTTGTATACATTTAAGTGAAATAAAAGACATTTTTTACATTACACATATATAAACATAAACATGAAAATGTTTTTTAAGCTTATAAAATTACATTAAAAAATAACATTCACAAATGGTAATATAAAAATGACAATAAAGTCATAATATGCAGTGCTATTTATGTAGAGCCCTTCTCCAAACCGAATTATTTCCTATGCGCTTCAATCGGACACAGCAAGAAGGTCGCGGGTTCAAACCCTGGTCGTCCAGGCTTTTCTGTGTGGAGTTTGCATGTTCTCCCCGTGTCAACGTGGGTTTCCTCTGGGAACCTCCGGTTTCCCACACCATCAAAAACATGTTAGGTTCTTCCATCAGTGCACTGGCCAACACTGATAAAAATCTGGAGTTGGTCCCCAGGCACAGCGGCAGCCCACTGCTCCCTTGAGGGATGGGTTAAATGCAGAGAATGAATTTCGCAACATGTAGGTGTATGTGACAATAAAGTTTCTTCTTCTGCTTCTTCTTCACTGCTCAAAGTGTTATTGCGCTTAAATGGGGTTTTGTTTAGTAATTATGGACAGTATTAGGGTCCAGTAATCCAGTGACAACCTAGATTTTGCCTAATTTCAAAAATGACTGTTTAAATTGGAGAAAAAAATGATCCAATACGTGATACTGACATGATATTAACAAATATCCAATGAAATGACATTTGATTAGACGGGATCAAAAAACTTAATTCCACACTACGGTCTCAATTCTAGGGCAATACGAAGTTTTGGCAAACAGATAAAACAGCTTATTTTAATGCCAGACATCAGTCTAAAAGGAAACTCACTTTTTTCGTGTACTTTACCTCATCTCATAAGTCAAGATTCAAGACTGAAGATCAGAAATCTGACGTAAAGACTGTATTAGAAAGACAGACATATATGCAGTGCAGTAAGACATTCACAACATATATTCTAAGAAAAAGTGAGTCAGATCAAAAGTGCAGAAAATAAAATGCATTGTGTGCCAAAGCCAATTCTTTCCCACTGTCTTTATTTCCTGACTTTTTTTAGTCTTTGCTTCCATGTAAAGTGTATTTTATATCTACAGTATATTTCCCAAAGCTGTATTTGATGGAAAGAGTTTGTATTCTGCAAACAATGGGACATGAGAGAGGCCTGACATCATTTTACTAAAGTGTGACAAATACAATTTACCCCAAGTGGTGTTCTGCAGGGATCTTAAAGGGTGTGTGTTGGATTTATTTTCTATAAATTCCATATTGAATAGCCTACATTTTTCCTTTAGGAAGATCAATTTTCTTTTTTGAAGATCAGTTTTCCATTTTTTGTCAATTTCCCAATAAAAGACTAATAAACTCATTCCTGGAGTGGTTTTAGATTCACATTTTGGAGAAATAAGCTGATTGTTTTGCAGAGTGGAAATGCAAACGTGAGTAAAATGAAACTCGGATCAACTTGCTTGATCACCAACATCAGAGGGCTGAAAGAGGAGAGCGTCCAAACAAATGATTTAGGTGTAGTCCATGTTATCCTAGAGCATTTTGGGTCTTTACACACTGTATGTATTATGTGAAGACATACTGTAAGTGAGATGTTTCAAACACACTGAGCAAATATTTCTTAAAGTTTGTTTATGTTTGGATATGTTGCTCAGGTAAAAGTTTTTCCAGTATGGACTTGAGCATCTGACTGCCTTCAACCTGAATTGCTCTTTGATCTTGTATTTCTTCTCCTATCTTAAAAAAAAGAAAAGAAAATCTTGCAGCTAAAAAGAATAACTGTTTACTGCAGTCATATTTTGGGAGTCTATAATTTAAGAATGGGATTTCACATGTTTATTGACCCACATGATCTTTAGCCTCAAAACGTCTCATACGATGGTATGAAGACATGCTGCATGCCTTTTGTCTTATGCGGCTTTCAATGTCTTTTTTAAAGATGTATGCAGAGAACAATTCAGATTGCACAAGATGAGGAGAGACAAGATCAGATCAGACGGAATCAGATTAGATCAGATCACATCTGAAGGGAGAGGAGACGATGTTGCTGTCAATAGCAGCACTGTGCGTGGTTGTTTAAGCTGTTTAAGCAGAATATGGTTTAAAGAATGTCCTACATTTGCCCGTCTGTTTTTCAGTCTCGATTACATTTAAAAAAAAAAACACACACAAATTGGTCATCGGGGCAACAAAAGCCATGTGATGCTTGAAAAGGTATTACCTGACACAGGTGTGATACAGATTTTACAGTGAAAGGATTCTGAGATTCACTTGACCCACGAGGGACAGCGTGTGTGCACACAGACAGAGAGAGAGAGAGAGAGAGAGAGAGAGAGAGAGAGAGAGAGAGAGAGAGAGAGAGAGAGAGAGAGAGAGCGAGAGAGCGAGAGCATGCAGCAACAGGCAAGAGCTGAGAGAACAGAGCAGTTTAAAAATTAAGTGCTGCAGTGTTGGAAGCTTTTCATCAGCTGCATGTGTCTGTGTGGTGAAGCTACAGAGACTGAAAGCACATTTTTGACGGGGAAGGGAAAAATTGCTTTTCAGTGAGTCATAGGCAAAAAATTATTGTTAATTATAATGAATAATTATTAAATTGTTTCTGAAGCAGTGTAGAAAAGGTGCTATTTACCACTGGGAAGGTTTGGCCTTCTCATTGTTTTGTTTCACATTTACACAGCTGCATAGCTTCAGTCTTGCAGAGACTGCTGACGTGTATAGATATCCGTCTTTCCCGGGAAAATCTTCGCCTGCACAAGAGATGATGAAGTTTAACATTTAATAAAGGAGTAGTGTTTGAATAGAAATAAGGCATAGGGGAAACGTAAAATGCTGCAGTATCGTGTGCAAACAATCAAAGTGATCAGCGCACAGCAAAATCAACCGAAGAAGCAGTCTTGCTGTTGATTTGGTACTGTTGAATTAGAGGTGAGCTGGAAATTGATGCTCTCATTACCCTGTTCTGACTTCCCCCATCTTCCAGTCATTATCTCTCTTCTCAGACCTTTAAACTCCTTCCGATGGGTCAACATCTTACAAGCCAACCTAATATTTAATTAGTTTGATACTTAATTAGTTGATACTTTGCAAAACAAAACTTTAGAGTCTACAGCCACGCTTGCAGCTCTGTGAGACTGTTCTTTGGATATATTTTAGACAGCAGGCATAATGTTTACCACTTTCGCTATCGCATGTTATGCTTCTATTTGCTAGCCGGAACTAAACACAATGTAGACTATAACGTAGGATGGTGGAAATAATAAGTCTACTTTTAAGTTATTTGGTCATTAAAGTTCTGTACAAAGGGACAGTTTGACTTGATGATGCTGCTGGATGAAAAGTTTAGGAATATTTCAAAATAGACTCGCTGAGAGTTAGATCAGAAGATTGATACCACTAAAGCCGACAGGACGGTTGCACTCAATGACAAGAAATCCCTTTAGTTTATTTATAAAGATAGATACTCCTGTCATACCTGGACGATAATTACAAAGCTACTGCCAGCAGCTGGTTAGTTTAGCATATCAAAAAGACTGAAAACATTTTGAAACAGCTAGCCTACCTCTGTCAACCTCTTAAAGCTCACTGATTAACAGGTTATTTCTCGTTCTCGTCCACACAAAAACTGAAGCCTAAATACAGCACATTGTGTTATTTTGTTACTTTTGAACAGAGCAAGACTACCGTATTTTTCGGACTATAAGGCGCACTTAAAAGCCTTTATGTTTTTCAAAAAACGACAGTGCGCCTTATAATCCGGAGCACCCTATATATGGACTAGTTGTGCTTAATGACCGCGAAGCGATTTTGTGTGGTACATGGCGCTCATAGTCATGAGCGTCGCGGAGTAATACATACAGTAGGCCTACTGTGTTTCACCATAATATTACAGTGTGACCCCAAAATGGCACCTGTCAAGAGACATGCTTACAACGCAGACTTTAAACTCAAGGCTATCACTCACGCAGTAGAACACGGGAATAGAGCAGCAGCGAGGGGATTCAACATTAATGAATCAATGGTACGGAAGTGGAGGAAGCAAGAAGATGACCTGCGGCAAGTAAAGAAGACCACACAGAGTTTCCGCGGGAACAACGCGAGATGGCCAATGGATCGTGGATGCCTTGGCTAAGGTATCAGTCTCAACTGTGGTCCGAGCTTTCACGAAGGCTGGAATCATCACTGAACTGCCAGCTAACAGCAACGACACTGACTCGGATAATGACGAGAGGGATCCAGGCATGCTGGACGCTGAAGATGAAGAATTTGAGGGGTTTGTGGACGAGGAATGAGCTGAAAAAGTGAGTGTATTGTGTTGTATTCTACGTGTTATAACTGAACAATTTTGAGAGTTATTGTGATACGCTAACGTTTGATTTAACGTGTGTGTGTGCGTGTGTTGAACACATCCCTGTATCTGCATGAATTGGTGACAATAAATTGTCCGTACGTGTGAATGGTTGTTCGTCTCTATGTGCTCTGTGATGAACTGGTGACTTTTTCACGGTGTACCTGCACCTGTTTTTTAATAAAGTTTGACTGACTTATCTGACTGTTTTGTTTCGCTTAATGTGCCTTATAGTCCGGTGCGCTTTATATATGAAAAAAGTTCGAAAATAGACCATTCATTGACAGTGCGCCTTATAATCCAGTGCGCCCTATAGTGCGGAAAATACGGTAGCTGTTTCCCCATGCTATGCTAATAGCTAATGTCAAACACATTTGCTCCGATTTAGAACTCCTTTTAACTTGCACTGGCAAATTCATTTGTCTATTTGGGATATAATGTTGGATAGAAAAATGTTTTTTAGCCACTGAAGAAGCAAAAAAAATGTGCAATGCACTGATTTACATTCAGCATTAGCTAATTTGGCACTTGGTAGTTGGATCAGTTGTTAATAATAGGGGCGAGCCGGGATGATTGAATCGCGGGACAAATGAAACACACCAATTTTCTCAGAGCCCATACAAGTCTGATATGCCAAATTACCTCAGCACATACAATACACAGTACTTACCAGAACCACGAAAAATCCGGTGGATACGTCACACTTTCACGGAGTTATACGGAAGAAACTGTTTTCAATCACGGAAAGTAAATTCACTCAAGCAATCTTTTTTTTTTTTGTGGCCTGCTTGATACGAAAACCCAGAATGCAATTCGCCATCCAAGCGAAAATCCCTCCCTTTCTTCTCGTGGATTCTAGTATCCCGATTGGACACAAAACAATCAATCAGGGTTACTTCCTCTAAGCCTGTGATTGGCTGGTTTTGTGGCACATTGTAACGCTGTGCCCGGTTCAGTGAGCGCAAAGACAGAGGGCAGTGCAGAGCAGAGTCTGCGAGCACTCAGGCAGAGTTGAGCTTGCACAAACAAATCGCTCAAATGTATATTTTCTCTTCAAAGTATAACTTGTGTGCTCACAAAAGTTAAACTGCGCGCACAAATGTCCCTCTGTGCTCTCAGGAATGTGACACACAAATAACGCAGTAGTATTGATAGAACCCACACGTGAGTTGTTGATAACAACAAATGATTTCTTTCTGTAATGTTATCTTTTAAAATGACGTATATCTGAAAAGTGTTTCAATCATCTTGGCTCTCCACTATTGGTGCTGATGTAATTTACATGTTATGTCACAAATTGACAAAGCATCACTGCTCCAACACTACTGTGGAACAATCAATCAGTCTGCACCAATACTCTGATCTAACCATTCAGTGGCAGGGTTAGTTAGGCATTCAGAAAAACACCTTTCAAGTTGCAAACATGGGCACCTGCTCTGCTTTAGTGCCCTTGAGTAATACGCGCAGTATCTGCTCCTGAGCTACTGATCTCACTTCCCCTAAATAGTCCAAAGAGAATATCACAACTGGGATTAATATATAATCTCAGTGTTATTAGAAGTGCTAACGCAACACAATTACCCCCATTGAGAAATGCCACATGATCAGATCCAGGAGGCATCATTTCAGCTGTGGTTTTGTCCTCCGGTTACCGG